>NW_027397094.1:0-202436 GCF_003265705.2 Callorhinus ursinus | reverse complement strand
ACCAACAACAAGACAGAAGAGAGACAAATCAAGGAGTCGATCCCATTCACAATTGCACCCAAAACCATAAGATACCTAGGAATAAATTTAAACAAAGAGCAAAGGATCTGTACTCAGAAAACTATAAAATACTCAGGAAAGAAATTGAAGAAGACACGAAGAAATGGAAAAACGTTCCATGCTCATGGATTGGAAGAACCAACATTGTGAAGATGTCAATGCTACCTAGAGCAATCTACACATTCAATGCAATCCCCCTCAAAATACCATCCACTTTTTTCAAAGAAATGGAACAAATCATCCTAAAATTTGTATGGAACCAGAAGAGACGCCGAATAGCCAGAGGAATCTTGAAAAAGAAAAGCAAAGCTGGCGGCATCACAATTCCGGATTTCCAGCTCTATTACAAAGCTGTCATCATCAAGACAGTATGGTACTGGCACAAAAACAGACACATAGATCAATGGAACAGAATCGAGAGCCCAGAAATGGACCCTCAACTCTATGGTCAACTTATCTTTGACAAAGCAGGAAAGAATGTCCAGTGGAAAAAAGACAGTCTCTTCAACAAATGGTGTTGGGAAAATTGGACAGCCACCTGCAGAAGAATGAAACTGGACCATTTCCTTACACCACAGACAAAAATAGACTCCAAATGGTTGAAGGACCTAAACGTGAGACAGGAGTCCATCCAAATCCTAAAGGAGAACACAGGTAGCAACCTTTTCGACCTTAGCCGCAGCAACTTCTTCCTAGAAACATCGCCAAAGGCACGGGAAGCCAGGGCAAAAATGAACTATTGGGATTTCATCAAGATAAAAAGCTTTTGCACAGCAAAAGAAACAGTCCACAAAACCAAAAGACAACCGACAGAATGGGAGAAAATATTTGCAAATGACATATCAGATAAAGGGCTAGTATCCAAAATCTATAAAGAACTTATCAAACTCAACACCCAAAGAACAAATAATCCAATCAAGAAATGGGCAGAAGACATGAACAGACATTTCTCCAAAGAAGACATCCAAATGGCCAACAGGCACCTGAAAAAGTGCTCAACATCGCTCGGCATCAGGGAAATCCAAATCGAAACCTCAATGAGATACCACCTCACACCCGTCAGAATAGCTCAAATTAACAAGTCAGGAAACGACAGATGTTGGCGGGGATGTGGAGAAAGGGGAACCCTCCTACACTGTTGGTGGTAATGCAAGCTGGTGCAACCCCTCTGGAAAACAGTATGGAGGTTCCTCAAACAGTTGAAATTAGAGCTACCATTCGATCCAGCAATTGCACTACTGGGTATTTACCCCAAAGATACAAATGTAGGGACCCGAAGGGGTACGTGCACCCCAATGTTTATAGCAGCAATGTCCACAATAGCCAAACTGTGGAAAGAGCTAAGATGTCCATCGACAGATGAATGGCTAAAGAAGATGTGATATATATACACAATGGAATATTATGCAGCCATCAAAAGGAATGAGATCTTGCCACTTGCAACGACGTGGATGGAATTGGAGTGTGTTATGCTGAGTGAAATAAGTCAATCAGAGAAAGACATGTATCATATGACCTCACTGATATGAGGAATTCTTAATCTCAGGAACAAACTGAGGGTCGCTGGAGTGGTCGGGGGTGGGAGGGATGGGGTGGTTGGGTGATAGACATTGGGGAACATATGTGCTATGGTGAGCGCTGTGAATTGTGTAAGACTGTTGAATCACAGATCTATACTTCTGAAACAAATAACGAAACATATATTAAGAAAAAAAAAAGAAAAAAAGAAGATAGCAGGAGAGGAAGAATGAAGGGGAGTAAGTCAGAGGGGGAGACGAACCAGGAGAGATGATGGACTCTGAAAAACAAACTGAGGTTTCTAGAGGGGAGGAGGGTAGGGTCATGGGTTAGCCTGGTGATGGGTATTAAAGAGGGCACATTCTGCATGGAGCACTGGGTGTTATGAACAAACAATGAATCATGGAACACTACACCAAAACAAATTATGTAATATATGGTGATTAACATAACAATAAAAAAATTTTAAAAAAAGAAAGAAATTGGTGGAACTAGCATCTAGTTAGAGACCTTAAAGGACAGAAACAATGGTGATGCAAGCTTGATGCGAAGTCTATGAAGGCATAGCAATACAGACAAGAGTCTACTGAGCCCTATAATCACATATGAAGACAACTGTCATTTGACCATTTGGAGAACTCTTGGTATTACAAAAGGCATTGATTCTGAAATCAAGTTAGGGTTACACTCCTAAGGCTCAGATTAATTAGAAGTGTATTCTAAACAAGTTGTTTAACTTTGTTTGACCTCAGACACCACATACATCAGACAAGGTAGTTTTCTTCGAATTTTAACTCAAAGAACAGAGGGGCTTTATGTCCATGCATTCTGGTGAAGGAGCAGGGTCTAGAGAAGTATGTAACTCCCTAAGGTCTAAGAACTCTTTTTTTATTAAATAATTCTTATGATCTATTTCAGTCTTGACACTAACTACCATCAACCCTATAAAAATATTCGAAGAGTGTTCAGCATGTTAGCAAAATTATGCTACTAAACTCACTAATAACAAATATATCCAATTCAAAGAGAAAAAGCAGGGGTATTCCAAGTCCATTTATAACCTCTCTAGATGATGTAAATAAGAGTAAATGTGCCATTCCACAATGGATCCCATGGTGGTTCTCTAATACTGTTCAGTCTTGCAAATCATATGTATTGATTAGGATGGAAAATGAATACACAAGTCAGGGATATGAACATTTTATGAAAACAGTGGGCACTTCCAAAGAGATTTCCCCAGATTTTTAGAATAATTTTTAGTTAATCTGTCATAAGAAAACTGACCTATACTTATAAAACATATGAGCAGATACAACTTAGTGCTCAGAAGAATTCTAGTGTCCACTGTGACATTGTTGTCATTTTTAAGCTTCTATATCTCATGACACCCCTGCTGTTTCCCATAAGAGCCTTTTTGACTATTTGGATGAGGGTCAAATTCAATTATGCCTCCAAATAGCTGCCCAGTGACTGTATCTAAAGAAGAAAAATCCTGCAAAATCATTTCTAAACAACTGGCTGATATAAAACACAAAATTCCCGCTCTTCTGATTTAAATTAGATTTTCTATGACATTGTTCTCAACATATAATTTCCAGGTTTTAACTATTATCTGTTGAAGCTTTAAAATATACCTTACTTGGGCGCCTGGGTGGCTCAGTTGGTTAAGCGACTGCCTTCGGCTCAGGTCATGATCCTGGAGTCCCGGGATCGAGTCCCGCATCGGGCTCCCTGCTCAGCAGGGAGTCTGCTTCTCCCTCTGACCCTCTTCCCTCTCGTGCTTTCTATCTCTCATTCTCTCTCTCAAATAAATAAATAAAATCTTAAAAAAAATCTTTATAAAATATACCTTACTTTTCTCATATGTCATCTAGGACTTAGTTATGCCATCACTAAGAAAAGGAGAGTATGTGAATGTGGCTATATACTTCATATTTGAAAGGTGCCAGGAGATTAAATCTTAAAAGTGTCTCACCAAAAGAACAAAATGTATGCAACTCTGTATGGTGAGGGATATTAATGAGACATTATGATAATCACTTTGCAATATTTACAAATATCAGATCATTTTATTATACATCTGAAACTAATCTACTGTTATATGTCAATTACACCTCAAGTAAAAAAAAAAATCAGTAAAGTTGGTTTGAGCACACCCTTCCCATTGCTTCATTGCTCAGCAGTTACCCTCCTGGCTCATTGGAGCCAGGACACTGCATGTCAGTGTCCCTGATAAAGAAATAACCATTAGTGGCAATACAACTGAGAAGGTGACTTATCCCATTTCGATAAAAAAACTGTCTTTCATGGGCGCTTGGGTGGCTCAGTCATTAAGCGTCTGCCTTGGGCTCAGGTCATGAGATCAGGGTCCTAGGATCGAGTCTGCATTGGGCTCCCCGCTCAGTGGGAAGTCTGCTTCTCCCTTTGCCACTCCCCTCTGCTCCTATGCTTGCATGCTCTCTCTCTCTCCCTATCAAATAAACAAATAAAATCTTACAAAAAAAAAACTGTCTTTTAAGCAGGTCAGTTTTTCTCAGAAATATTTTTTAAAGGCCCTGAAGGAAAAAAGTTATTGAATAAGGAAAACTAAAGTATGAAAAACAGGTTGAAGAATAAGGAGGATAGAGTGTTAGTTCCCCTTCCCCAACTGGTTTAATTCTTTCCTTCATTCTATATATTCCTACTCCCAGGTCAAAAAGGAAAAAAAAAAAAGGTTCCTCATTACTTAAAGACAACCTTATTAATATAATAAACAAAATATTCCAGGAAATCTCCTATCTTCCCAGAGCCATGTTTTCTGAAGAAACACTACATTTTTTTACTTTAGTGAAAGAAAAAATGAGTGAACAAAATTTTCCAGTTCCTCTATCACAATGATAACATGACATTGCACATAATTGCACATAATTGCCCTTTCATGCTCTGTTCCTTAAATACCTAAATTCCTCTACTACCATGTCTATGAGCAAAGACCATCATCTTTCAGGACTCAGGACATTCGATATCTCTTCTAGAAATTAGTTCTCAACACTCCATCATTTTTTTCTAGTGCAATAACCTGACCATGTCCCCACAAAATTCATATGTTAAATCCCCATACCCAACATGATGGCATTTGGATGTGGGGCTTTTAAGGTGATTAGGTTATGAGGGCAGAGGTCTCATGAATAGAATCAGTACCCTTATAAAAGGGGCCCCAGAGAGCTCCCTCACCACTTCTGCCCTGTGAAGACCCAGCAGAAAGGTAGCTGTCTATGAATCAGGAAGAGGGCCTCACCACACAGGAAATCTCCAGGCACCTTGATTTTTGGTCTAGCCTCCAGAACCGTGAAAACTAAATTTCTTGTTTGTAAACCACCTAATCTATGGTATTTTGTTATAGCAACCTGAACAGACTGGGACCGTCAGTGAGAACAGAACTACTCATTTGTGCATCTTCAATCATAGCATTTGTATTATTTTATTACAGTAATAAATTTATTGTTATCTCTCCAACTAGATTATAAACTCTTGAGGAAAAGTTTATCTTACTCATTTTTCTCTCCTGGAGTTTTACACAATACCTGAGATAGAGCTGGTATTCCATGACTGTAGAATAAATTATACCAAAAAATTCAATGAAACCATAATAATGAGCAAACCAATTATGAGCTTTTTAAAAATATTTTTCAAAACTCATAAATTATAAACATTGTCAAGGACCTCTAGTTCTATCCCTTTGTGTTACACATAAGAAATTTGAGGCCAAGAAAATGTACATGATTTGCTAACGGAATACCCACGTTTTGGACCGATCTCCATTAACTCCTATATCACACTTTCTTCCCATTTGTCATTAGATTTGGAAAATCATTAAAATGCTAGGGAAATTAAAATCCCTTTGTCATTTTTTTAGAATTACTTTCTCATTAAAAATGATTTTTTTGAAGGGGTACCTGGGTGGCTCAGATGGTTAAGCGTCTGCCTTCGGCTCAGGTCATGATCTCGGGGTCCTGGGATCGAGCCCCGCATCGGGCTCGCTGCTAAGCAGGGAGCCTGCTTCTTCCTCTGCCTCTGCCTCTCTCTCTCTCTCTGACTCTCATGAATAAATAAATAAAACATTTAATAAAAAAATAAAAAAATGATCTTTTGAGAGCTTACCAAGAGCAAGGTACTAAATTAATCCCAAAGAAGTGAATGAAAAAGTATAATCCATTGTCCCTGAGCTCAAAGAAGTAGTCATTATTGTGGCTGAATGAAAATTCTTTGACTTGTATGCTAGTTTCTCTTTATAACCATTACAATAGTAACTAAGGGAGATAACTTGGGTATTTCTTCTCCTGACATCCTTAAATCAATGTCATCATGTTCCTGTGTAGTAAATGACAGAGCTATTTATCATTTCATATTATAGAGAAAGGATGGAATGAAGAGAAGGAGGGCGGAAAAGATGGAGGAAGGTAGGAAGGAAAAGACAGTTCTTTCAAGTCTTAAAATAAAGACCTGGCAGGGCGCCTGGGTGGCTCAGTTCGTTGAGTGTCTGCCTTTGGCTCAAGTCATGATCCTAGGGTCCTGGGATCAAGCCCTAAGTCTGACTCCCCACTAGCGGGGAGCCTGCTTCTCCCTCTCCCACTGCCCTTCCCTGTGCTTGTGCTCACACACTCTCTCTCTCAAATAAATAACTAAAATCTTAAAAAAAAAAAACCTGGCATAGAAACTTAGTTTGTTTTAATCTGTTTGGTTCTTTTTTTTATTAGGTTCTTTTCCTATTCCCCTACCTCTTAATTAATTTTTCTTTTGGGAATCACAGGTGATTATAGTGCTACCCATACTATCAAAATTTGTATACTTCCCCCCCATTTGGAACTTTAGAATAAATATAATTACTTTCTCTTATTGATGTTTATTGCTGTGTTGCAGGAGCTCATTTATATGCATATTTCCTCAAATTATTTTCTTGCCTGAGATTTGGAGAGTAATTAGGTTACATTACTTTAAATCAACAAATATTATTAAAAGAATAATTACAGAATATATTGATGACAACCCTTCCCTAAGAAATCTAAGTACTATTTATCATCCAACTAATCATCCCAGAGAAATAAGTCATTGGTTTCCAAAATCTCCAAATTATAGAGGAAAGAGGATATAAAAATAATAGGATGGACTTGGAGGAAATCAGTTAGCATAGCACAGTCAAAATGAGAAAAATAATTTAAAAATCTATGGCTTTTGTAATAAGTACATTAAATTGCATAAAAATGCCATAAATTTTATTGATTTTAGTGTGAAATATGAGAATGATTAACAAAGGAAAATAATTTTTCAAATTCTCTTGAAATCACATTTATTATATATATATACATAGTAAGCCCTTTCTTTACTACATATTATGCACAAAATTAACCCTTACAGAAATATGGAAGGCCTTAGAACTATTGAAATCCTTTTAAAAAATATTTTAAATAGTTGGCTTAAAAGTTCCTTGACCATAAATTATAGTTAAGGAACATATAATGTAATAAAATAGATATAACTGTCATTATATCAGAAATGGCACACTATTTCTGTTCTATACTATTCTCAAGTTCCCTCTTTCAACACTGAAAGGACACGATGTGGATGGAACTAGAGGGTATTATGCTAAATGAAATAAGTCAATCAGAGAAAGATAAGTATCATATGATCTCACTGATATGAGGATTTTGAGAAACAAGACAGAGGATCATAGGGGAAGGGAAGGAAAAATGAAACAAGATGAAACCAGAGAGGGAGACAAACCATAGGAGACTCTTAATCTCAGGAAACAACTGAGGGTTGCTGGAGTGGTGGGGGGTGGGAGGGATGGGGTGGCTGGGTGATGGACACTGGGGAGGGTATGTGCTACGGTGAGCGCTGTGAATTGTGTAAGACTGATGAATCACAGACCTGTACCCCTCAAACAAATAATATATGTTAATAAAAAAATAAAAAATAAAAAACCTGAAAGGACAATGCCCAGAGTAAGAGGACACCAATACGTGAGACAATAACGTTGCTGAATAATATATTTCACTGACAGAAGCCTGTGCCCGTGATAATGCAACCACCTCAGGCAATGCTGTTTTGCTCTTCTATGAAAATTCTTAAGATAAAATATGATGTTAAAATTAACAAATCAACAAAATGAGAGATTATTTCCTGGAATCATAGTTATGTATAACAGGTAACAACAGCATATTTTTCTTTATATTTTAAAAACTATGTAAAAATATCACCTTGACAACCTGTGTGACCTTAGATAAATGGGATGAAATTTTAACAAATCTGCTCCATTTCTAAATGGGCACCAAATTTTTTTTTAAAGATTTTATTTATTTGACAGAGAGATAGCGAGAGCAGGAACACAAGCAGGAGGAGTGGGAGAGGGAGAAGTGACGTGGGACTCGATCCCAGGACCCTGGGATCATGACCTGAGCCGAAGGCAGACGCTGAACGACTGAGCCACCCAGGCGCCCTGGGCACCAACATTTTAGAGCCAGGAAAAGCTGAGAAAACTGCTCAGAGAGCAGTGATGCCCTATTCAAAAGTGGTCAAAGAGCAGGGAAAACAGTACATCCCAGAGGGTGAAGCAAAGAGCTATAGGAAACAATGGGCTGGTTAGCTACTCCCAAACAGCAGAACTGGGTCTTCTCAAGGAACAGTGTCTAATCCCAGAGTAGGAAGACTTAGCAGCATTTGTCCAGCTAGATTTCAGAATTGCTATGAACAAATGTCTCCTATGTGGTTTTCTTTCTTCCCTTTTTTGAATGGATATGTCTTTTGTGATTATACTGCCCTGGTTTAACCCATATGTTGGGTGTATGTGGTATTTTTTTAAATAATTTGTTATTGTTATGTTAATCACCATACATTACATCATTAGTTTTTGGTGTAGTGTTCCATGATTCATTGTTTGTGCATCACACGCAGTGCTCCATGCAGAACGTGCCCTCTTTAATACCCATCACCAGGCTAACCCATCCCCCTACCCCGCTCCCCTCTAGAACCCTCAGTTTGTTTTTCAGAGTCCATCATCTCTAATGGTCCGTCTCCCCCTCCGACTTACTCCCCTTCATTCTTCCCCTCCTGCTATCTTCTTTTTTTTTTCTTAACATATATTGCATTATTTGTTTCAGAAGTACGGATCCGTGATTCATCAGTCTTGTACAATTCACAGTGCTGGGTGTATGTGGTATTAACAAACTTGTTCATAGGTGTCTGGATTGAGAAGAACACGTCCTGACTAAAATATACCATAAAAAACTGGACTCTTAGCTTGATGCTGTAATTGGATGAGGACTTGAAGGGAAGGAATATATTCTGCATTTGGGAAGCAGTAATTCTGAACAAAAGACGGACTATGGAAGATTGATTGCTTAAAGCCACCAATTAATGTTGTCCCTATATCCATATGCTTTGACCTATAAATTCATAATCCCTTCCTTCTGACTCTGAGATCAGCCTGTGAGTTGCTCTGGCCAATTAGATGTTAGCAAATGAACTGTTATCAGAAAATTAAAATGCACATGTCCATTTCCATTTGCTATTTTACACAGTGATGCTTGCTCTCTCTCTTGACCTCCGCCATCATCATAGGAAGAAACAAGCCTGCCAGAGGTGTATGAGAAGCACTTGGAAAAAAGTTGAGGTCATTCTAGACAAGCCAACAGTCAGCAGACTCCAAAACATGTGACACAACACAGCGAAGACCAGTTAATCTCAGCCCAGATCAGCCCAGTACATTATGCCAAGCCAATACATAGATTTGTGAGGAATAATAAAAATGGTTGTTTTAGGCCACTAAGCTTTGGCATAGTTTGTTAAGCAATCATAAGTAACTCATGTATCTTCACTGGCATGATCTGGGACTAAAGTTCCAAGTCCTAGGGCTGACCAGGATTAATTATTAGACTATAGCCAGTTTCCATGGAGCTTTGTTGATCAATTCCTTGTCTGGGGAGATAGACTTTAGGGAGAATTATTTTTGGGCATATCAATTCTGACCTCTCAGTACACTACGCTGATCACAAAATGTGTCCTCTAAGCAAAATAACCCATTCCATTATCAATCCCCAAGAGTTGTGAGAGTAAAAACTAAATTTTCCAAAAAAGATACTAGAGGATTGTTAGCAATGCCTGACAACCACCCTGAGGATGCAGATTATTTCCCCTAAGAAAGATGGGATAATAACATGGAGGACATTAGGAGAAGGAAGGGAAAATGAAGGGGGGGGGAATCGGAGGGGGAGACAAACCATGAGAGACGATGGACTCTGAGAAACAAACTGAGGGTTCTATAGGGGCGGGGGGTAGGGGGATGGGTTAGCCTGGTGATGGGTATTAAAGAGGGCACGTTCTGCGTGGAGCACTGGGTGTTATGCACAAACAATGAATCATGGAACACTACATCAAGAACTAATGATGTAATGTATGGTGACTAACAAAACAAAATAAAATAAAATTTAAAAAAAGAAAAGAAAGATGGAATAAGACCATTGTATGGACAGTCCAAAAGGCATACACTACCTAGTATGGAAAGTATTAACAAGGCATGATTCACATATATAGCATGAAGGTTGAGAACAGTCTTCTGAAGACTTCTAACATTTTTCCCAAGCATCCTGCAATGATCTCTATCATTTTGGAGAAAGAGGGAGCCATTCCAAATGACTTTCCCTTAAACATTGGGATCTAACATCCACTGCTGACAATCACTTTCACTTGTCAATACTATTATATGATATATAGATAAGTTTGCTAGGAAGTTTTAGGAGCAGAGTAAGTGTGTTAGTAGGTGCTGGAAGTGTTCTCTCTCCTCCCCTTGTTGAAAAGATCAGAAACAGATGAACAAAAAAAGTCACCACCCATGAAAATTTCATGAATTTGAGATGGCCTCATGGGAATTCTGGAGAAATCCAAGGGCAAGATAGTGTGTGCCCATTCTAGCCTCCAATGAATTCAGTGATCCCATCTTACTAGGCAAGGATCTTCTTCTTCTTTAGAATGTATCCATAGCCTCATTCCCATGCCAAAAGCAGTCACCTACATGGGGACCAGTGGTTTCCTTATTATTCTTCTTGCTCTCTTTTTGACCTCTGCCATCATCATAGGAACAAGCAAGCCTTCCAGAATCATGTATGAGGCACCTGGAAAAAAGCTGAGGTTATTCTAGACAAGCCAATAGCCGGCAGACACCAAAACATGTGACAGAACAATGCCAAGACCAGTTAATCTCAGCCCAGATCAGCTAACCTAATCCTATGTTCCTGATGTACTTGAAATACACTAATTTGTACTCATACTGGAGTGAGACAAACCAGTATCATGCTTATATGGCATAATGTTTGGACCCAGAAACAAATTATCATATAAAACAGGACAGAGGTATGGGCACATCCTTAATGAGTATATTCCATCCAGGGAATCGTCAGAAGTGTTTCTGATTATAGAAGTACCTTTAGTCTCCATCTATCTACTTGATGGCCCAGGGTGCAGCCAGACTTCTGTCACATAATAAAGGTCTCCAGAGACAAAGCTCTGATGAGACATATTACCATTGTTTCTTAGTCACTAATTACACCAGAGGGGCTGGTGCTTCCCTAATCATAACTTAAAATTCCACTGCCGAATGGTTAGACTGCCTCTTGTGAAGTCTGATTTCCACCCCAGCCTGAATTCTTGGCACTGGCCTAGAATTCAATGATCAACAGGAGGCACACACATTTCTGTTATGCTGTCTCCATAAATTTTCCCTGATAAACACTGTTACAGCACATTTAGTATGTTTGTGCTCTTGCCATTTCCCCTCATTTGTATGAAATTTAACATGGTGAGATGTATATCTGGGCAAGCATTCATCACAGCTTTCTAGAAGTGGGCTGAGAGTCCAGAGGACAACCACCACCATTAAAGGAGGGAAAAGTCCCATTTCAGCCAAATCAGAGTCCAAATCATCCAGCCTTTGGGATATGTGGTCAATGGATGCTCGTAAGAACCAACCCCACTTAATTTCTAAAAATAGGAGACTGAAACCACTAGGATCACCTGAAATAAAACTCCTTTAAGCTGTGATCAACTGCTAAGGGAAGTCCTCCTGAAAAACTTTTGTGTGCATGCAAATGTTTCTGTGTGTACACCAGTAAAGAGGGTGTTCAGGCAATGGTGACTAAAGGATAGGTACACTCAAATTGACTGCTTTGTACCTAACAGACTATCTGGAAGTGAGGCTCCTGAAGAGATCTTAAAATTGCACAATTATTCTATGAGACTAGGATAATACAGTGATGAGTCTGAAGGTATAGTCTCTATGGTTTCACTATCCCATCACCTCTGCATACCTAAAGTTATTCCATAATCCAAATGCTAAAGGAAAGTCAATGCTCTCCAATGACATACTCTGCTGCACATGAATACAGGAAGGGTAATTCATACCATATATCATTCAATCAACCAGTGAAAGGCCCTTCAGTGCCCAAGAAACCCAACATTAAGTAGGTCTTTATGGGATTAAGAGTTTTTCCTTGTCCCTTACCACATGAGTAATAAGCATATAGAAGACCAATCTAAGCTAGGTGTTTTCTTCCCTCCCTCCCTCCCTCCATTTCTCTTTCCCTCCCTCCTTCCTTTCTCTTTCTCTTTTCCCTCCACCCCACCTTCAATCATGTTCTCCCTGAATACTCTATGCTTTCAATGATTTTTTGCTTGTTTTCTTTGCCTTCTTTATGTGAGGTTTCTTCAAATGTCTGGTAATCTTTGCTTACCTACTTCTATATAAGTGGGTCAATGAGAAGTAGATTAGAATTTCTATGTCCATGGTGGGGGTGTCTTGATTATGAGCTTTGGGGGTTTTTTAAAGATTTATTTACTCAAATAAATAAATAAAGAGACAGAGAGAGAGAGCATGAGAGGGAGGGGCAGAGGGAGAGGAGAGAGAATTTCAAGCAGACTTCCCACTGAGCAGGGAGCCCAACATGGGGCTCAATCTCACGACCCTGAGATCACAACCTGAGCCAAAGCCAAGAGTCGGACACTTAACCAACTATGTCACCCAGGTACCCCTGTTATGAACTTTTTTTAAACTACATTTTTAAAATTTTAATTCCAGTATAGTTAATATAGTGTTGTCTTAGTTTCAGGTATACAAATAGTAATCCAACAATTCTATACATTACTCAGTGCTCATCATGATAACTGTACTCTTTAATCCCCATCGCCTATTTCACCCATTCCCCAACCCACCTCACCACTGGAAATCAGTTTGATCTCTACAGTTAAGAGACTTGTTTCTTTGTCTGTCTCTCTCTTTTTCCTTTGCTCATTTATTTCTTAAGTTCCACATATGAGTGAAATCATATGGTGTTTGTCTTTCTCTGACTGACTTATTTCACTTGGCATAATACTCTCAAGCTCCATCCATGTCACTGCAAATGGCAAGATTTCATTCTTCTTTATGGCTGAGCAATATTCCATTATAGGTATATATATCCATTATAGATATGTAGATATCACATCTTCCTTATCCATTCATCAGTCCATGGGCACTTGGACTGCTTCCATAATTTGGCTATTGTAAATAATGTTGCAGTAAACATAGGGGTGCATGTATCCCTTTGAATTAGTGTTGTTGTATTTTTTGGGTAAATACCCAGTTGAGTTAGTGTTGTATTTTTTGGGTAAATACCCAGTCATTACTGAACCAGAGGGTAGTTCTATTTTTAACTTTTTGAGGAACCTCTGCACTGTCTTCCACAGTGGCTGTACCAATTTGCATTCCCACAAACAGTGCACAAAGGTTCTTTTTTCTCCACATCCTCACCAACATGTGTTGTTTCTTGTGTTTTTTACTTTAGCCATTCTGACCAGTAGATGGTAGTATCTCATTGTAGTTTTGATTTGTATTTCCCTGATGATGAGTGATGGTGACCATCTTTTCATGTGTCCGTTGGCCATTTGTGTGTCTTCTTTGGAGAAGTATCTGTTAACATCTTCTACCCATTTTAATTGATTATTTGTGTTTCTTTGGTGTTGAGTTGTATTAGTTTTTTATATATTTTAGATACTAACCCTTCATTGGATATGACTTTTGCAAATATCTTTGCCCATTCAGTAGCTTGTACTTTAGTTTTGTTGACTGTTTCCTTCACTGTGCAGAGGCTTTTTATTGTGATATAGTTGCAAAAGTTTATTTTTTATTTTATTTTCCTTGCCGCCAAAAACCTATCTACAAAAATGTTCCTATGGCCAATGTCAGAGAAATTACTGCCCATGCTGTCTTCTAAGATTTTTATGGTTTCTGGTCTCACATTCAAGTCTTCAATCAATTTTGAGTTTATTTTTGTATATGGGGTAAGAAGCTGGTCCCCTTACATTCTTTTCCATATTGCTGTCCAGTTTTCTCAACACCATTTGTTGAAGAGATTGCCTTTTCCTTATTGGATATTCTTTTCTCCTTTTTGAAGATTAATTAACCAAAAAATTGTGGGTTTATTTCTGGGTTTTCTATTCCATTGATCTATATGTCTCTTTTTGTACCAGTACCATACTGTTTTGATTAATACAACCTTATATAACTTGAAGTCTGGAATTACAATGCCTCCAGTTTTGTTCTTCTTTTTCAAGATTGCTTTGACTATTCAGGGTTTTTTGTGGTTCCATACAAATTTTAGGGTTGTTTGTTCTAGTTCTGTGAAAAATGCTATTGGTATTTTGATAGAGATTGTATTAAATCTGTAGATTACTTTGGGTAATATAGACATTTTAACAATATTTGTTCTTCCAATCCATGAGAATGGAATATCTTTCCATTTCTTTGTATCATCTTCAATCTCTTTCAGCAATGTTTTATACCTTTCAGGGTATAGGTCTTTCACCTCCTTAGTTAAGTTTATTTCTAGGTATTTTATTATTTTTGGTGCAACTCCAAATGGGACTTTGCTAAGTTCTCTTTCTTCTGCTTCATTATTAGTGTATGGAACTGGAACTGATTCCTATACATTAATTTTATATCCTGTAACTTTACTAAATTCATTAATAAGTTCTAGTAGTTATTTTGGTGGAGTCCTTAGGGTTTCCTATAGAGAGTTATCATGTCATCTGCAAACAGTGAAAGTTTGACTTCTTCCTTACCCATCTGAATGCCTTGCATTTCTTTTTGTTGTCTGATTGTGTGGCTAGGACTTCCAGGACTATAATGAATAAAAGTGGTGAGAGTGGACATCTTTGTCTTGTTCCTGATCTTAGGAGAAGATTTTCTCCATTGAGTATGATGTTAGTTGCGGGTTTTTCACATAAGGCCTCTATTATGTTGAGGTACGTTCCCTAAAGACGTACTTTATTGAGGGTTATTATCATGAATGGATATTATACTCTGCCAAATACTTTTTCTGCATCTATTTAAATAATCATATAGTTTTTATCTTTTTTGATATGATTTATCACATTGATTGATTTGAAAATATTGAACCACCCTTACATCCCAGGATTAAACCCATTTGATTTGGAGTTTTTTTTAAGATTTTATTTATTTTATTTTAGAGAGAGAGAGCATGAACAGGGGGATGGGCAGAGGGAGAGGGAGGGAATCTCAAGCAGACTCTACACTGAGTGCGAAGCCCAATGCAGGGCTCGATCTAATGATGCTGAGATAATGAGCTAAGCCGAAACCAAGAGTTGAATGCTTAACTGACTGAGCCACCCAGGTGCCCTTGATTTGGGTTTTATCAAATGGTGAATGATTTTTATCAAGTTGTGAATGATTTTTTTAATGTATTGTTAGATTCCGTTGTTGGTATTTTGTTCAGGATTTTTTGCATCTCTGTTCATCAGAGATATCAGCCTCTAGTTCCCTTTTTGTGGTGTCTTTATCTGGCTTTACTGTGAAGGTAGTACTGGCCACATAGCATGAATTTGGAGGTTTTCTTTCCAATTTCATTTTTTGGACTAGTTTGAGAAAAAATAGGTACTCTTCTTTAAATGTTCGATAGAATTTGCCTATGTCAAGCCCTATCCCTTTGGACTCTGGCAGGACTGCCCTTCTCAGTCAAGCTTGCTTCAGTAGTACTGCAGCAGGCTCCTCCTCCAGAAGATCAGAACAAGCCCTTACCCACACCATGTCTCTAAAGTCTGCAGTTTTAAAGGTTAGCAGGCTTGGCTGGGATAGAGCCGAGAGATCACTGCTCTGCTCCTGGAGAGAAGGCAGGCAAACAACCCATAGGCAGACAGTATGAAACAGCAATCTGAAACACTTAGGAAAACACAGTGGGAAGATCATTCGCTCTTCTCAGAGTGCTTCCCTGAAAGGCAGCATTCAGGGAGATGCCTCTCCAGGGACAAAGGAGCTGGCTTACATCATTTCACTTCCTCACCCCTCAGCATAAACACAAAGCCACATACAGAAAGCAGCACGGTGCCAAGACAGGCTGCCAAACTTGTTTACACCAAGTCCCACACCCTTGAGCTCTAGGGGAACTTCATTTCTCAATCAAACTTGCCTCAGCCCCAGTGTGATGGGCTTCTTCCCCAGAAGACGAGTAGAAACCCCTGCCCACACACCGCATCTCCCAACCAAAGAGTTCTTCAGGGCTTCAGTTCTAGGGGAAGTAATCAAGTCTCATTTAACAAGCACACCGGAGCACACCTAGTTGAAACCAGTCACATTCTGTTCAAGGACAAAACAGTGCCCACTGCAGGCAAGGAGAACTTCTGCACATGACAGGCCTGAAGGACAGAGCAGCCACGGCACAAGAGCAGAGGACAGGCAACACACACTGGACATACTCCCTGAAGTACCAGGCTCTGGATACTACATTACCTCTTCTTCATAAAGCCATTACTTTCAAGAACAGGAAACATAACTGGTTTTTCTAACATAGAGAAGAAAGCAGAGACTTAGACAAAAATGCCAAATGGACAAATTCAACCCAAATGAAAGAACAAGATAAGGCCATGGCCAGAAATCTAAGCAGAACAGATATAAGTAACATACTTAATGGAGAATTTAAAGCAAGAAACATAAGGATACTCAGTGGGCTTAACAAAAGAATGGAAGACATCAGGGAAACTCTTACCACAGAGATAATAATTTTAAAAAATCAGAGATGAGGAATGCAATAACAGGCTTGATGCAATGAACAGTAGGCTGGAAGAAGCAGGGGAATAAATTAGTGACCTAGAGGACAAAATAATGGAAAATAATGAAGCTGAACAAAAGAGAGAAAGAAGAATCATGGAACATGAGAATAGACTTAGGGAACTCAGTGACTCCATCATATGTAGTAACATTCATATTATAGGAGTACCAGAAGAAGAAGAGGGGATGGGGGGGGTTATTTGAAGAAATAATAGCTGAAAACTTCCCTAATCTGGGGAAGGAAACAAACATCCAGATCAGGAAGCACAGAGAACTCCCATCAAAATCAACAACAGCAGGCACACACCAAGACATATTGTAATTAAATATGCAAAATATAGGGATAAAGAAAAAAATCTTAAAAACAGCAAGACAAAAGAAGTCCTTGATGAACAAGGGGAGACCTATAAGGCTCACTGGAGTTTTCTCAACAGAAACTGGGCAGGCCAGAAGAAAGTGGTGTGATATATTCAAAGTGCTGAAGAGAACAAATCTGCAGCCAAGAATAAAATATCCAACAAGGCTATGATCCAGAATACAAGGTGTGATAAAGAGTTTCCCAGACAAACAAAAACTAAAAGTTCATGACCACTAAACCAACCCTGCAAGATATATTAAAGGGGAATCTTGGAGTGGAAAGAAAAGACCAAAAATGACAAAGACAAGAAAGGATCACAGAAAATCTACAGAAACAATGACAAAACAAGTAATAAAATGGCACTAAATACATACCTATCAATAATTACTCTGAATGCAAATGGACTAAATGTTCCAATCAAAAGATACATGGTGTCAGAATGGATTTTTAAAAAATTAAAAAGACCCATCTATATGCTGCTTATAAGAGACTTATTTTAGATGTAAAGACACCTGCAAATTGGAAGTGAGGGGATGGAGAAACACTTAATCATGCAAACAGACATCAAAAGAAAGCCAGACTAGCAACAATTATATAGGACAAGCTAAATTTTAAAACAAAGATTGTAACAATAGATGAAGAAGGGCATTCTATCATAATAAAGGGGACAATCTAACAAAAAGATCTAACAACTCTAAATATTTATGCCTACAGCATGGGAGCACTCAAACAAATATACAAAGCAATTAATTACAAACATAAAAAAACTAACTGATAATAATACAACAGTATTAGGGGCCTCACACCCCACTTACATCAAGGGACAGATCATCTAAGCAGAAAATCAACAAGGAAACAATAGCTTTCAATGGCATACTGGGCTAGCTGGACTTTACAAATTTATTCAAATATTCCATCCTAAAACAGCAGTATACAGATTCTTTTTAAGTGCACATGGAACATTCTCCAGAATAGATCATATATTAGGTTACAAATCAGGCCTCAAAATACAAAAAGACTGAAACATACTATGCGTGTTTTCTGACCACAATGCTATGAAATTTGAAGTTAACTACAAGAAAAAAATTTGGAAAAGACCACAAATATATGAAGGTTAAACATGCTATTAAACAATGAATGGGTCAACCAGGAAATCAAAGAAGAAATAAAACAGCACATGGAAACAAATGAAAATAAAAACACAATGATCCAAAACCTTTGGGATACAACAAAAGCACATCTAAAAAGGCAGTATATAGCAATATACAGGCCTACCATAAGAAACAAGAAAAATCTCAAACTAACCTTAAACCCAAAGGAGCTAGAAAAAGAACAACAAATGAAAAGATTAGAGCAGAAAAAAATTATATAGAAACTAAAAAAACAATAGAACTGCTCAATCAAACCAGGAGCTGGTTCTCTGAAAGAATTAATAAAACTGATAGACCTCTAGCCAGACTAATCAAAAAGAAAAGAGAAAGGACCCAAATAAATAAAATCAATGAGAGAAGAGAAATAACAACCAACACCACAGAAATACAAATGATTTTAAGAGAATATTATGAAAAACTATATGCCAACAAATTAGACAACCTAAAAGAAATGGATAAATTCCTAGAAACAAAAACTACCAAAACTGAAACAGAAAGAAATAGAAAACTTGAACAGACTTATTATAACCACCAAAGAAGTTGAATCAATAATCAAAGCTTTCCCAACAAACAAAAGCCAGGACCAGATGGCTTCACAGGTGAATTCTACCAAACATTTAAAGAAGAGTTAATACCTATTCTTCTCAAGAAATAGAAAAGGAAGAAAAACTTCCAAATTCACTCTATGTGGCAGCATTGTCCTGATACCAAAACCAGATAAAGACTCCACTAAAAAAGTGAACTAGAGGCCAATATTCCTGATAAACATGGATACGAATATTCTCAGTAAAATACTAAGCAAACTGAATCCAACAGTACATTAAAAGAATCATTCACCACAATCATGTGGGATTTATTACTAGTCTGCAAGGGTGGTTCAATATTTGCAAATCAATGTGCTATACTACATTAATAAAAGAAAGGATAAGAACAATACAATCATTTCAATAGATCAGAAAAAGCATCTGACAAAGTATAACCACCATTCATGATAAAAAAAAATAAAATAAATCCTCAACAAACTAGGATTGGAGAGAACATACCTCAACATAATAAAGGCCATCTATGGAAAACCCACAGCTAATAACATCCTCAATGGGGAAAACTGAGAGCTTTTCCTCTACAATCAGGAACAAGACAGGGATGTACATTCTCACCACTGTTGTTTAACATAGTACTGGAAGTCCTAGCTACAGCAACAGACAACAAAAAGAAATAAAAGGCATCCAAATCAGCCAAACTTTCACTCTTTCCAGATGACATGATACTTTATAAAATCCAAAAAAACTCCACCAAAAAACTGCTAGAACTGATACATGAATTCAGTAAAGTCACAGGATACAAAACCAACATACAGAAATCTGCTGCATTTCTATGCACCAATAATGAAGCAGCAGAAAAAGAAATCAAAGAATAAACTCCATTTACACTTGCCATAAAAAACATAAGATACCTAGGAATAAACCTAACCAAAGAGGTAATAAAAGATCTGTACTCTGAAAACTATTAAACACTGATGAAAGAAATTGAAAATGGCAAAGAAATGGAAAAACATTCCATACTCATGGATCAGAAGAACCAATATTGTTAAAATGTCTACACTACCCAGGGCAATCTACAAATTTAATGTGATCCCTATCAAAATACCAACAGCATTTTTCACAGAGCTAGAACAAACAATCCTAAAATTTGTATGTAACTACAAAAGACACCGAATAGCCAAAACAACCTTGAAAAAGAAAAGCAAAACTGGAAGCATCACAATTCTGGACTTCAAGTTATACTGCAAAGCTGTAGTGATCAAGACAGTATAGTACTTGCCCAAAAACAGACACATAGATCAATAGAACAGAATAGAAAACCCAGAATTGGGCCCACAACTATATGGTCAATCAATCTTCTTCAAAGCAGAAAAGAATATCCAATGGAAAAAAGACAATTTCTTCAACAAATGTGTTGGGAAAACTGGACAAAACATGCAAAAGAATGAAACTGGACCACTTTCTTATACCATGCACAAAAATAAACTTGATTAATTAAAGACCTAAATGTGAGACAGGAAAGCATTAAAATCCTAGAGGAGAACACAGGCATAACCTCTGACATTGGCCATAGCAACTTCTTACTAGATATGTCTCCCGAGGTAAGGGAAACGAAAGCAAAAATAAACTATTGGGACTTCATCAAAATAAAAAGCTTCTGCACAGTGAAGGAAACAATCAACAAACTAAAAGGCAACTAACTGAAAGGGTTAGCATCCAAAATTTATGAAGAACTTATGAAACTCAACACCCATAAAATAATAAATGGGCAGAAAACATGAATAAACATTTTTCTAAAGAAGACATACAGATGGCCACCAGACACATGAAAAGATGCTCAACATCACTTATCATCAGAGAAATACAAATCCAAATATTAATCCATCAAAACAAAACCATAATGAGGTATCACCTCACACCTGTCAGAATCACTAAAATTAACAATACAGGATCAACAGATGTTGGCAAGGATGTGGAGCAAGGGAATCCTCTTACACTGTTGGTGGGAATGCAAAGTGGTGCAACCACTCTGGAAAACAGTATGGAGGTTCCTCAAAAAGTTAAAATAAAACTACCCTATAATACAGCAACTGTACTAGTAGGTATTTACCCAAAATATATAAAAATACTAATTCAGAGGGATACAATACACCCCAATGTTTATAGCAACATTATCAACAATAGCCAAATTATGGAAAGCACCCAAATGCCCATCAACTGATGAATGAATGGATAAAAAAGATGTGGTAGATATATAGAATAGAATATTACTCAGTCATAAAAGTGAATGAAATCTTGCCATTTGCAAGGACATGGACAGAGGAAGTATTCTGCTAAGTGAAATAAGACAGAGAAAGACAAATACCATATGATTTCACTCATATGTGAAATTTAAGAAAAAAACAAACTAGCAGAGGGGAAGCAAAAGAGAGAGGGGGGCAAGACAAGAAACAGACTCTTAACTACAGAGAACAAACTGATGGTCAGCAGAGGGGACATGGGTGGGGGGATGAGTAAATAGATGATGGGGATTAAGGAGTGCACTTATTGTGATGAGCACCAGGTGTTGTATGTAAGTGTTGAATCACTAAATTGTACAACTGAAACTAATATAACACAGTATATATTATATATGTTATATGTAATATATATATATATAAATATGCATATATATGTTAGTTAATATATATAATATATAATATATAATATATAATATATAAATTAGTTAAATATATATGTTATATATATATATATATATATATATATTTGACTAACTGTAATTCAAATAAAAACTTAAAAAAGAAAAGAACCTGTAAAGCCATCTGTTCCTCGACTTTAGTTTGGTTGGGAGTTATTTTTATTACTGATTCAGTATCCTTGCCTGTAATCAATCTGTTCTAATTTTCTATTTCTTTCTACATCAGTTTTGATAATTTTTTCTAGGCATTTATCCATTTCTTCTAGGTTGTCCAATTTGATGGCATACAATATTTCATAATATTCTCTTAAAATTGTTTGTATTTCTGTGTTGTTAGTTCTTATTTCTCCTCACTCATTTTGTGATTTTGTTTGAGTCCTTTCTCTCTCTCTCTCTTTTTTCCTTTTGGTGAGTCTGGCTAGAAGGTTATCAATTTAGTTGATCTTTTCAAAGAAGCATCTCCTGGTGTCATTTATCTGTTCTATTGTTTTTTTAGTTTCTATTTCATTTATTTATGCTCCCATCATTGTTATTTCTTTCCTTCTGCTGGTTTTGGGTTTTGTTTTTCTTCTTTTACTAGCTTATTCAGGTGTAAAGTTAGGTTATTTGAGATTTTTCTTGCTTCTTCAGGTAGGCCTGTATTGCTATAAACTTCCCTGTTAGTACAACTTTTGCTGCATCACAAAAATTTGGGATAATTGTGTTTCCATCTTAATTTGTTTCCACGTAATTTTGATTTCCTCTTTTGATTTCTTGGTTGACCCATTCATTGTTCAGTAACATGTTATTTAACTTCCATAAATTTGTGATCTTTCCAGATTTTTTCTTATCCACGATTTCTATTTTCATAGTGATCTGGTAAGAAAAGATGCAAGGTATGACTTCAATCTTTTTGAATTTGTTAAGACTTGACTTGTGACCTAATATGTGGTCTATTCTGGAGAATGTGCCGTGTGCACTTGAAAAGAATGTATATGCTGCTGTTTTAGGGCTGAATGTTCTGAATATAAGTTAAAGCCATCTGGTCATTCACAGCCACTATTTCCTTATTGATTTTATGTTTGGATGATGTAAGTGGGGTGATAAAGCCTCACTATTGTTGTATAACTAATGATTCATTCTTTCATGTTTGTTATTAACTGTTTTGTGTATTTGGGTGGTCCCAATGTTGGGTACATAAATATTTACAATTGTTATATCTTCTTATTGGATTATCTCCCTTTTTTTTATTATATAGTGTCCTTTTCTCTTGTTACAGTCTTTGTTTCAAAGTCTATTTTGAATGGATAAATAACTGAACTCTACATCTGAAACTAATGATATACTATATGTTAACTAATTGAATTTAAATAAAAGAAGTTTAAAAAAACAAAAAGAAGAAAAGAAAGCCACATTGGGATATCACCTTACACCTGTCAGAATGGCTGGTATCAAAAAGATAAGAAATAAGTATTGGCAAGGATAGAGAAAAGGGAACAGCCTCACACGGTTGGTGGAAATGCAAACTGGTGAATAATATTGATG
The DNA here is from genome assembly GCF_003265705.2 of Callorhinus ursinus. Taxonomy (NCBI): domain Eukaryota; kingdom Metazoa; phylum Chordata; class Mammalia; order Carnivora; family Otariidae; genus Callorhinus; species Callorhinus ursinus. The sequence continues at coordinate 179,458 of NW_027397094.1, read as the reverse complement.
TTTCTCAAAAAAACTAAAAACAGAACTTCCATATGATCCAGCAATTCCACTTCTAGGTCTATCTGAAGAAAATAAAATCTATTTTGTTTGATTTAAGCATTGCTACTCTGGTTTTCTTTTGACATCCATTTGCATGATTAGTGTTTCTCTATCCCCTCACTTACAATCTGCAGGTGTCTGCAGGTCTGAAGAAGTCTCTTGTAGGCTGCAGATAGATGGGTCTTGTTTTGTTGTTGTTGTTGTTGTTGTTGTTGTTTTTAACCACTCTATCACCCTATGTGTTTCGATTGGAGTGTTTAGTCCATTTATATTCAAAGTGATTATTGACAGGTATCTACTTATTGCCATTTTGTTGTTTGTTTTGTGGGGTATTTTTTAAAGATTTTATTTATTTGAGAGAGAGAAAAAGAGAGAGAGAGTACATGAGAGGGAAGAGGGTCAGAGGGAGAAGCAGACTCCCTGCCGAGCAGGGAGTCCGATGCGGGACCCGATCCCGGGACTCCAGGATCATGACCTGAGCCGAAGGCAGTCGCTTAACCAACTGAGCCACACAGGTGCCCCTTTTGTTTTGTTTTGTTTTGTTTCTTTTTACTTTCTCTCTGATCCTTTTCTTGCTCTCCTTCATGGTTTGTGCAGATAGCAGTCTATATGAAATTGATATTCACTTAAGCTTGAACTCATTTTTCCTCCTCTCACCCCACCCCAAGTTTTAGATACACAATGTCATGTTTTATATCTTTTATTTTGTGAAACCCTTGACAGATTTTTACAGATATACTTATTTTTACTGCTTTTTTACTTCCAACTTTTTATACTCTTACTTATGATCTTACCTTTCCACTCAAAGAGTTTCTTTGATATTTCTTGCAGGGCTGGTTTAGTGGTCATGAACTCCTTTAGTTTTTGTTCGCCTGAGAAACTCTTTATCTCTCCTTCTATTCTGAATGATAGCCTTGCTGGATATAGTATTCTTGACTGCAGATTTATTCCTTTCAGCACTTTGAATGTTATCATGCCACTTCTTTCTGACCAGCAAAGTTTCTGCTGAAAAGTCAGCTGATACCCTTATAAGATTTTCCTTGTAACTGTCTTCTTTGCTCTTTCTGCATGTAAGATATTTTCTTTATCGCTACTTTTTGCCATTTTAATTACTCTGTGTCTTGGTGTGGACCTCCTTGCATTGATTTTGTTGGGGGATCTGTGCCTCCTAGATATGGATGTCTGTTTCCTTCCCCTGATTAGGGAAGTTTTCAGGTTTTATTTTTTTAAATAAGTTTTCTACCCCCTTTTCATTCTTCTTCTTCTTCTGGGATCCCTATAATGCACGTGTTATTATGCTTGATGGAGCCACCGAGTTGCCTAAGTCTATTCGCATTTTACATATTTTTTTCTCTCACATGCTCAGTTTGATTAATTTCCATTATTCTGTCTTTCAGGTCATTAAATCATTCTTCTGCGTCCTTTAGCCTGCTATTTATCCCATCAAGTATATTTTTAATTTCATTTATTGTGTTTTTCATCTCTGATTGGTTCTTTTTTATCTCTTTGTTACAGATCTCACTGATGTCCTCCACTCTTTTCTCAATCCCGGTGCGTATCTTTATGATCATTACTTTAAATTCTCTATCTAGCACATTACTTATAGCCATTTTGCTTAGGCCCCTTGCTGTGGTTTTGTCCTGTTCTTTCATTTGGGACAAACTCCTCTCTCTTCTCATTTTGTCTAACTCTCTCTGTCTGTTTCTGTGTGTATGGAAAGTCAACTACATCTCCTATTCTTGAAGGTAATGGCTTTATGAAGAAGAGATCCTGTAGTGCCTTTCAGTGCAGTGTTCCCTGTTCCTCAGGACCTGGCAGTTCAGGGAGTGTCTACTATGTGTGTTGCATGTGTCTTGCTGAGGAATCCTGGCCATTTTTCCTTTGGTCCAGTAGCCTGAAGAGACTCTCTGCCTGCTGTGGACAGTGTTTGGTCCCCAGCTGGGTGAGGTGCATTTCAACAAGGTATGCACTGGTCTGTTTGCAAAATGAGACCTGCTGCCACCAGAATTTCTTCATTGTGGTGTCTTCTCTGCCTTTAGTTGTGGAGTTTGTTCTGCCAGTCTTTGGTTGTTTCCTGAATTATTTACACTGATGTGAGTATTATCTAGTTTTATCCACAGGAGGAGGAGAGCTTAGGGTCCTCTTACTCTGCCATCTTCCCAGACTCCCCTGATTATGAGCTTTGCTGAAATATTCTGATTCATTGGGGAACTCCAATCTCAACATTGTTAAGTCTTTTCTTCTTAAAGTGATAAGATACTCCATTCCAAATTATTTTATTATCCTATTTGGATGATATAACCTTTACTTCCAGTTTTCTAGAAATCAAATGAGCAAGGACATAGAGTCTCCATATTCACTATGTAAACTTTCACTTTATCCCCATGTCTAGTATGTAACCTGTACCTTCCATTTTGCCTTTTGCTCTCAGCCTAGAGACCTGTTTATGCTCTTGAGATAAATCTCAATAACAAATCTTTATAACTTTGCCAGGATACAGCATTGCAGTCATTTAGGTTTCAGAGTAAGGAGAGCATATGGGTCTTGTAAACGGACCTTAAAACAATACGCCTGTCATTAGTCCTACCTTTATCCATCCTTCACATAAGTCTTGAATTCTAGCAATTCCTGGCCCTTTGGGGATTCTATGGGGTACACAATCTGACTTTACCGACTGCCAGGTTAGAATCCAACTTTCTTAGACATGCTAAATCGTCATAGTCAACATCCTCCTTCTGAACTTCCAAATTTGTATTGCTATTCTCTCTTCTTGTACTCTGTCATTGTCAAGATAAGCATCTTAAAAATCCTTTTCTCTCACTTTAGTGGGATTTCATGAGAGAAAAGGCATAAATGTGTTTGTTCAAACCACTATTTTAAACCAAGTCTCAACCCAACTTATCTTAGAAAAAAGTCCCACCACATTGGCAGACATATTCAGTGTCTTAAGCTCAGAGAAATGCTGTGATTGTAGTCATGCATTTCCCAGGCTGTCAAGTGGGACAGCAGGAAATATAATCATTTCAAAGATGCTCCTGAAATCCTTCCACAAAAAATCTATTTATTGGATTTGTTCATCTGTAATATTTCCCAGAAGCCCTAGTAAATGCAGAGTCCACAGATTTTTTTCATACCAGAAGAGTTAACTCAGAGGGGAAAAGCTTCAGTTATAGGAATTGTGATTAAATCCTGTGCCATACAATACTAGTGTCTTGAAAATTGAAATTATGAGGTACCAGCTGTTGGCTCTAACTTATTTCTCATAAATGCAAAAGGATACATTAATATCTCTGCCATATAAAATGATATAAGACATAGGACAGCACAGGCAGTGAATATATATGCATGGCATTTCATTCAGTGCCAACAGACACTTCTTGTTAATTAAGTACATATAACATATTTCTTAGGTAACTATGTTGTGGTCAATATGAATGCTTTGAAGTTATACATTTTAGATGAACATTAAATATTTTGTTAGTGGGATTTCTTACCACAGGACTGAAAAGTAAAACTGCATTCTAGCTGTATGATCTTTAAATCCTGTACAATTCCATCAAACAGCAGTTATTTCAACAGAAAAAAACTCAAGTCCCTTTTTTTTTCAGCATTTAAAGCAACGTCTGTTTGAACTTTTTAAAATGTAATTTTAAATTGATTTTTCTGATTTCATGAAAAGTGCAAACCATACTTTTCCAATCCTCAGTCCACAGGGGTCAGACCTTCAAATTATACTTGTTTCTAGCTGCCAATAAGTATTAAGTCAGCAAGAAGCCAGGTAATAAAGATGAAATACTAGAGATGTTGCTTTTTTGAGTATTGCTTTCTAGTAGGATCTACACTGGATCCACTATTTATGAAAATAAACAATAAAAGATAAATAAAAAGTGGCTAAACACAAGTTTCCCACTGTTTTCAGAAATTAAATACAGTTGCTATAGGGCAAAGTCTTTCCAAACTGAAAATAACATCAGATCAAAGATACTATAATTAATCCTTATAAAGGTGGAATTATAATAAAAATATACATACATAATACAACTATAGGAACTAAAGAAATCACTTCAGCAGGAATCTACTTTATTGTCTTTGATGATTACAACAGATTATGTGATTCAATTTAAGTTACAGGTAAATAAACCAAATATTAGCAATCTGTATCATCCATAAATAGTCTGGTATTTTGATAAGGTTGTATAATATATAACAAGTTTAAAAGTAAGGCTTTTCCAAAATTTAACATTAACAATATTGCTGACTCTATCCTCCATCTAGATATTAATTATCACATCTTTTTTTAAATATGCTCTTTGCTTGTCTTTGTTGGGGTTTTAACACTCACTTTTATTAATTTTATCCTGAATGCCATACAAAGTGTTCTAGATCAAAAGCAGATGATCACTGTACACTTAAAAATAATGACCACATGATTCCTCACACCCAAATTCTTACCCCGAAGGTGATACAATGAAAGCCAGGTCAGATATCCTACGCACACAAATTTTATAATCTATATTACAGGGCAGGATTGGAGAAAATTGATTTTTATCAGCTTATCTAAAGGAGAAAGAGGCAATTACCTCCCTTGACCCCTTGAAAGGAGGGAGAGAAACCTTTGCTCTTTGGAGACAGGATGAAAAGGATCTTAAAATCTCACTCTAAACTTTTGAGATATAAATACATATCTTCAAGGACCAGATAAAGCCAGTGTCTCTGGCTTTTCTGACCTACAGATGTCTCCAAAATTCTGAGCCTTATCTTCCCTTGACAGGTAAGTATATACTTCTGGAGTTAAGAAAATCTATCTGGAGTTCTCTCACTATACAGTTGTGAATTAACTTCCCACATCTTGTTCTTAGCCCAGCCTCCCAAGATTTCAGCAAGTTTATTCAAAAAGCTCCAAGTCTACAGAAACATCAAAAAATATTTCCTCACATCTCACACTCTTGCTAGCTCCAATTACTGGCACTATGAACTTTCTTTGAGGACTACCAGTAGTATTTCTCACATAAGTAATAAACAAGCATATATAGCCCTTCCCTTAGAAAGTTCATATGTATAACATACCATTAACAAAATGTCATTTTTAACCTAATAAATAAAAGTTATCATTATCTTATCTTACAGGATTTCCAGACTTCAGAAAGAAATTTGTGAAATAATGAATAATATTACAAAAGAGACCTTTTTAAACTTCCACCAGCAGGTTTCCCCCACTTTGAATCAGTTAATTTCTTCCTTTCACATGAATTTGACAATGACATGCCTTTTCTCTTTTTCTTTATTATAATTAACTTATTTCTGAATTTGTCATAACTATAACATTTTTGGAACTAACATATCCTTTTGTTAATTAAGACTTGAAGGATTATTCCTGCTCTTTTTAGCAGTTCATTTCATTATCTTTTTCAAATTTCTGCGTGTCTAAAAATTATATTTTCTAAGTTTCATAAAACTAAATTTACATTTAAATACAACTCATTTTGCAGAGAAAAGGACAATCCTTTAAAAGGGTGGTTTAGCCTAGCTTCAAATGTAGAGTTACAAGATTATGTCAAATATATAAAATTGCATTTATATTAAATGCAATATATTTCTGCATAATGCTAACCAAACTAATCAAGTGATTACCTCTAACTCATGATTTAGCATACTATGCCAGACTAGTCTTTGAGAAGGACTCAGTGCCAATAATAAGAAAAATAATAGTATCATACAGTTTGTCAGAAAAGGTTATATTTCACAGAAGGCAAAGAAGATACTGAATTATGCAGTCTATAGAAAACAATAGATATTTGGCCATTACTTCTGCAAATTTACCTATCTTAATTCTAATTTTATCTTTAGCTACAACATTTGAAAACAATTAAGTGCCTTGCTGTATACTTAATTAGTCTGATTCTAATGCCTTACATGAATATACGAGTTGAAACTAATAATTTTTCTATAGTCTTGCCTGGAAATATAATCAGTGGGATCAAAGACATGGACCCAAGTAAGTTTTCTTTGTCATACATCTATTACATAAATGTGATCATAATAGAAAACAACATTTAGAAACAAGCAATAATATAAGCCAATTATAGCAAATCAAGTATAATACATAATCCCCAAATAAATTAAATATAAAAGTTTGCTATTTTCTCCCAAATGAATGGTACGCTGACATTTACTTTTGTAAAATGAGGATATCTTAGTTTGCAAGGAAGACACGCACAAACACTTATTTCTATGAAATGAGACTTGTAAGGATTTGGAGATATAGGAGACCATTAAGATGGTGGAGGAGCAGGAGGGGACCCTAATTTCATCTGGTCCCTGGAATTTGGCTAGATATTTATAAAATCATTCTGAACACCTGCAAAATCAACTGGAAATCTGAGAAAAGAACTGCTACAATTCTACAAACAGAATTTGCAATACCTTTTTGCAAGGTAGGAGGTAGGGAGATGTGAATCCAAGGAGAGGTATAGGAAGATAAACCACAGGGGGAGGTAGCCTCTGTAAGTCGGTACCACAAAGTGTTATAAGCAGCAGAGCACAAAATCAGAACTTTTAGAGGTTTGCCTGAAAGGAGCCCAGGAGGTGAAGCAGGGTGGAATCCCAGCTGGGAAAGCATGGTCTCAGGATCTCGGAGGTAACAAAAAGAATGGCGGTGCCTGAGTGCAGAATTCCCAAGCCTTGGTGCGAAAGCCATCTGAAAACAGCAAGCCCAGGCGCCCACTTTCTGCTTGGTGTTGCCATAAGGCACTATGGGCAGCACAGTCAGGCGACTGCTCTCCCACCAGAGGCCCAGCAAAAGGCAGAAGTGGGGAGGAATTTCCCAAGCAGGAATGGCCTGGGTTTGCACCACAGAAGTCCTTAAAGTTTGGAGACTCAAAACAGGATCACCTGCCTGAGATAAAATCTCTCCATCACAGGCTGGGTGAACACAAAGTTTGGATGAAAACCAGGGAGAAAAGAGTGATTCATTGCTTTTCTGTGAGGGCTCAGTAAAGAGTGGGGGTGCAAACTTTCAGCTCTGGGGCTAGAGATTGGGGTGCTGCCATTTTCATCCCGCACACCAGCTCTGGAGCAGCTTATACTGTGCCTGTCTGCCTGGCAAGGGTGATGCAATTCCACCAGGCAAAAACACCTGAGAAACAGCACAACAGGCCCCGCCCCCAGAAGACCAGCAGGAACTTCCAGCGAATACCAAGTTTACTGATCGTAAAGAACTGCAAAACTCCAGCTCTTAGGGAAAGAAATAAATAGCATTCATGGCTTTTTCTTATTATTCTTTAGTCCTTCAGTTTCATATTTCATTTTCCTTTTTTAGCTATTACCAATGTTTTGCACTTTAACCCATAATCCCTTTATTTTTTTTTAATTAACATATAATGTATTATTTGTTTCGGGGGTACAATTCTGTGATTCATCAGGCTTACACAATTCACAGTGCTTACCATAGCACATACCCTCCCCAATGTCCATCACTCAGCCACCCAAACCCTCCCACCCCCCTCCACTCCAGCAACCCTCAATTTATTTCCTGAGATAAAGAGTCTCTTATGGTTTGTCTCCCTCTCTGGTTTTGTCTTGTTTCATTTGTCCCTCCCTTCCCCTATGATCCTCTGCCTTGTTTCTCAATTCTTTTTTAAGTATTTTTTAATTTTCATTTTTGTACTTACATTTTATATATTTTTTTAAATTTTTGGTTTCCTTTCATTGTATCCAACTTCATTTGTGTGTGTGTGTGTGTTGCTTTCTTTCATATTTTGGAATCTAGTTTCTTCCAACAAACAGACCAAAATATACCCAGGATCTAGTTTATTGTTTTGTTCAACTTGTTTGATTTTATTCTCATTTTTTTCTTTTTTTCCTTTTCTTTTCTTTTTGCTTTCTGTTCTCTCCTGATTTGTGTAGTATATATTTTTCTGGTGTCCTTGTTGCTATTTTTGTATTTTCCCTCTATTTCATCTATTCTGGACATAATGACAAGATGGAAGAACTCACCCCACAAAAGAGGACAAGAAGCAGTACTCACTACCAGGGATTTAATAAATATGGATATAAGTAAGATGTTGGAAATAGAATTCAAAACAAGAATTATAAAGATACTAGCTGGGCTTGAAAAAAAGCACAGAAGACAGTAGAGAATCCCTTACTAGAGAAATAAAAGAACTAAAATCTAATCAGGATGAAATAAAAAAGGCTATTACTGAGATGCAATACAAAATGGAAGCTCTAACTGCTAGGATAAATGAGGCAGAAGAGAAAGTCCATGAAATAGAAGACAAAATGATGGAGAATAAGGAAGCTGAGAAAAGAAGAGATAAACAACTACTGGATTGTGAGGGGAGAATTCGAGAGATCAGTGATACCCTAAAGCAAAACAATATTAAAATTATTGGGGTCCCAGGGAAAAAGGAAGGGGGGCAGAAGGATTATTTGAACAATTTATAGCTGAGAGCTTCCCTAATCTGGGGACTGAAAAAGACATTCAAGTCCAGGAGGCACAGAGAACCACCTTCAAATCAATAAAAATAGGTCAACACCTCAACATATACTAGTGAAGCTTACAAATCTCAGAGACAAAGAAAAAATCCTGAAAGCAGCTCTGGAGAAGAGGTCCTTAACCTACAAGGTTTACATAAGGCTGGCAGCAGACATGTCCACAGAGACCTGGCAGGCCAGAAAGGATGGGCATGATACATTCAAGGTGCTAAATGAGAAAAATATGCAGACAAGAATACTTTATCCAGCAAGGCTGTCATTCAAAATAGGAGAGATAAAGAGGTGCCAGGACAAACAGAAACTAAAAGAATTTGTGATCACTAAACCAGCCCTGCAAGAAATATTAAAAGAGAACTTTTAAGGGAAGAGAGAGCCCAAAACTAACACAGACCAGAAAGGAACAGAGATAATATTCAGAAACAATGAGTTTACAGGTAAAACAATGGCACTAAATTCATATATTTCAATAATTACTCTGAAGGCAAATGGACTAAAGGCTCCAAATGACACAAGGGATCAGATTGGATAAAAAAACAAGACTCTTTGATATGCTGCCTACAAGAGACTTATTTTAGACCCCAAAATACCTCCAGATTGAAAGTGAGGGGGTGGAGGGGGGCCTGGGTGCCTCAGTCGTTAAGCATCTGCCTTTGGCTCAGGTCATGATCCCAGGGTCCTGGGATCGAGCCCTATATCAGTCTCCCTGCTTGGCTGGGAGCCTGCTTCTCCCTCTCCCACTCCCCCTGCTCGTGTTCCCTCTCTAGCTATCTCTCTCTCTGTCAAATAAATAAATAAAATCTTTAAAAAAATAAAAGAAAGTGAGGGGGTGAAGAACCATTTATCATGCTAACGGACATCAAAAGAAAGCTGGTGTAGCAAAGAAAGAGGCATAACTGTACGTTCAAGTCCGGTTCTGTTGTCTATTGAGTTTTAGTACCAAACTTATGAGATTATCTAGGCTTGATTTTCCCAAATTTATGTATGTATGAAAGTACAGACATGTCAGTTATAATTTGGAAAGTAAAGAAGAAATACAGTGATACAAAGCAATCCCATAACTAAAGTGGGAGAATAAGAGGGTTAGCTTTTGCATGTTCTAAAAATCATGAGGAAAAATTGGATGCTCATGCAACAGCACAGGCATACAACACTGTTCCTACCTTTATGTTATCAAGAAACTTCTATGCCATTCCATTTCTTTTTATTCATAATCCTAATAAGCATACACATAAACCCACATACAAAAAACATAAAAACATATGTATACACTTTGCCACACAATAGCTCTCATTGATTTGAAATGTAATACTCATGTATTTAGACTCTTTACACATTTGGATTTCTAGGTCTTGTTTAAGAGGTTATCAGTATTTTATGAAAGGAAACAGACTGTTTAACAATTTTTATAATCATGAAATTAATGTCTAAATTTTAGAACATACTGCCTTCAAAATACCATCATTGCAAACTTCCTGCTATTGCAGAATGACAGCACATAAATTTTTAAGAAAAAGCATGTTATGATGGAAAGTACATTGAAGTAAGATTGGATTCTCACATTTTATCCTTAATACTGGCACTGACTATGTGATCCTTCTCTGAGCAATTCAGATAATAGTATGATTTCATTTTATTAAAAAGGAACTTGCTTATAAAACATAATAAAATATACTGTGTTGATTACTAAAGTAATGAAGGACATTTGGAGAATATATAAGAGTATAAGCTAAACCATTTTTAATAAAACAAAAGCCCCAGATGATCAATAGAAAAATACAGTACAATAATATTTTTATGTATCTATCTTAACTCAGTTGCCAAAACAAAATACCATAGAGCAGATGTCTAAAACAAAAGGAATTTCTTATCACAGTTCTGGAGGCTGGGAAGACCAAGGACAACATGAGAGCTGATTGGGTTCCCTGGTCAGGGCACTCTTCCAGGCTTGCTGATGGCCACCTTCTCACCATGTCCTCACATGGCAGAAAGAAAGAGGAAGAGACCTTGCTGGTATGTCTTCTTATAAAGGCACTTATCCTATCATGACAGCCCCCCCCTCATGACCTCATCTAAACCTAATTATCTTCCAATGCATCTCCAAATGCCATTACATTGGGGGTTAAGGCGTCAACACATGAATTTTGAGGAACACAATTCAGTCCACAGTATTCTGCCTCTGATGACCCAAGTTCATGTCCTTCTCACATGCAAAATGCATTCATTCCATCCCAATATCCACAAAAGTCTTAACTCATTCCAGCATCAACTCTGAAGTCTAAAGCGCAAAGTCTCATCTAAATAAAACCTAAATCATGTAAAATGAGTGAGAGTCCAGGTATGATTCACCATAAGGCAAAATTCCTCTCCAGTGGTGAACTTGTGAAACAATACAAGTTTTGTGCTTCTATAATATAATGGTGGGACAGAAATTCTATTTCAAAATGGAAAAATAGGAAAGGAGGCGTGATTAAGTCTCAAGCAAGTCCAAAACTTAACAAGGTAAATTCTATTAGATCTTAAAGCTTGAAAATAATACTCTTTGGTTCTGTGCTATACTCCCAGACCCACTGGAGCAGGGGTTGTTTGCTGAAGGCTCTGCTAGACTATGGTCAAGCTCCTAAGATTCCAAGGAACCCACCACCCAATGTTCCAAGTGGTGACCATCTTACATAGCTATTGAAATTGAAACAGCTCCCCTCTCCCTCTTTCTTTCTCTCTCTCTCTCTCATACTCATACCACACACACACACACACACACACACACACACACACACACACACACTTTTGAAACCAAGGAGGCAGCTCCAATTATCTCTGAATTTCTTGGGTCAGTTTTCCCTTGTCTTGAAGAAGAGCACACAATCACAGCCAAATAGCTCTTTGGTCCAGCCCTGTTGTATCTAAGAAGTCTGACAGCCTTCCTTCATTTCATCCTATCTCTGTCCCATTTAGTTCAAATGCACAGTGTTTCTGATGGTATGATTCCATAATCTGTTTATCAAGTGACAATCCAACCACATCCTTGGTGCTGTCTTCCAAAACACGCTTTCTCATTTTTCACAATGTAAATATATTGAATATATTCCAATTTTTTTTTAAGTTCTGGTTCCTTTTTGTTTAGTGATTCCTTCTTCAGTTCATTTTTTTCTTCTTGTATTTTACTAAAAGCAGTTAGGAGGAACCAAATGATTCCTTTAACATTTTGTTTAGAAATGTCCTCAGCTAAATATCCAATTTTATTGCCTACAAATTCTACCTCCAGCAAAACATTAGAACATGAACATGATTTAGCCAACCAAGTTCTTTGCCACTTTATACCAAAGACCATTTTTCCTCCAGTTTCCAATAACATGTTCCTCACTTCTGTCTGAAATCTCGCCAGAATTACCTTTAACACCCATATTTATTATAGCATGCATTTCAAAGCTCTTCATTACCTATTTCCAAAGTCACTTCCACACATTTAGGTATTTGTTACAGCATTGCCCCATTTCTCAGTACTAATATTCAAATCCGCTCAGGATGCTATAACAAAATACCACAGACTGAGTGGCTTAAACAACAGGAATTCATTTCTGGAGGTTGGGATGGCTTAAGACCAAGATGCTGGCCAATTCAGTTCCCCAGTGAGGATGCTCTTGTAGAATTGCAGAAAGCAACCTTCTTGTGTTCTCTCATAGCAGAGAGAGAAAGAGAGAGGAAGAAAGCTCTTTGGTGTTCCTCCTTACAAGTGCAGTAATCAATCCCATCCTGAAGTCCACATGCTCATGATCTCACTTAAATCCAATTACCTCCCAAAGGCCTCATCTCCAAATAACTTCACACTATGGTTACACCTTCAACATAAAGATGCGGGAGACAAAATTCAGTCCATAGCAATGTCTAACAGGTCTTTCTTTTGTTTTCTTTTTTTGTTTTGTTTTGTTTTAAAACTTAATTTTACTTCATTATAAACAAATATTTAAATTCAATTTTACATAATACAGAGGCATAAAATTTTTAGAAAGTCAATGGTATTCCTTAGCCCCTTCAATCCCACTGTAATTAAGTTAACAGGCTGGACTGTTTTTTGTTCCATGGTTTTTCTATATTTTCACTAACAAAGAATTATGTATACACTTATGCAGAAAATTTAATTTTTAATAGAACCATAATTTACATAATTTCTATAACAGGTCCATCTTCCATACATGTAGTTCTACCTCATTCTTTTTAATAGATGAATGATAATCCTTAGGGTGAAGGCAATAAAACTGTTCAATCTTTCTCCTTCTCCATTTAAAAGAATTTCAAATTGTTTCCAGTGTATTGCTATACTAAAACTCCTTATACACAATAAAAATCTTCATACACGTTTATATTACAAAAATATTTTAAGCCATATGAATATGCCTTACTCTTGTATTTCATGTACTTAATCTTTTCCCCAGTAAATCAAGTATTTATCTCCTGATGGATACGGTTAGGGGGTGAAAGAATTGTTCAAACAAGAATTCGAAGAGGGAGAATTACTATTCAGTTTCTGTTTTCCAATATAAAACTGTTGAATCCTCAGCAAAGTAATAGATTTGAAAGACATTTAATTCCCTCTTTATAGAGACAGACTAGAGGATTATAGAGTTCTACTATACCCGCAGAATTCAAAGGAGGAAAATATGAAATGTAGAGATGGAAAACACAAAGCTCTCCTCTTGTGCCTCATTTTTATTGCGGAGAGAAGAGGGAAAGAGAGGAACAGTGAGGTCAAAGTTCCCTATCACCCTGGGGCTGAGCTTCCAGGCATGCTGGGAGATAGCGAGATTTATTCTATCACATACAGATTGGTATGGGGCAGTCCAAATGGTTGGGTCTAATGGCAGACTTGACTGGATTTGGTAGGGGGAGCCTGTAGGCTTTTGAAAAAACAACTGTGGCTATTTCACAAATGACCTAAGGCAATGGCACACCAGCCATGGTAGAACAGGTGAAATGGAAGCAGTGTTCCTAAATTCTCAAGGGCCATATAGATCAAAAGACCTAAATGTAACTAACTGCATCAGTAAAGAAACCCAGAGGTATGGGAGGCCCATGAACCTCAGAAGCCTAGGGTTAGTATGAAGAAGCCACTTTAAAATGGGAGTCAATGCCTGGATCATCCAAATGTCTTTCAATAGGTAAATGGATAAACAAGCTGTGGTCTACCTTTTAGTTCCTAAAGTTCTAAAACTCTTTTCTGAATCACCTCTCCTACAGCTTTACTAAGCTACAAGACTTGTAAGTCAATCTATGCTTACCCACTCTGCAGTAGCTCAAATGCACTCTCTCTGCCTCTGTATTTTATTAAAGCCACATTAATAGCAACATTCAATGAATTAACAAGAATCACTTTCATCCCTCATTCCCACCTGCACAATATTTTACATGGCCATGACTGAACTGCTCTGGCTGCTACTTCTTCCCACATAATACAACTGATATGGCTGACTCTGATGTTTTACCTGCTTTCCCAGCAGTCTGAGGGTGATAACACAGGAGTCTCAGATCTGAACATAAAACCACACATCCACTCATTTGCTTCAGAAGAAGAAAAATCACTTTATATCACAAAGACCAAGAAAATAAACATTTCTTTCTTAATAGAAAAGCTTATATATTGCTACTAAGTAGCAAGCACTGGGTTGCAAAAGGATTTTAATTTATGAGACAACTTACTTTTAGGATCTATACTTATTGCACCAACAAAATTAAAGTATGCTTTTAAAAGCATTAATTGTTAATTATCAAGGCCTAATGTGTTAAGATAAAATGCATCTTAAAAAATTTATTGCCCATCAAGTATAACCTATTCTCAATATTGTACTGTCAAAGGTGATCAACTTCAATATGGTGATATATTTAATTAGAAACAAATATTTTAGGGCGGAGCAAGATGGCGGAGGAGTAGGAGACCTAGATTTCGTCTGGTCTCAGGAATTCAGCTGAATAGGGATCAAAACATTCTGAACACCTACGAACTCAACAGGAGATCGAACAGGAGAGTAGCAACAACTCTCTGAACAGAGAAGCGACCACTTACTGGAAGGTAGGACGTGCGGAGAAGTGAATCCGAGGCGATATTCGGGAGGATAGACGGCGGGGGAAGGGCCTCTGCCGGCCGCTTCTGGCAAGTGATAGAGCCGCGGAGCACAAAATCGGACCTTTTAGAAGTTGGCTCGGCGGAGGGACGTCGCTGCAGTGGCTAAGCGGGGGGTGGAATACTCCCGGGACAGTGTGGTCTCAGGACCCTTGGGGTCACGGTGAGACCGGGGGTGCCTGAGTGCGCCAGAGCTCCCAGGTATCAGAGCGGGGAAGCCGGCTGCAGAGACGGAGCAGAGTCGCGGGCTCTCAGCTCGGGGTTCCCATAAACTGTGATCCGCGGCCCAGTCGGGGCACGGTTCCCCCAGCAGGGACCCAACAAGCAGCAGATCCGGGGAGACTCCCCTTCCTTCCCGGGGAGGAGCGGTGCGGGAACGCACTGCAGGGATCTGCTGGGTTTGGAGACTCCGTGCGGGGTCGGGTGCCAGAGATAGCAACGCTCGATCACAGGCCGGGTGAGCACGGAGTGTGGCCGGAGACCGGGGACACGGGAGTGACTGCTTTTCTCTGGGGACACACTGAGGAGCGGGGCCCCGAGTTCTCAGCTCCTCCGGGTGGAGATTGGGAGGCCACCATTTCTGCCCTGGTCCTCCAAAGCTGTACCGAGAGCTTGCAGGGAACAAAAGCTCCTGAGAACAAACCCGAGCAGCTTCCTTAGCCCGGACCGACAAGGGCGGGGCAATTCCACCTCCAGCAAAGACAATTGGAAACCACAGCAACAGGCCCCTCCCCCAGAAGATCAGCACAAACAGCCAGCAAGCCAAGACCAAGTTGATCGATCAAGGAGAATGGGAGAACTCCAGCGCTAGGGGAATACTGTACATAGATTCATGGCTTTTTTTTTTTTTTTAACCATGATCCATTATTTCATCAAAGTTAATTTTTGTTGACTGTTTTTTTTTATTTTTATTTTTCCCTTTTTCAACCAACATCTTATCAATCCCTTTTTTAAAAAAAAAAAAAACATTTTTTATTTTTCATTTTTAGAGTCATATTTTATCCCTTCATAGTAGTTACCCTTATTTTTGGCATATATATATAAGTTGTTCTCTCTTTAAAATTTTGGGGTACAGTTTCTTCTAACAGATCAAAATATACCCTAAATCACTAGTGTATGGCTTTGTTCTAGTCTCCTGCCTGATCACATTCTCTCCCTTTTTCCTTTTTTTTTTTTTTCTTAAATCTTCTTTCTTTTTTCAAACAACTTATCTTACCAAGTCCTTTTATAAAATCTTTTATAATTTTCATCTTTACAGTCATCTTCCATCCCTTCATTGTATCAACCCTTATTTTGTACATATATGTCTTTCTTCCTTTAAAATTTTAGGAGGCACTTTTTTCTAACAGACCAAAATACGCCCAAAATCTACTGTGTGGCACTGATCTATGCACTAGCCTGATCATATTTGATCACATTCTGCTTTTTTTGTATTGTTCTGTTTTTGTTTTTATCCTTTTTTTTTCCTTTTTTTTTTCTCTTTCTTTTTTCTTTCTTTCCCTTTCTTTTCCCCTGGTTTCAGGTCTTTTCTGATTTGTATACAGTATATTTGCTGGGGACGTTGTAAACCTGTTAGCATTTTGTTCTCTCATTCATCTGTTCTCCTCTGGGCAAAATGACAAGACAAAAGAAATCACCTCAACAAAAAGAATAAGAGGTAGTACCCTCAGCCAGGGACCTACTCAATACGGACATTAGTACGATGTCGGACCTAGAGTTCAGAATCATGACTTTAAAGATACTAGCTGGGCTTGAAAAAAGCGTGGAAGTTATTAGAGAAACCCTTTCTGGAGAAATAAAAGAACTAAAATCTAACCAAATCGAAATCAAAAAGGCTATTGATGAGGTGCAATCCAAAATGGGGGCACTAACTGCTAGGATAAATGAGGCAGAAGAGAGAATCAGCGATATAGAAGACCAAATGATGGAAAATAAAGAGGCTGAGAAAAAGAGAGAGAAACAATTACAGGATCACGAGGGCAGAATTCGAGAGATAAGTGATACGATAAGACGAAACAACATTAGAATAATTGGGATCCCAGAAGAAGAAGAGAGAGAGAGAGGAGCAGAAGATATATTGGAGCAAGTTATAGCAGAGAACTTCCCTAATGTGAGGAAGGAAACAGGCATTAAAATCCAGGAGGCACAGAGAACCCCTCTCAAAATCAATAATAATAGGTCAACACCCCGACATCTAATAGTAAAACTTACGAGTCTCAGAGACAAAGAGAAAATCCTGAAAGCAGCTTGGGAGAAGAGATATGTAACCTAAAATGGTAGAAACATTAGAATGGCAACAGACCTATCCACAGACACCTGGCAGGCCAGAAAGGACTGGCAAGATATCTTCAGAGCACTAAAAAGAAAAATATGCAGCCAAGAATACTATATCCAGCTAGGCTATCATTGAAAATAGAAGGAGAGATAAAAAGCTTCCAGAACAAACAAAAACTAAAGGAATTTGGAAACACGAAACCAGCCCTCCAAGAAATATTGAGAGGGGTCCTCTAAGCAAAGAGAGAACCTAAAAGCAGCAAAGAGCAGAAACGAACACAGACAACAGACAGTTAACAGTCACCTTACAGGTAATACAATGGCACTAAATTCATACCTTTCACTAGTTACCCTGAATGTAAATGGGCTCAATGCCCCAATCAAAAGACACAGGCTATCAGATTGAATTAATAAACAAGACCCATCCATATGCTGTTTGCAAGAGACTCATTTTAGACCCAAAGACACCCCCAGATTGAAAGTGAGGGGGTGGAAAACCATTTACCATGCTAATGGACACCAAAAGAAAGCTGGGGTGGCAATCCTTATATCAGACAAACTAGATTTTAAAACAAAGACTGTAATAAGAGATGAGGAAGGACACTATATCCTACTTAAAGGGTCTATCCAACAAGAAGATCTAACAATTGTAAATATCTCTGCCCCGAACATGGGAGCAGTCAATTATATAAGGCAATTAATAACAAAAGCAAAGAAACACATTGACAACAAGACAATAATAGTGGGGGACTTTAACACCCCCCTGACTGAAATGGACAGATCATCTAAGCAAAAGATCAACAAGGAAATAAAGACTTTAAATGACACACTGGACCAAATGGACTTCACAGACATATTCAGAACATTCCATCCCAAAGCAATGGTATACACATTCTTCTCTAGTGCCCATGGAACATTCTCCAGAATTGATCACATCCTAGGTCACAAATCAGGTCTCAAACGGTACCAAAAGATTGGGATCATTCCCTGCATATTTTCAGACCACAATGCTTTGAAACTAGAACTCAACCACAAGAGGAAAGTCGGAAAGAACTCAAATACATGGAGGCTAAAGAGCATCCTACTAAAGAATGAATGGGTCAACCAAGAAATTAAAGAAGAATTAAAAAAATTCATGGAAACCAATGAAAATGAAAACACAACTGTTCAAAATCTTTGGGATACAGCAAATGCAGTCCTGAGAGGAAAGTATATAGCAATACAAGCCTTTCTCAAGAACCAAGAAAGGTGTCAAATACACAACCTAACCCTACACCTAAAGGAGCTAGAGAAAGAACAGCAAATAAAGCCTAAACCCAGCAGGAGAAGAGAAATCATAAAGATCAGAGCAGAAATCAATGAACTAGAAACCAAAAGAACAGTAGAACAGATCAACGAAACTAGGAGCTGGTTCTTTGAAAGAATTAACAAGATGGATAAACCCCTGGCCAGACTGATCAAAAAGAAAAGAGAAATGACCCAAATCAACAAAATCATGAATGAAAGAGGAGAGATCACAACCAACACCAAAGAAATACAAACAATTATAAGAACATATTATGAGCAACTTTATGCCAGCAAATTAGATAACCTGGAAGAAATGGGTGCATTCCTAGAGATGTATCAACTACCAAAACTGAACCAGGAAGAAATAGAAAACCTGAACAGACCTATAACCACTAAGGAAATTGTAACAGTCATCAAAAATCTCCCAAGAAACAAAAGCCCAGGGCCAGACGGCTTCCCAGGGGAATTCTATCAGACATTTCAAGAAGAATTAATACCTATTCTCCTGAAACAGTTCCAAAAAATAGAAATGGAAGGGAAACTTCCAAACTCATTTTATGAGGCCAGCATTACCTTGATCCCAAAACCAGACAAAGACCCCATCAAAAAAGAGAATTACAGACCAATATCCTTGATGAACATGGATGCAAAAATTCTCACCAAAATACTAGCCAATAGGATCCAACAGTACATTAAAAGGATTATTCACCATGACCAAGTGGGATTTATTCCTGGGCTGCAAGGCTGGTTCAACATCCGCAAATCAATCAACGTGATACAATACATTAACAAAAGAAAGAACAAGAATCATATGATCCTCTCAATAGATGCAGAAAAAGCATTTGACAAAGTACAGCATCCTTTCTTGATCAAAACTCTTCAGAGTATAGGGATAGAGGGTACATACCTCAATATCATAAAAGCCATCTACGAAAAACCTACAGCGAATATCATTCTCAATGGGGAAAAGCTGAGAGCTTTTCCCCTAAGGTCAGGAACGCGGCAGGGATGTCCACTCTCACCACTGCTATTCAACATAGTATTAGAAGTCCTAGCCACAGCAATCAGACAACAAAAAGAAATCAAAGGCATCCAAATCGGCAAAGAGGAAGTCAAACTCTCACTCTTTGCAGATGATATGATACTGTATGTGGAAAACCCAAAAGACTCCACCCCAAAACTGCTAGAACTCATACAGGAATTCAGTAAAGTAGCAGGATATAAAATCAATGCACAGAAATCAGTGGCATTCCTATACACCAACAACAAGACAGAAGAGAGACAAATCAAGGAGTCTATCCCATTTACAATTGCACCCAAAACCATTAGATACCTAGGAATAAATCTAACCAAAGAGGCAAAGGATCTGTACTCAGAAAACTATAAAATACTCAGGAAAGAAATTGAAGAAGACACAAAGAAATGGAAAAACGTTCCATGCTCATGGATTGGGAGAATCAACATTGTGAAGATGTCAATGCTACCTAGAGCAATCTACACATTCAATGCAATCCCCATCAAAATACCATCCACTTTTTTCAAAGAAATGGAACAAATAATCCTAAAATTTGTATGGAACCAGAAGAGACCCCGAATAGCCAGAGGAATCTTGAAAAAGAAAAGCAAAGCTGGCGGCATCACAATTCCGGACTTCCAGCTCTATTACAAAGCTGTCATCATCAAGACAGTTTGGTACTGGCACAAAAACAGACACATAGATCAATGGAACAGAATCGAGAGCTCAGAAATGGACCCTCAACTCTATGGTCAACTTATTTTTGACAAAGCAGGAAAGAATGTCCAATGGCAAAAAGACAGTCTCTTCAACAAATGGTGTTGGGAAAATTGGACAGCCACATGCAGAAGAATGAAACTGGACCATTTCCTTACACCACACACAAAAATAGACTCCAAATGGTTGAAAGACCTAAACGTGAGACAGGAGTCCATCCAAATCCTAAAGGAGAACACAGGTAGCAACCTTTTCGACCTTAGCCGCAGCAACTTCTTCCTAGAAACATCGCCAAAGGCACGGGAAGCCCGGGCAAAAATGAACTATTGGGATTTCATCAAGATAAAAAGCTTTTGCACAGCAAAAGAAACAGTCCACAAAACCAAAAGACAACCGACAGAATGGGAGAAAATATTTGCAAATGACATATCAGATAAAGGGCTAGTATCCAAAATCTATAAAGAACTTATCAAACTCAACACCCAAAGAACAAATAATCCAATCAAGAAATGGGCAGAAGACATGAACAGACATTTCTCCAAAGAAGACATCCAAATGGCCAACAGGCACATGAAAAAGTGCTCAACATCGCTCGGTATCAGGGAAATCCAAATCAAAACCTCCATGAGATACCACCTCACACCCGTCAGAATGGCTAAAATTAACAAGTCAGGGAACAACAGATGTTGGCGGGGATGTGGAGAAATGGGAACCCTCCTACACTGTTGGTGGGAATGCAAGCTGGTGCAACCACTCTGGAAAACAGTATGCAGGTTCCTCAAACAGTTGAAATTAGAGCTACCGTTCGATCCAGCAATTGCACTACTGGGTATTTACCCCAAAGATACAAATGTAGGGACCCGAAGGGGTACGTGTACCCCAATGTTTATAGCAGCAATATCCACAATAGCCAAACTGTGGAAAGAGCCAAGATGCCCATCGACAGATGAATGGATAAAGAAGCAGTGGTATATATACACAATGGAATATTATGCAGCCATCAAAAGGAATGAGATCTTGCCATTTGCAACGACATGGATGGAACTGGAGGGTGTTATGCTGAGTGAAATAAGTCAATCAGAGAAAGACATGTATCACATGACCTCACTGATATGAGGAATTCTTAATCTCAGGAAACAAACTGAGGGTTACTGGAGTGGTTGGGGGTGGGAGGGATGGGGTGGCTGGGTGATAGACATTGGGGAGGGTATGTGCTACGGTGAGCGCTGTGAATTGTGCAAGACTGTTGAATCACAGATCTGTACTTCTGAAACAAATAACGCAACATATTTTAAGAAAAATGAAAAAGAAGAAGATAACAGGAGAGGAAGAAAAGGGGGGTATGTCAGAGGGGGAGACAAACCATGAGAGATGATGGACTCTGAAAAACAAACTGAGGGTTCTAGAGGGTAGGGGGGTGGGGGGATGGGTTAGCCTGGTGATGGGTATTGAGGAGGGCACGTTCTGCATGGAGCACTGGGTGTTATGAACAAACAATGAATCATGGAACACTGCACCAAAAACTAATGATGTAATATATGGTGATTAACATAACAATAAAAAAATTTAAAAAAAAGAAACAAATATTTTAGGTTCCCTGAGGTTGAATCAAAGATATATTATTTATTTTCCTCAACTGAAATTTTTGAATTTTCTAATTTCCCACAGTCCTTCTAAATTACCAATCGTTACTCAGGAAAAAAATTACAGTTTCTTTAAAATAAAATATCAGCATACTTTAAGACTTAGCTATTATTGAATATAGCTATTGAATCAGCCCAGTGTGGAGCCCAAAACAGGGCTAGATCTCACAACCCTGAGATCATGTCCTGAGCTGAATTCAAGAGTCAGATGGTTAACTGAGTCACCCAGGTGCCCAACAAAGTTTAATTATTTATAATTTTCAAAATGCTAGTATCTGCAGAAAGACTGTATTACTGCCAGATAATGCATTACACACAAGTGTAACAGACATAGTTTTTAACTTGACATATACTTCTTCTTCCTGTGTTGCTTGTTATTTGTTGCTGGTTGCTGCTTGAGAAACAGTGGGAATCTCTGCTTAAAAAATGAACAATTTCTTATAAAAGAAGTAATCGTAATATCCAAACCACCTTTTTTTTTTCCCCAGAGTTCAATGTTGTAGAACTTCTTTGAGAGCTTAAGAGAGTCCAAAATGGAATCATTACACACAGGAAAGGACTGGGATGCCTCCTCCCCTCTCTTCCCAAGAAAGGGAAGCACCAGCACGCAGGGCCTATTACAAACTCAGTATATTGCTGAGGTTGCAAAGCTCTCCTCTCCAAACCTTGGCACTGATGGCAAGCCCAGGGCTCTCCCTGATGCTGGACTACTAAGTACAGAACTGTGACTTCTGGGATGTCATGCCTATAGGGCTGTAGATCAAACTTAACTGAGTCTGAATCTTTTTTACTTATTTTAAACCTTAATTTTACTTTACTAAAGACATGTTTCCATTCAATTTCACACAGTACAGAGTTATACAATTTCTAGGAAGTCAACAGTGTTCCTCAAACCCTCAAACCCATACCTCTCAGGTAACTAAAAATAAGAGGTTAGGCGAGGGGTGACCCTTTTTCTTCCTTCCCCTTCCTACACGACTCAAACCACTGATGCCAGCAGAGATCCCAACTCAGCAGATGTCAGACACTATCTCCATCTGTACAACGGTGATTCTTTTCAACAGCAGTTCTCCCTGGCAGCAACAAAGTCCCCTGGTTCTCTTTCTCCAAGTCTTCTTCTGCGAAGGACACTTAATATTGTATAAATGTTCTCTCTCACAGCTACGTTCTAAGAAGCCCTGACGGTGGTGTTAGGGGTAGATGGAAGGGGTCCCTGCTTATTTTCTACTTGGCAGTAGCAAGGCTCTGGCCAAAAACTTGGCCAGGGGTCCTTTTACAAGCAAATATTCATAAGATGGCAGCTGTAGCACCTACTCCAATGTATAGGAGGGAAAATTTAAGAGTGAAATATTGGGCTCAGGAAACTAGAAGATTATTATCCCAGATGGGCTGGCCATGCTACAAGATAATATTTTCCCAGGGAGAGTTTAAAAGTATGCAGATGCTGAAAATATTATTAATATAAATGGGATTTCATGTTTACCCCAAGCTGGTACATGGGACCTAAGTTTATAATACTATCTCTGAACTCTAATTCTGCCCCATAATAAAGATACTAGGAAAATTTCTTGGCAGACAATTCACTGAAAAACAAGAAAATTAAAATAATGTTTTAAAATATATAAGTACAGTATAATAAATTGAAAAAGGACACAGACATGGGATCAGAAAGACCATGTTTAAATCTCAATTTTACTGACAACTCAGAATGAGATTTGAGCAAATCACAAACTCTTTAAGCTCAGATTCTTGGCCAATAAAATGTGAATATGAGTAACTATCCTGAACGTTTTTTATGTTATAATTATAAAATTATATAATGTTATATGTTTTTATAATGAGATATTCAGCTCTTGAAATATATATTAGTTTTCTTATCTCACGGTACAACCATACTGTACTTCAAAATTATCATCAATTTTTTTTTACATTTCACACAGCATCAGTAAGGAAAAGCAAATAAATAAAATCTTTAAATAAATTAAATAAATAAATAAATAAATAAATAAATAAATAAATAAATTTTAACAGCAGAGTTGGGGCCAGAATTACCTGGATGCACCTGCCATATTTATCAATGAAAACCTTAACTCCTACTTTGGTCCAGATTCAATCACAATCTGAAGCAACACTGTAGACTGAACTCCTTCATGCTAAAAGCACCCATAGCATTGAGCCGAAGAGCTGCAAATCTTTTTTTTTTTTTTTTTAAGATTTTTGCTTATTTATTATTTGATGGGGAGAGAGAGACAGTGAGAGAAGGAACACAAGCAGGGGCAGTGGGAGAGGGAGAAGCAGGCTTCCCACTGAGCAGGGAGCCTGATGCAGGGCTCGATCCCAGGACCCTGGAATCATGACCTGAGCTGAAGGCAGACGCTTAACGACTGAGCCACCCAGGCGCCCCAAGAGCTGAAAATCTTATAAAATGCCATTAAAACCAAAATCTATATAAAATCAAGAAGTCATTGGTACAACCACTCCCAGTACCACCATGATAGAAGCCAAATTGATTTTTAGAGAGGAAACTAAAATTTCCCATAGAGTTGGGGATTTTAGACTTCAGCTCAGATTTAGACTGGCTCAGAGGAAAATGTGTCATATGCTCAGTGACCTGCACAAAAAATAACTGTGCATTCTTTACTTCAAGGGTGAGGGAACTTAATTAAGGTATCTTTTAATCCTTTGAGTTCCAACAATGGGGGGAAACATGGAGAGAGCCCAAACATGGAGAAAGCCCAGCCTGAATCAAGCTCTCTATCCCCGCTCACACATGCACACATGTGTTCTGACGCCAACACAAAACAGGAAATAGGTCTGCTATCTGACCTGTTGGCTTTACATGCAATTGTAAGGGGAAAGGTGGTTAGAAAAGAAGAGAAACAGTGTGATAGATAGATAGATAGATAGATAGATAGATAGATAGATAGATAGATAGATAGATATAGAGTATCTGCAAATATGCTTTCTTCTACTTCAGACCTTTGATCATCATCCCCTCCCCATCATATTCAGATAAAGGATACTGACACAGCACCTAAACTTGTATTAGCACAACTTTCAAAGGGTATTTATTATATTTATCTTTTAAAGGAAGATACTTAAAACATGCATAGTGAAAAAATATTGCTATAAAATTTAAAATGACAATGTCCTTCTGTAATAAAGATACTTGCTTTTTCTATGAATCTTCTATAATTCCCTTTTTCAAATCCCTTTTCATCCCTGGTTTATCATTTAGCAATGCTATCCTTAATAAAACCTGTTTAATTTTACACTGAACAATATGTTGTAAAAATAATTTATCTACCAGAGTTTTTTAAACATGACTGTTCTATGAGAACTGTTTTGCAAAATTATGCCAGTCTATAGTTTGCTCACTTTTATACAACCACCAACTGGTAAAGTGCCTAGCATAGAGTTTTCTTGGATGGATGGATGGATGGATGGATGGATGGATGGATGGATGGATGATGGATCACAATATACGACCACAAAAACCACATTATATTTTCTACGTTTGGACCCCCACTCACAGGATTTGGGGGCCTCCCCTCCAAATAGGTTTCTGAAGTTCCCAGAGGCCTCTCACACAGGTGTCCATGTTGCTCTGCTTTCCATCCTGTTATAATGGAAGAACTGTTGATGCTCCTCTGACCTTCTACCCTTGTGTGCCCTCCAACCTTGCTGTCCTGTATCAACGGGTTTTCCCTCTTGACCAGATTATTCCTGTCAGTGTAACAACATACTATATTTTCCTCTCATCTAAATGAATGGCTAATCAATCAATCCACTCTCTTTAATGCTCCTGCCCCCATTTCTCTGTATATACAAAATTCTTTGTGTGATCTGTTACTGGTTAAGGATGATGATGGGCCCATCCCTCTTGTCTTCCCACCCATGCTGACACTATTGCCTGGCCTCTTTAACTCAAAGGGTGCATAATGTGAGACAGATTCTACCCTCTTCTCTCTCCATGCTCAGCATACAGTATGTAGTGCTCTGGCATCTGTACAGCCAGGATGCACTTCTGCTCCTAACGTCCACTCTTCGAGTCCCTTGGCTCTTGAGCAACTGACCTCTTGGTGGCTGGTCCCCTGCTCTTAACACTGGGCTCTTCCCCCACCACCCTACTTTCTTTCAATGAGCTCCAAGAGCCCTCTCCCTGAAATGAGGAATATCTCAAAAAAAATGAGGAATATCTCCTACACACTGCACTTTGATTGAAGAATACTGTCAGATGCTCCAAAAATCAAAAAGATATTCTGGTGAAATAAACCTTGCTATATGTATATTTTCCTTTCTTCATGGCTCTGGCAAAAGTTTTTGCCCCCTTCGGGACTATTTAGTATACACTGTTGTATTTAAAGTTATTGATTCCCTATTGCATTGGCTCATTCTTCTTACATCAAGCTAGTCTACTTTGTTTTCCCTGAAGATAAAGGTCTTCACAAGAGTATCCTTGATCTTCATGGACAGAGACCTCATGGCCTCCTCTGTAGGCACTTAAACACATCTAATGTCCAGGAGACTCATGATAATGAGTTTCAAGACTATATGCTCCAATTGTTAGGTGTCTTAGTATTGTTGAATAGTAACACACCTGACTGAACAAAGAAAGTGCAATAATCCCTGGCACAAAGTACCTAATGTTATTTCCATGGCCATAATGAAAAGATCTAAAGAAAAGAAAGTGGAAGAAAGAGCAGAGGAGTACTAATGAAAGGAATGGAAGGTACTGAAACTGTACTCAAATTATTCTTTAAGAGCTCTCATGTATTAATTTAAATTTAAAATTAATCAAATGTTATAAATAAATACAAATATCAGAGGTCATCATTTTGTTTTCAAACTAATATGCTGTCCATCATCACAACCCAAGTCTCCTTAGAAGAGCATGACCTTTTCTAAGTTGTTGCACATTCTATTTACACATAACAATCCAAAAAAAGAGTTATTCATAGGGTGGGAGTGGGAAGCCTACAGAAGAGGACATTTCAGTAGACGAAGCAAGGTAGAGACCAGAGGAGGCAAACAAAATTACTGACCATAAATATCAAATTGGTACAGAGGAATGGATGCTAAAGAACTTTCAGGCAGATTTTTTTCCAGGCTTCAGGTGAGAGGGGATGTGGTCTTGGGTAACACTGTGATAACAGCAAAAGCTGTGAGCATATGCTTTCCTCACTTTTCATAGAAGTGATCAGGCACACTAGGTGTGTGAAGCTTGTGATCTGATAAATTCACAGACCACTGCCAGCACTTCAGGGCTTTACCTCAGATGGGCCCTTCTATTCTCACCTTTCCTTGGTAAAACTCTGTCCTCTGAGAAATGTGTTTGTTTTTAGAAATAAAGTCTAAGTAAAATGAGACTATTTAGATAATGTGTAGAAGTAAAAGCAGAGTAGCTATCATTCAAAACAAAAACTAAATGATCAATTGAACAAGACATACACAAAGTAATGAAGTCAGAAGGCATTATGCTGATGGAAATATTAGACCAATAAATTCTAGAGTGAATTGTATCACACAAAATGAATACATTCATTGATATAGCAGGATAAGGAATTGTAGCACTGCACTGACATTAGATCAAATCTCGGCTTTGCCAATTTTTTTCCTCTTTGAGTATAGTTGACATACAATATGACATTAGTTTCAGGTGTACAACATAGTGATTCAACAACTCTATGCTGTGTTCACCAAAAGTGTGGCTGCCACGTAACCATTAAACGCTATTACAGTATCTCTGACTGTGTGCCCTATGCTGTGACTTTTATTCCCATGACTTCCTCATTCCATGACTAGAAGTCAGTATTTCACATCTTCACATATTTAGCACCCCCTCCCCTCTGGCAACCATCAGTTCATTATCTCTATTTATAGGCCTAACTCTGCTGTTTATTCACTTATTCCTGTTTTAGATTCCACATATGAGTGAAATCAAATGGTATTTGTCTCTCTCAGTCTGACATATTTCATTTAGCATATGCCAATTATTTTAACCTCAAAGCATTTTGCCATTCTGCACAAATGTTTTTCATTTTAAATTGAATTAATACCTATCTTATAGGTATTAGTTGTTGGGTGTTTAAGTGAGGTGATATATTTGAAAGTACCAGGCAGATTCAAACTATGATTACTGGTATTGCTGTTGTTGTTTTCACTTTTCCAGATTTATATGTAGCTTCCCTACTCTAGAACCTGAAAAAAGTTGAAGGCAATTTCAAAAGTAACCATATTCTGATAGGTGTACAACTCTGTGAATTACTAAAATTCACTTAAGTGGGTGAATCTACGGTGTGTGTACTTTATTTCAAGAAAGCCATTTTATACATATATACATGCACACGTATGTAAGTCTATGCATACACACTCTTCTATATTTATAACATACTCACTGAAAGGCAGGTGCTGAGGGATCTAAAGGCAGTTCCTATGCCCCCCTCAGTATGTTAGTCAGGAGAAGAATTTCAGGAGCAAGAAAATGAACCTGAGTCATGAGGACAAGCTATAGGGTTGAAAGGAATTCATCCTCCAACTGAACTAAAGCAGGTGCTATCCAGGCCAAGTCATAAAAATTATCTTTCTCCCAGGCAGTTGTACAGGCCCCTCTGCCCTGCAAATTGTAAATAATGATGCTGGCACTGAGAATTTATGTGTACTGTTGATGTGAAGGCTCTGTGTCGATGTAGAGTATCAGTATGTTATCACAGGTAGCCCACAGGCCTCATCACAGATATGTACAGCGTCAAAAGCAGTTTTTCCCCATTTGCTGCTGAATGAAAACTGAAAAAGCAACATGCTGCTATTATTATCCATTTGTAGCCTGTTATATTTCAACCTCAAGTGGATGTACATATTTGACTGAGCACCCGACTAGAGTTACAATCTTGCATTGTGCTAGTATTTTAAGATTACCTCATAAATGAGAGAATTACACTGGCAGTCAGTATTTTGGTCTTGGTTTATATCACGTTTTGGGGGAGCATAAGCACGTTATTTTCTTTCAGCTCTTACAGGCTTGTCACCCTTGCCTATAACAATACCTGGTAATTATGCTTCATAGAACCTATGTCAGCTATTGTAATTATGACTTAACTCATCCATGTTTGTGACCCATTCCCTCGTTCACATATCCCAGGCCTGACCCGATTTCTTTAAGCCAGCCTGGATATTCCCACAACGTGCAGCTGACAACACATACCCGACCACCCCTCATTTTGTAATCTATCTTCTCCTAGGTTCAAGCTTCCTTAATGTTCCTGCATTTTATTTCCAACTGGTTTTGGTGACGAAGTTTTTCCCTTCTCTTTTTCAGACTTGTCAACCAATCTTAGTTTTCCCAGATTGATGTACAGTGTTTTCTAAAATATCTTTCCTCTGATACTTTCCATTCCTGGCTGCTGCAAGTAATTTTACTCACATAAATTCAGATATTAAAACATAATAACCCCCCGGACTATTTCCCACAGCCAGCAACTTTCAGTCAATACAATGAGAGGAAGAAGGGAGAGTCCAAACAAACATTTTGTGTGCCAAAAGGCCTTTTTCTACTAATTTTGAATCTGCAATCCCAACATAATAATCTGGGCCAGATTTATTTGACTAGTGTCAGCATGATCCTGGCACAACACTGGCTATCCAAGTAACTGCCCTGTATAACCTACCCCAAAGCCTCCAGGTTCAAGTCTGAATTCTTGAATATGACTCACAAGCAGTTTTATCTTTCCAACACCAGTCTGAGCTCTGTGGGCTCCAACCACTGTATTCTCTTTGCAGGTACCTGACTACTACATATTCTCTCGTATCTCTGTGCCTTTGCAGGGGACTCTGATGCAGACAAAGACTAAACACTCCTCAGTATTCATTGAATGTTCTCTGTTTGGGACAGAGGGCTGGGGATAAGAAAATCACTAGGATGAAAATCCTGTTCTCAAGTAGCTCACACAGAAAAGGAAAACAAGTGCATCCCAAAGTAATAAAATTATAAAAAGGAGTTGATATCTGACCCACATCTTGAGAGATGAGTAGAAATTTGTTAGGCATATAAGAAGGTAAGAGGTATTTGAGGCCAAAAAAAAATAGCACATGCAAATCCAAATTCAATACACATGTCCCTTACTTTGTGTCTTGACCTCTCTGAAGAATTCAACTTGTCTTCATTCTTGAAACAATACCTACCCTTTGGTATAGTGGAGAAGAGAAGTAATGGCTTAAGAGGCAAAGTAGAGTGAGCAATATTGAGCCATAAGGAAGGGTAACTCTGCAAAAGCAAAGTCTTCCAAAGACAAGAGACAGGTCAGGGGCGCCTGGGTGGCTCAGATGGTTAAGCAACTGCCTTCAGCTCAGGTCATGATCCTGGGGTCCTGGGATCATGTCATGCATCGTGCTCCCTGCTCAGCGGGGAGTCTGCTGCTTTTTCTGCCTGTCACTCCCCCTGTTTGTGCTCTTGCTCCCTCTCTCTGACAAATAAATAAATAAAATCGAAAAAAAAAAAAAAGAAAAGAGACAGATCGGGAAATGTCCAAAAGAGCTGAAAGGCAAGAAGATGCTTTCTCTCTTCACATAGCCAAATGTGCACAAATAAGATTTAAAAATATATTTCAACTCATGATTTCTTTAACTGAGAAGAAGTTGTGCCATTAGAGAATCTCCTTTTGGTTAAAATAACTATATTTATCTCACCTATAGTTTCTCCAACTCTGGATAATAAACTTTATATTTGAGTAAAAAAAATCAAAATTTTAGACAATTTTTCTACAACCTTCAAGAAAACAAAGTGCTACATTATTGGAATAGCATTACTCAGCTACAATAGGAAATCTGATTCAAGTTTTTTGATTCTTAATATACTAATTATTCTATCATATCAACCTGCATAGGCCAAAGCTGAGATGCCTGCCCTGCTGGATGAGATATTTTGTATACAAGTTTATTGTCAAACTACCTACATAAAACCCAAGTCCCTTTAATGATTTCGTTCCTAATTTAAAAACTGCTCAATCGATTGAATAGTTCATACCTGATTCATATTCAGCTATTATCTGATTAGGACCATTTCTCTAACTCACAGAAGAAATGAAGTTCAATCTATGAACTATTACACACAAGTCCTGAACAAAATCAGCCAATTCTTATTCTGGTTCAAGAATCGTTTGGTCTTGTCAGCCAAATGTTACCCTTCTCCCATCTGTATTTCTACAGTAGCCACAAAAAACTTACATGGCCCCACCTCTGGATATTTGAAGGGTCCTGGGAATGGCACCTGATTAAAGCTAAGCCAATCAAGTCCTCTGCCAAGGGCTCACTCACTGGAAATAAGGAAAGGGACTCACTGAGCTATGAGATGTGCTGTTCAAGAATTCGTGATGCAACATCTCCTACCATGTGGATGACGTTGGCCTGTAGGTGAGAAAGTAAGTGGAACATACATGGAAAGTAAGGCTGTGAGTGGAGTGAGACTCCTCACTCACCTCGCACCTGGTTTCAAGGGCCCCTAAGGCTAATTGTATCACTACCCTTCCCAGTGGCAGGAACCAACAATTTTGCATATTTGTTTTTTTTTCCCATGTGTTAATTTGATTTTCCTTATTTACAACCATAAGAGTTGTGAATAATAACCAAAACATTTAAAGGATAATTATGTTCACTATAACAAGACTTGAAAGTTAGTAACAACCTCATCACCTTTATTATATTAGGTAATCTTTACTATATTATATGTTATTAGATACTATATATATTACATACTATATATATGATTTATTTTAAGAAATTGGCTCAGCTGATTATGGAGGTAGAAAATCACAAGTCCTTAGGGCAGTCCAGCAAGCTGGAAAGTCAGGCAGAATTTGATGCTGTAGCTTTGAGGCAGAATTTCTTCTCTAGGAAACCCCAGTTTTTGCTCTTAAGGTCTTCAAATAACTGGATGAAGCTCATTCATATTATGGAGGGAAACCTGTCTTACTTAAAGTCCACTGATTGTAAATGTTAAGCACATCTCTGAAATTGGTGTCTGATTAAACAACCATGTACTACAGCCTGGCCAAGCTGACACATAAGACTTACTGTCATACTGTCCTTACTCTACAAATATCTAAATAATTGGACAGCTTTTAAGCAACTTTCTTTAAGATTTATTTATTTGACAGAGAGAAAGGGGGGGATTGGGGGCAGAGGGAGAAAGAATCTCAAGCAGACTCCACACTGAGTGCAGAGCCTGATAAGAGGCTTAATCCCCGAGATTGCAACCTGAGCCAAAACCAAGAACCAGACACTTAACCGACCACGCCACCCAGGGGCCCCAACTTTTAACTATATCTTAAGCCATTTCTGTTCCCTAATTTGGGTAAAAAAAAAAAATGTCCATCGAATTAATACTCCAGAGCTTTAAATTGAGCCTTTTGACTTTGAAGCTAGTAATAAAGCACTCAGATAATACTCTTGCAATATATAAAGTCAGCAAAAATACTTGAAGTGAATTACATCCCTGTAAGCAAAACAAGACCATCAATTACTATTCTGAATATAAATATCAAATATTTACACAGTAACAGGTAAAAGCTTTAGTGTAAAGTTGTGCATGTAATGTTTTGCTGTTGAGCATTATAGGTAAAAACATGAAGATTCCTGCGAAATAATGTGGTGCTAAATCAGCATCCACTAAAAAATGTTTTAGAGAATAGATATTTATTTACCTAATCTAGCTGCATTTCCTAGCCTACACTGGAAAACAAGGTTACTTAAAAACAACATTTGAGGATTTTTGAGGAAAGATGGAGGAGGAGGAGTGGACCCTATTTCAACTGGTCCCCGGAATTGAGCTGGATATCTATCAGACCACTTTGAGCACCCACGAAACCAGCCTGAGATGTAAGAGGACCTGGATCTCTACAAACAGAATATCGCAGGTGGTTGGTTTCAAGGTATGAAGCGAGGAGCCGTGATTCCGTGGGCAGATATCAGAGGATAAACAGCAGTGGGAGGGAGCTGGGCCATGGGGATCCTACACCACTGGTGAGCGACAGCCTCGCTTGCTGGGGACGGGGCACAAACTTGCAGACCGGTAGCAGCGGGGAAAGGACTTTAGGGCAGCCCCCAAGGTGGAAACCTAGAGCGGTGGGGTAGCCTGTACGACCTGGGGGCAGCTGGTGGTTTTAGAAGCACAAAGGGCAGAGACCAGGCCCAACCTGGAGGCAGGACTGGGGGCACTGCGGAGGGGCGCACAACCCAGGCCGCTGCAGTTTATAGCAGCACAGACAGAACCGGAGATGGTGTGGCCTGGAGAGCTCAGTGAAGAACAGACTGCAGTCTCTCTGCTCTGAGGCAGAGGGCTGGAAACGGTCTCTTCTGCTCTGACTCGCTGAAGAGACAGGGAAAGCCACCAGGGAAAGCTGCCAGAGAACAAAAGCCCCCAAAACTGATTCCCGCTGAGCCCATCCTCCACCACGGGGGGCAGGGCAACTCTGCCCATACAGGGTTGCCTGAGTAACAGCACAGCAGGCCCCTCGCCCAGAAAACAGGCTGGGAAAACAAGAGGCCAGCAACCCTAAGGTTCCAAGAAAATACGTGCATCTTGCTTGGGTTCTGGTCAATAATTTGGACTCCATACATTCCCTCAAACACCCATCAACAGAATGACTAGGAGGAGGAGCCTCCAAAATAGAAAAGACTCAGAGATTATGACTTATGCTGCAGATTTACAATTGGATGCAGATATAACCAAGATGTTGGAGATGGAATTCAGGTTAGCAATTGTGAAGACAATGACTAGAATGGAGAAATCAATTAATGGCAACATAGAGTCTCTAAGGGCAGAAATGAAAGCTGAATTGGCAGAACTTAAAAATGCTATCAATGAGATCCAATCCAATCTAGATACTCTAACAGCTAGGGTAACTGAGGCAGAAGAACGAATAAGCGACCCAGAAGACAATATAATAGATAAAAAGGGAAAAGAGGAGGCCAGGGAAACACAACTCAGAATCCATGAAAATAGAGAAATAAGTGACACCATGAAGCATTCCAATGTCAGAATAATTGGAATCCCGGAGGGAGTGGAGAGAGAGAGGACTAGAAGATGTATTTGAGCAAATCCTAGCTGAGAACTTCCCTAATCTGGAGAATGAAACAAACATTCGCGTCCTAGAGGGAGAGAAGACCCCTCCCAAGATCAAGGAAAATAGGCCAACACCCCGGCATGAAATAGTAAAACTTGCAAATCGTAGAACCAAGGAAACCATCTTAAGTGCAGTTAGGGGGAAGAGATTCCATACGTACAGAGGGAGGAACATCAGAATAACGTCAGACCTATCCACAGAGACCTGGCAAGCCAGAAAGACCTGGCAAGACATATTCAGGGTACTAAAAGAGAAGAACACGCAGCCAAGAATACTTTATCTGGCAAGGCTTTCATTTAGAATGGATGGAGAGATGCAGAGCTTCCACAACTGGCAGAAACTGAAAGAATATGTGACCACTAAGCCAGCCCTGCAAAAAATATTAAGGGGGTTCTATAAAAGGAGAAAGACCCCAAGAGTGATATACAACAGAAATTTACAGGGACAATCTATAAAAACAACATCTTCACAGGTAACATGATGACAATTAATTCATATCTTTCAATAATCACTCTCAACGTGAATGGCCTAAATGCTCCCATAAAACGGCACAGGGCTGCAGACTGGATAAAAAGACAGGACCCATCCATATGCTGCTTACAAGAGACTCATTTGGAACCTAAAGATACATCCAGACTGAAAGCAAAAAGATGGAGATCCATCTTCCATACCAGCGGACCTCAAAAGAAAGCTGGGGTAGCAATTCTTATATCAGACAAATTAGATTTTTAAACTAAAGTCTGTAATTAGAGACACAGAAGAACACTCTATCATACTTAAAGGGTCTGTCCAACAAGAAGATCTAACAATTGTAAATATCTATACCCCCAACATGGGAGCAGCCATCTACATAAGCCAACTGTTAACCAAAATAAAGAGTCATACTGATAACAATACGTTAATTGTAGGAGACCTCAATACTCCACTCTCAGCAATGGACAGATCATCTAAGCAGAAAATCAACAAGGAAACAAGAGCTTTGAATGATACACTGGACCAGTTGGACCTCATAGATATTTACAGAACATCCCACCGTAAAACAACAGAATACTCATTCTTCTCGAGCGCACATGGAACTGTCTCCAGAATAGACCACATACTGGGTCACAAATCAGGTCTCAACTGATACCAAAAGACTGAGATTATTCCCTGCATATTCTCAGACCACAGTGCTTTAAAACTGGAACTCAGTCACAAGAAAAAATTTGGCAGAAATTCAAACACTTGGAAGCGAAAGACCACTCTGCTCAAGTATGTTTGGGTCAACCAGAAAATCAAAGAAGAGCTTAAACAATTGATGGAAATCAATGAGAATGAAAACACATCAGTCCAAAACCTATGAGATACTGCAAAGGCGGTCCTAAGGGGGAAACACATAGCCGTCCAAGCCTCACTCAAAAAAACAGAAAAATCCCGAATTCACCAACTAACTCTACACCTTAAAGAACTAGAGAAAAAGCAACAAACGATACCTAAGCCACGCATTAGAAGATAAATAATTAAAACTAAAGCAGAGATCAATGAATTAGAAACCAGAAACACAGTAGATCAGATCAACGAAACTAGAAGTTGATTCTTTGAAAGAATTAATAAGATCGATAAACCACTGGCCAGACTTATCCAAAAGAAAAGAGAAAGGACCCAAATTAATAAAATTATGAATGAAAGGGGAGAGATCATGATTAACACCAAGGAAATAGAAACAATTATTAGAAATTATTATAAACAAGTATATGCCAATAATGTGAGCAATCTGGATGAAATGGAGGCCTTCCTGGAAACCTCTAAGCTGCCAAGACTGAAACAAAGAAACTGACAACGTGAATAGGCCAATAACCAGTAACAAGATTGAAGCAGTGATCAAAAACCTCCCAAAAAACAAGAGTCCAGGGCCTGATGGAGTCCCTGGGGAATTCTACCAAACATTCAAAGAAGAAATAATACCTATTCTACTGAAGCTGTTTCAAAAACAGAAACAGAAGGAAAACTTCCAAACTCATTCTATGAGGCCAGCATTACCTTAATCCCCAAACCAGGCAAAGACCCCATCAAAAAGAATTTCAGACCGATATCCTTGATGAATATGGATTCCAAAATCCTCAACAAAACCCTAGCTAATAGGATCCAACAATACATTAAAAGGATCATCCACCACGACCAAGTGGGATTTATCCCTGGGATTCAAGGGTGGTTCAACATTCGTAAATCAATCAATGTGATAGAACACATTAATAAGAGGAGGGAGAAGAACCATATGGTCCTCTCAATTGATACAGAAAAAGCATTTGACAAAATACAACATCCTTTCCTGATTAAAACTCTTCAGAGTATAGGGATAGAGGGAACATTCCTCAAGTTCATAAAATCCATCTGTGAAAAACCCACAGCGAATATCATCTTCAATGGGGAAAAGCTGAGAGC
This sequence comes from Callorhinus ursinus, assembly GCF_003265705.2. NCBI lineage: Eukaryota > Metazoa > Chordata > Mammalia > Carnivora > Otariidae > Callorhinus > Callorhinus ursinus. The sequence continues at coordinate 143,335 of NW_027397094.1, read as the reverse complement.
CTTTCCCTTAAGATCAGGAACACATCAAGGATGCCCACTCTCGCCACTATTGTTCAACATAGTACTAGAAGTCCTAGCAACAGCAATCAGACAACAAAAAGAAATAAAAGGTATTCAAATTAGCAAAGAAGAAGTCAAACTCTCTCTTTTCGCAGAAAACATGATCCTTTATGTGGAAAACCCAAAAGACTCCACCCCCAAATTACTAGAACTCATACAGCAATTCAGTAATGTGGCAGGATACAAAATCAATGCACAGATATCAGTTGCTTTCTTATACACTAACAATGCAACTGTAGAAAGAGAAATTAGAAAAACGATGCCATTTACAATAGCACCAGAAACCATAAGATACCTCGGAATAAACCTAACCAAAGAGGTAAAGGATCTATACTCTAGGAACTACAGAACACTCATGAAAGAAATTGAAGAAGACACAAAAAGATGGAAAAACATTCCATGCTCATGGATCAGAAGAATAAACATTGTTAAAATGTCTATGCTATCCAGAGCAATCTCTACCTTCAATGCCATCCCGATCAAAATTCCAATGACATTTTTCAAAGTGCTGGAACAAACAATCCTAAAATTTGTATGGAATCAGAAAAGACCCCGAATCAGCAAGGAAATGTTGAAAAAGAAAAACAAAGCTGGGGGCATCACGTTGCCTGATTTCAAGCTATATTACAAATCTGTGATCACCAAGACAGCATGGTACTGGCACAAAAACAGACATACAGACAAATGGAACAGAATAGAAAACCCATATATAGACCCTCAACTCTATGGTCAAATAATCTTTGACAAAGCAGGAAAAAACATGCAATGGAAAAAAGACAGTCTCTTCAATAAACGGTGCTGGGAAAATTGGACAGCCACATGCAGAAGAATGAAATTCAACCATTCTCTAACACCATTCACAAAGATAAACTCAAAGTGGATGAAAGACCTCAATGTGAGACAGGAATCCATCAAAATCCTAGAAAAGAACATAGGCAGTAACCTCTTTGACAGCACCCACAGCAACTTCTTTCAAGATACATCTCCAAAAGCTAGTGAAACAAAAGCAAAAATGAACTTTTGGGACTTCATCAAGAAAAAAGCCTTCTGCACAGCAAACGAAGCAGTCCACAAAATGAAGAGGCAACCCAAAGAATGGGAGAAGATATTTGCAAATGACACTACAGATAAAGGGCTGGTATCCAAGATCTATAAAGAATTTCTAAAACTCAACATCCAAAAAACAAATAATCAAGTCAAAAAGTGGGCAGAAGATATGAAAAGACACTTCTCTGAAGAAGACATACAAATGGCTAACAGACACATGAAAAAATGTTCATCATCATTAGCCATCAGGGAAATTCAAATCAAAACCACATTGAGATACCACCTCACACCAGTTAGAATGGCAAAAATGGACAGGGAAAGAAACAACAAATGTTGGAGACGTTGTGGAGAAAGGGGAACCCTCTTACACTGTTGGTAGGAATGCAAGTTGGTACAGCCGCTTTGGAAAACAGTGTGGAAGTGCCTCAAAAATTTAAAAATAGAGCCACCCTATGACCCAGCAATTGCACTACTGGATATTCACCCCAAAGACACAGATGTAGTGAAAAGAAGGGCCATATGCACCCCAATGTTCATAGCAGCAATATCTGCAATAGCCAAACTGTGGAAAGAGCCGAGATGCCCTTCAACAGATGAATGGATAAAGAAGATGTGGTATATATATACAATGGAATCTGACTCAGCCATCAGAAAGGATGAATACCCAACTTTTACAACCACATGGATGGGACCAGAGGAGATTATGCTAAGTGAAATAAGTCAAGCAGAGAAGTCAATTATCATATGGTTTCACTTGTTTGTGGAACATAAGGCACAGCATGGAGGACATTAGAAGGAAGGGAAAAATGAAGGGGGGGGGAAATTGGAGGGAGAGACGAACCATGAAAGACGATGGACTCTGAGAAACAAACTGAGGGTTCTAGAGGGGAGGGGGGGAGGGGGGATGGGTTAGCCTGGTGATGGGTATTAAGGAGGGCATGTACTGCATGGAGCACTGGGTGTTATAGAAAAACAATGGATCGTGGATCACCACATCAAAAACTAATGATGTATTGTATGATGGCTAACATAATAAAATTAAAAAAAATAAAATAAAAAATAAAACATTTGATAAGTATTGGAATATCACATGGGACAATTCATTTGTGCTTTTCTTTCTAACATATAGCAATCCATCATGCAGTGAGGATTTCCTTTCTTTTAAAATGCTGCTTCCGTGCTACTATTTAAATATTTACATGTGTTCTTCTCTGTATACAGTGTTATTTGATCCATGGAGTGGATGATTCAGTAGATTGACTTTGGATCAGTAATTTAGCATAATGATCTTCAAATAATACAGCAAGACAAGAAAAAAAAAATCAGACCAGAAGTCAGGAAATGGATGTGCTTGTTTAGGAGTTGGGCAAATTATTTCATCTTAAATAGGTCAAGAACATTTGACAAAAGAAAAACTGGTTTTAAGTACACACTTTTACTAGCTGTGCAATCTATGGAAAAGTTAAATCTTTTTTTTTTCTCCACTACAAAACTTTGATAGCTGTAGCAACCTTACAGAGTGGCCAAGAATATGAAATGTAAGGGCACTTAGCACAAGGCACAGACAGCATTCAACAAATGCACACTGATTTTAGTTTCCTCTCTTCGTGTTAGTTTGTCTCATCACTGCAATTTAGAGAACTGGGCCAAATGACTCCCTAGGTGCACTCCTTTCACAAATTTCTGTGTTCTAATGGCTAATGATAAATTTATTTGCACTTTGAATAGTCAGTTCCATACAGTTTTCTATTTGACCGTCCTCTTTTCAGAGAAGGCTTAGGATCAAGACCAACCTATAACATTTCCTTTGTCCTTGGTCTTTCCATTAGGATATGCTGCTATGGAAGACATTTAGTACTTTATTTATGATAGCAGACAGCTATCTTAACTGAATTAGTCTCTGGTTATGTGAAAAATATGGCTTTATAGTTAAGTGCTTTGGAGGATGAATGTTTGATCCACCTATTCCTGATTTTAACCAATGACTTATGTTCTCAAAATCTTAGTGCTTTTCAATTAATCACCAGTGTCTCTTTATAGATAGTAAGACAGAAGCCAAAGTTAACCAGTTAGTCTTATAAATCAAGGATAAATGAGCCTGGCTCTTTGAAAACTACAAACAGGTACAGCAAAGTACCAGGGTGATCGATTCTCTGGTCACAGTTACAAGAACTTGGGAAAGTTAAACTAAGAAAGCCATTGTGATCTGACTCCAAATAATTTTCTAAATGTAATCCTGCATTAAGTTCCAATCTGACAAAAAATGAATAAGTCATAAAATATTAGCTCTTGAAGTACAACCTCCTCTAGCCCATCTTCTGAAATTCTGTATTTGCTGAGATTTCCCTGTCCTTGAGACACAGGAGCCATGGGACAGAACCACATGTCTCACCCACGGAAGATGGGTGCGGTCTCACAGGGTCACTCACAGACCCACAGACTGCGTTATCCCAGTCACTCCTGGCTTTCTGATTCTGCAGATGTTATCCTAAAGCTGCACCATGTCAAACAGCCATTAAGTTTAGTCACTGTCCCCAATTTCCACAACTCTCAAAAAAACCTATGCAAACAAAATACGTATACAGAAATAGAAACAAAGGAACAATACATTTTAAAACAGTGACTTGTGATTTGAGGGATATTTGTGATAATTCAGGGGGAAGGGGGCATGTCACGTAGGCTTCCCTTCCCCTGACCTTGATATTGATGGCAAAGACGTTTCAGGGGAAAGAGTTTCATATTTACTTCATGCCAGATTTGGTTCTTGGGGGTCTGTCTTTCTGAATTACTGCACAGCTGGTGCTATCTAACAGCCCTTTCAAGTGTGGGGAACAAGGGATCTCCCAATTTTGAAATATTCTAGGACACTCTTTTCCAGAGTTCATTTCTGAGAATGAGTTAATAGATATTATAAATGTTTAAAAGGGCAGTTTCCTGGGTATGTGCATTTGGGAAACATAAAAGTTTTGTTGTTTTTTCTCTAGGACTTCTCTGAACCTAAAACATGCAAAATTTCATTATGAATATCTAAAAAAACAGATAAAGAGTATTTCCAAAGTTTATTCAGCCATTGTTGTGAGTTGAATCATGTTCCCCAAAAAGATTTATCGAAGTCTAAACCCCCAGTATTTGTGAATCTGATCTTAATCTTTGTAGATACTCTGCACTGAATTGTGTCCTCCTGATAATTCAAATGTTAAAGCCCTAACCACTAATGTGACTGTATTTGAAGAAAGTAATTAAGGTTAAATGAGATCCAATAGGATTAGCACCTTTATAAGGAGGCACCAGACAGTGCTTCCTCCCCCCCCCCACTCCCCTCTCTCCCTGTCTTCCTCGCCTTCCCTTCCCTCCCCCGCTCCCCTTCACTCTATCTCCCTTTTCCCCCTCCCCCTCTCTCCACCACAGGAGGGCACAGCAAGAAGGCAGCCCTCTGTAAGCCAGGAAGTGCACTCTCATTAGAAACAGAATCTGCCAATGCCTTAATCTCGGACTTCCCACCCTCCAAAACTGTGAGAAAATAAAGTTGTATGGTTTATGCCTCCTAGCCTAAGAGTATTCTGTTCTATCAGCTAGAGCTAAGACAACAGCTATAACCAAGTTAAAATGAGGTCTCACTAGATTAGGGTGGGCCGAATCCAGTGACTGGTGTCCTCCTAAGAAGAGGGCGGTTTAGACACAAACACACACAGGGGGAACACAACCGTGTGAACACAGGGGTAGAGAATGAAATTAGGCTGACACAAGCCAAAGTACGTGAAGGTTTGCTTCAACCACCAGAAGCTAAAAAAGGCAAGTAGATGCTTTCCTATAGTTTTTGGAAGCACAGCCCTCTTGGCACCTTGATTTCAGACTTGTAGCCTCCAGAACCATGAGTGGTTCATTTCTTTTATTTTAATCCATCTAAGTTTGTGGTACTTTGTTATGGCAGCCCTAGAAAATTAACTTAGCCATGGAAACACTTTGCTCTGTGGAGAATCTAGAAAGATAAGATTCCATGGGAAAGTGCTAGGAACCATTGTCTTTAAGACTATAGCCCTTCCACACCTTAACTGCCCTTCAAGACATGTATTATGTCCTCCTGGTTTACTCTAGCCCACTCATACTCTCCCTCCTCTGAACTCTTATTATCCCATATCACTGGGCATCTTCTCATTGCTTTGTAATATTCTTGAATTATTTTATCTGAGTAAATCTTATTTCTCTCCTTGATGCAAACTTGCAATTTGGTGTCTAGTTGAACTGATCCTTATACAAACACAGCGGTTCACTATGCTCCCACATACTCAGTTCCTTCCATCTTAAATGCCCTGTCTTTCTTCTCTCATCTTCCACTCTCCATTCATCCATTTCCATAACGCTAAACAGTACTCATTCTTCAAAGTCCAACTGAACTCTCACTCCCTGAAATCCCTCAGCATCCCTAGTCAGAAATAAATTCTTCCATCTATGAAGTCACAAAGCACTTATTTCTTTGCTATAGCACTTTTGACCTTGTTGTATCTGGACTGAATAAACTGATACCCTGTGGATCAGTATTTGTAGAACATGAGGTAACATCTTCTAATTTCTAGGATTTTGCCTTGCCAAGTACCGTATACAGGGTGGACTGTTCTGGAATAGGAAGGAAATATGGAGAAACTCTGAAGAAGAAAAGATAACTGAAAGGGAAGCCAGGGTACTTATATGGCTAATTAGAGAGAAACTTGGGGAACAGAACAAATGGCTAACTAGTGAATTTACAATGTGCAATGTCAACTTCTCCAGCTCCTAAAGAAAACATCAGTAAAATTTATGTTAATTACCAGTGCTTTAGGAATCTTTATCTGTATGTGTGACAAGATGTATAGATGCAACAAAAAGCAGAATCAAACTTTAAGATGGACAAGAAGTAAAAATTGAGGTTGCCAGCCATGTTAAGATTATACATATTACACTGTCAACTACTAGAGGTAGCAGTAGTTTCTGAAGGAACTTCAGATTCCTCACATTTGCTAGCATGATCTCACTGCATAATCGGAAACTTTTTTTTAGTGCTTCCATGAACCAGATGCTATAAATATAATTTGAGCCTATGATGCATGAAATGTTTCTAAGGAACAAAGATGGTTCAAGTGAATCACCTAAGTTATATGGATTATAAGTGGCAAGGAAGGAATTTGGACCATGCAACTTGACACCAGAACGTACACACTTAGCCACCAAGCCATCCTGAGCCCTCAGTGTATAAGCAGCTGCTGAATAAATGAAATGAATAAGCATTCAACGTTTATTAAATGCCTGCTAATGGGATGGTATTTAGGGTTTATTTCTGGCCATTTTAGATAAAACCATAGGAAAAGATTAGGTCTTCTCCTTAAAACACTTTCATGGAGAGATAGAGGATGGGCCAAACGACCATAGTTCTGACTCGGGTCCATGTTTATTTTCCCTACTGGAATTTCTATTGCAGCCTCAACAAGCAGACCATGTATAAACTCAGGTTGCCACCAACAATATGATATAATAAACAATGAAAATGGGTAATGACTTAATTTCCAGCATAAACCAGAAGTCTGGAACAAAACCAGAGGACCCATAAAATCTAGCAGAACCAGTCAAGTGAATAATTATTTGACTACTTGATGCAAGGCAAACATTATGGGGTGAATTCTGAGACATCAGTGATTGTCATAAGTTATCTATCCTCCTTTTTTTTCCCCCCCAGTTTTCAACCACTTCACTATTTCTAAAAAATAAAGGGTCAGGGCAGAATATGCCCAGACACTAAATAAACCAAGACTATAATGACTAAATAAAAAGGAAAGAAAAAAATAATATAAAGCAAGGGAAATTGTGGATTAGGTCTGCAAGACAAATACTGATCAAAAGGAAAAAAATTTAGCTAAAAATTAAGGCCGTTGTTTCCCCTAATTAGATTATTTGGTCAATAGGGATATTATAAAAATAAAGTAAGGAGACACTATATCTTACCTGGACCTGTTTTAGAAAAGTATGCATAAAAGTGAAAAACTTAGCTTACTAATAAAATACTAGAAACATAAAGAAGGAGAAATATTTTAAGATAATGGAAAGATAAATTAAAAATTAGAATCAAAACTTAGGGGCGCCTGGGTGGCTCAGTCGTTAAACATCTGCCTTCGTCTCAGGTCATGACCCCGGGGTCCTGGGATCGAGCCCCACATCGGGCTCCCTGCCCTGCAGAAAGCCTGCTTCCCCCTCTCCCACTCCCCCTGCTTGTGTTCCCTCTCTTGCTGTGTCTCCCTCTGTCAAATAAATAAATGAAATCTTAAAAAAAAAATAGAATCAAAGAAAATTTAGATCCCACCTCCAGGTCTTATAGCTCTGAGTTTTCCACTCTAATATTTTTTCTACACTTATTTTACTCGTTTAATTCCAAGCTAGTAACAATTTCCATACAATGTTTTCCACAAATATTAAGGCCCTATTTTCAGAGACAAGGTTGTCTTTTAAAAAATTCTAAAAGAAGCCAAAAAAGAAGAGTTGACAGAAGATTTTATTAAACAATGACTGGCATAGTATTGTTTCCACCTCCTGAAAATAAGATCACACATTCCTGTTAAGGATTAGCTGGATTAGCTTATTCAAGATAATATTATAGGGCAACTCTAGAAGCTGGAGATATTGGGAGAATGTTAATCATTAGGATCCTCCAGAAGAACTAGACTCCCAGGGCAAACTTCCTTATCCAGAACACACTGCCTTGCTTTGTAGAGCGACAGGAATTTATTTCCTCCTAATCACTTATATCTCAAGAGCTACTTAAATAAAGGAGGTAAGGCTGGTAGGAAACCACCTACTGACTGTAGCACTGGGTGAAATCATTGCCTGATCCTGGTCCTTCATAATCTGAGCCGACTAAACCTGAGTCTTACCTCTTTATTGATGCTGTAGCCTCCTACTTGGCTTGAACATCTAGACACTGACAGTCAACCTGTTATAAAAACTATGTCTCTTTGGTTAGGTTTAAACCTAGGCATGTTTTTGTTTTTGGTGTGATTGTAAATGGGATCAGTTTCTTTTTCTTTTTGCTGTTTCATTATTGGTATATAGAAATCACACCCCTTCCCCAGTGTAGATCCATAACAGTCAAACCCAGATTATAGAATAGACTGCAAATTTGCCCATATTTAACAATGTGGTTTAAATCTTGACCTGTCCAAACTTGAGGCAACACACGTGACCCAGATATAGCTTGAGATACAATGAAACAATTATTAATTTAACTGCACTATGACCAAATATCACTCAATAAGGAAGAAATAGCAATTCAAATCAAGTTAGTAGACAAGCAGTACCTCTGAGGTGCCCCAGCATAAGCATGAGAAGACTCCTGCCTGACACTTATTCAAATTCAGGTTACTGAGCCATGTTCAGCTCTAAATAGTCTCTAAATAGACTATCATAATTCATTTGCAAATGTTTCATATTTGTATCCCCATTTTAGGCAGGACAGAGCAGATTTAAGCAGAATTATGGAAATAAAGTTGTGTGAATTGAACTAATTAAATTAATATTAAGATAAGGTAAAAGAATGTCTCCTGGGCCCACAAACTCAGCTGTATTTGGATCACAGATATTACTTTATCTAAAGAAAATGTACACTTTGAAGAGGTTGACCTGCTCATAAAAAGAAGTCAAAAGAAATAAACATGGTCAAGATTTACTGAAAGTACAGTTTTCAAAATAATTGAAAACATGACTCATACAAATAAAAAGTTAGCAAAGATTTATAAAGTTTATTAATGAAGGAAACAGCTAAATCCTGGTACAAAAAAGAATTTAAGACAATGGATATTTATTTTCAATGGAAAAAATAATGCTAAAGTATGATTGCAAAGTTAGATATAAAACAGGTTAATATTGATTATGATAGCAATTATAGTCCAAACAACATCCTATGGCAATTATTTAACTGGCTTCAAGCTTGCTCCAATAAAGTTAAAAAACTATCTGCCAAGACGACATCTCAAAAAAGATGGCAATGTAAGAAGCTCTAGAATTTCCCTTCTTCCATGGACACCTCAAATATACATCTACACACAAAGCAATTCCCTCTGAGAGAAATCTGGAAACATTGAGTGACTTCTACCCATCAGGTGACTGAGAAAATACCACTATCAAAATGGATAGAAAAAGGTGAGACAAACTCTCACCATAAATTATACCCCTGGCACATAGCCATAACGTCAGGAAAGAACCCTGATTCTCAGCTTCTCCCTGAGGAGCAAAGAGTTTGGAACACACATCTAGCACCTCAAACCTTAAGTATCCTACCCAAGGAACAGGCCCCCAAATCTGATAATCAATGGGGCTTAGGTTCAGGAGTCCCCCAAGACCATGACAAGCAAAGAAGCAGTTTTTAAATGGACGTGGGATGTGGCTCACAGCTACATACCAGGGCTCAGCTCAAGAGAGCAGGCAAAAATGCCCATCTCCGAGTTTGACTACATACTTTCCCAGTTTCTGCTTGACAATCCAGTTTCCACTCAACCTACATCTAGGTGCTGACTTCAATTCTCCCCTTTTGGACACTGACATTTTTTTGTCACACACTCAACTACTAGAGCCACTAGGAACAAATATAGCAGCACTGAAATAACAAGGGTTTGAGAGGCAAAAAGGAGCTGTGGTCACACTGATTGACAAGGCTGATTCCTACACATAACCATTCTATAAAGACTGGGAGAGGTGGCTAATGTGCAGAAACCAAAATAAAGAGTCAAGGAAAATAAAGAAGTAGAAGAATATGTTACAAACAAAGAACAAGATAAATTTCTATAAATCAATCTTAATGAAATAGAGATAAGTGATATACCCATTAGAGAGTTCAAAATAATGGCTATAAAGACACTCAACAAGGTCAGGAGAACAGCGCATGAAAGAGTGAAAATTTTGACAAAGAGAAAACATTTAAAAAGTACTACCAGAAATCACAGAGCTGAAGAATATATTAACTGAATTGAAAATTTCAATAGAGAGATTTAATAACATATTTGATTAATTAGAAGAAAGGCTTAGCAAACTTGAAGACAGGATAGTAGAATTCATTCAATTAGAGAAGCAAAAACAAAGAAATGAAAAAGAGTGAAGATGGCTTATGGGATACCATCAATATATCTATTATAGGAATCCCAAAATGAGAAGAGAGAGAGAAAGGGGCAGGAAGCTAATCAAGAAAAAAATGGCTGAAAATTTCCCTAACCTAAAGGAAGAAACAGACATCCAGATCTAAGAAGCCCAAGAAGTAGAAAATAAGATGAAAACAAAGATACCCACGCTAAGGCATCAAAATTTAAAGATAAATAGAAAATCTTAAAAACAGCAAGAGAAAAGCAACTATTTATTTAAAAGGGAATTCCCATACATTATCAGTAGATTTTTCAGAAGAAATCTTACAGACCAAAAGGGAGTGAGATGATATATTCAAAGTGCTGGAAGAAAATATCTGCCAACCAAGAATACTTTAGTCAGGGGCACCTGGGTGGCTCAGTCATTAAGCATCTGCCTTCTGCTCGGGTCATGATCCCAGGGTCCTGGGATCAAGCCCCGCATTGGGCTCCCTGCTCCGCAGAGAGCCTGCTTCTCCCTCTCCCACTCCCCCGATTGTGTTCCCTCTCTCACTGTCTCTCTCTCTGTCAAATAAATTAAAAAAAAAAAAAAAACCCTTAAAAAAAAAAAAAAGAATACTTTATCCAGCAATGTTCTCTTTAAAATTTGAAGAAGAGATAAAAAGCTTCCCAGACAAACAAAAGTTGAAGGATTTCATCACCACTAGTCCAGCCTTACAAGAAATATTAAAGGAACTCCTTCAAGCTGAAACAAAAGGACACTAATTAGTAACAAGAAAGCATATGAAAGTACAAAACACACTAGATAAAGGTAAATATAATTAGGCCGGCGGCCGGCGCAGCCCAACTCAGCTGCTGGGCCCCTGAGGCAGCTCTTGGCTGCATTGGCTACATGGCCGACACCCCCAGAGACGCTAGGCTGAAGCAGGCGCCCACGCCCCGGAACGAGAAGGCCCCTGCGGACTTCGGTTATGTGGGAATTGACTCCATCCTGGAGCAGATGCGCAGGAAGGCCATGAAGCAAGGGCTTCGAGTTCAACATCATGGTGGTCGGGCAGAGTGGCTTGGGGAAGTCCACCTTGATCAATACCCTCTTCAAGTCCAAAATTAGCCGGAAGTCAGTGCAGCCCACCTCGGAGGAACGCATCCCCAAGACCATTGAGATCAAGTCCATCACGCATGATATTGAAGAGAAGGGCGTCCGCATGAAGCTGACGGTCATTGACACACCAGGGTTCGGGGACCACATCAACAATGAGAACTGCTGGCAGCCGATCATGAAGTTCATCAATGACCAGTATGAGAAATACCTGCAGGAGGAGGTCAACATCAACCGGAAGAAGCGCATCCCGGACACGCGCGTCCACTGCTGCCTGTACTTTATCCCTGCCACCGGCCACTCCCTCAGGCCCCTGGACATCGAGTTTATGAAGCGCCTCAGCAAAGTAGTGAACATTGTTCCTGTCATCGCCAAGGCCGACACGCTGACCCTGGAGGAGAGGGTCTACTTCAAACAGCGGATCACCGCGGACCTGCTGTCCAACGGCATCGACGTGTACCCCCAGAAGGAGTTTGACGAGGGCTCGGAGGACCGGCTGGTGAATGAGAAGTTCCGAGAGATGATCCCGTTCGCCGTGGTGGGCAGTGACCATGAGTACCAAGTGAATGGGAAGAGGATCCTTGGACGGAAAACCAAATGGGGCACCATCGAAGTTGAGACCACCACCCACTGTGAGTTTGCCCACCTTCGGGACCTCCTTATCAGGACGCACATGCAGAACATCAAGGACATCACCAGCAGCATCCACTTCGAAGCGTACCGGGTGAAGCGTCTGCACGAGGGCAGCGATGCCATGTCCAACGGCGTCGAGGAGAAGGGGCCCGAAGCCCAGGAGATGTAGACCCACCCTGCCCCCGGGACCCTGCCCCCCAGTCCTTTCCAGCACCACCCCCAGGCCCACCCACATGCCCCATTTTATTTTATATAATTTTCTCCACTTGTCATCGTTCTCTGCCCCTTTACACGCCGCCAAGTAACAAGATCACGTGTGCCCTCCTGAAAAAAAAAAAAGGTAAATATAATTAAATTCAGAATACTATAATATTGTGGGATGGTAGGTAAATCACTTGTTGATTTCACGCTAGTATAAAGGTTAAAAGACCAAAGAATTAAAAATAATTGTAACCATAATTTCTTAAGGAATACACAAATAAAAAGATGTAAATTGTGACATCAAAAACGTAACATATGGAAGAGGGGCATGTAAAACTGCAGAACTTTTGTATGTGTTTGAAATTAAGTTGGTATCAGCTTAAAACTCTGATCCTAAGAGTATGACAAAAGAAATCAATTACAAGAGGAAAACTAGAAAATTCACAAATATGTGGAGATTAAACAACATGCTCCTAGGGGCGCCTGGGTGGCTCAGTCATTAAGCTTCTGCCTTCGGCTCAGGTCATGATCCCAGGGTCCTAGGGTCGAGCCCCGCATCAGGCTCCCTGCTCGGCAGGAAGCCTGCTTCTCCCTCTCTCACTCCCCTTGCTTGTGTTCCCCCTCTTGCTATGTCTCTGTCTGTCAAATAAATAAATAAAATCTTTAAAAAAAAAATGCTCCTAAACAACCAAAGCTCAAGAAGAAATTTTCAAAAATATATTTTGAAAAATTTTTAAAAATATATCTTACCCTAAAATATATAAATGAAAATGAAACCACAACATACCAAAACTTAGGGGATGCAGCAAAAGTAATTAAAAGAACGAAGACTACAAACACAAATGCCTACATTAAGCAAAAACAAAATTCTCAAATATACAACCTAACATGACACTACAAGGAACTAGAAAAAGTAAGCCCAAAGTCAGTAGAAGGATAGAAATAACAAAGGTCAAAGCACAAATAAACAAAACAGAGACAAGAAAAAAAAGTCAAATAAAACTAAGAGCTGGTCTTTTGAAAAGACAAACAGAATTGGCAAACTTTTAGCTAGATTAACTAAAGAAAAAAGAATGGATTCAAATAAATAAAGTCAGAAATGAAAGAGGAAACATTACAATTGATACCACAGAAATACTATGGATAATAAGAAATTACCATGAACAATTACACACAAACAAATTAGGTAACCTAAAAGAAATGGATAAATTCCTAGAAACATTAAACCTTCCAAGACCAAATAATGAAGAATTAGAAAATCTAAACAGAACAATTACCAGTAAGAAGATTGAATGAGTAATCAAAAATTGCCCAACAATGAAAATCCAGGACCAAATGGCTTCATTGGTGAATTCTATCAATCATTTAAAGAATTAATGTCAATCCAACTGAAACTCCTCCAAAAAAATTGAAGAGGAGGAGACACTTCCAAACTCATTTTAAGAGGCCAACATTACCCTAATACCAAAGCTAAATAAGGACACTTGGAAAGAAAATTGCAGGCCAGTATTTCCGATGAACACAGATTAGGAAATCCTCAAAAAAAAAAAAAAATTAGCAAACTGATGAATTCAACAGTACATTAAAAGGATCATACACAAGATCAAGTGGGATTTATTCCTGGGATGCAAGAATAGTTCAACATCTATAAATCAATCAACGTGATACACCACATTAATAAAATATAAGACAAAATTCATGTAATCATCTCAATAGATACAGAAGCATTTGACAAACTCCAACATCCTTTCCTGATATATATAAAAACTCTCAACAAATTGGGTATGGAAATAATGTACCTCAACATAGTAAAGGCCATGTAAGACAAGCCCACAGCTAACATCATACTCAACAGTGAAAACCTGAGAACTTTCTCCTCTAAGATCAGGAATAAGAGAAGGATGTCCACTTTTACCACTTTTATTCAACATAGTACTGGAAGCTGTAACCAGGGCAATTAGGTTTTCTAAAAAGGGAAATAATAAATCATTGAACACTACATCAAAAACCAATGATGTATTTTATGTTGGCTAATTGAACATAATAATAAAAAAAGAAAAAAGAAAATTATAAAATGTTTGAGGGCAAAAAATTTTAAAAATTAAAAAATAAATAAAAGATCAACAATAGCCAAATTATGAAAGAACCCAAATGTTGATGGACTGATGAGTGGATAAAGAAGATGTGATACACACACACACACACACACACACACACACACACAGGAATATTATTCAGCCATAAAAAAGAATGAAATCTTGCCATTTGCAATGACATGGGTGGAGCTAGAGAGTATTATATGAAATGGTATATATGTATATGTCATGGAATATTACTCAGCTGTCAAAACGAATGCAATCTTGGGATGCCTGGGTGGCTCAGTTGGTTAAGCGACTGCCTTCAGCTCAGGTCATGATCCTGGAGTCCTGGGATGGAGTCCTGCATCGGGCTCCCTGCTCAGCGGGGAGTCTGCTTCTCCCTCTGACCCTCTTCCCTCTCGTGCTCTCTATCTCTCATTCTCTCTCTCTCAAATAAATAAATAAAATCTTAAAAAAAAAGAATGCAATCTTGCCATTTGCAACAATGTGAATGGAGCTAGAATTTATTATGCTAAGCGAAATAAGTCAGTCAGATAAAGACAAAGAAACAAAACAAATGATCCTGGGGGGAAAAAGAGAGGCAAACTAAGAAACAGACTCTTAACTCTAGAGAACAAACTGAGGGCTGCTGGAGCGGAGGTGGGTAGGAGGATTGATTAAATAGGTGATGGGGATTAAGGAGAACATTTGTGATGGGCACCGGGTATTGCACGTCAGTTGAATCACTAAACGTACACCTGAAACTAATACTACAGTGACTATTAACTAACTGGAATTTAAATAAGAACTTTTTAAAAATCAACTTTAAAATATGCATAATAAATTCACTGACTTAAACTAAAAAATGGTTCTTTTACTAAATGGAAAAAAAGGGGAAATAAAGGCAACCAAATCACAAAGATATAAAAATGTCTCTGTATATGATCTCAGATATACAAAAACCTTTAAGATTTCGCCAAAAAAACTGTTAGAACTAATAAATGAACCCAGTAGAGCCGCAGAATATAAAATCAATATGCAAAAATCAGTTGTGTATAGTTCCTACACACTAACAATAAATATGGAAAGAGAAATTAAGAAAACAATTCAATTTTATAATAGTATCAAAAAAATAAAATACTTAGTAAATTTAACCAAGAAGGTGAAAGATCTATACACTGGAAACTATAAGATACTCAAGAAACATATGAAAGAAGACACAAGCAAATGGAAAGAGAACCCATGTTCAGGGATTCAAAGAATTAACATTGTTAAAAGGTTCACATTACCAAAGCCAATCTACAGACTCAATACAATCCCTAATAAAACCCCAATGGCATTTTTCACAAAAATAGGAAACAAATCCTAAGATTTGTGTGGAATCACAAAAGACCCTGAACAGCCAAAGCAATCTTGAGAAAAACAAAACTGGAGGCATCACATTTCTTGATTTCAAACTATCTTACAAAGCTACAGTAATCAAAATAGTATGTTATTGGCATAAAAAAACCCCACATATCAATGGAACAGAATAGAGAGTGTAGAAATATGTTCATTTAGTTTAGTACAAAGGAACCAAGAATATACAATGGGGAAAGGAATGGTGCTAGGAAAACTGTGCAGCCACATGCAAAAGAACGAAACTGGACCACTATCTTACACCACATACAAAAATCAACTCAAAATAAATTTAAGACTTGAATTTAGACCTGGAAACATGAAAATCCTAAAAGAAAACACATGCATAGGGGTAAACTCCTTGACACTGGTCTTGGTGACGATTATTTGGATTTGACATCAAAAGCAAAGGAAAAAAGCAAAATTAAACAAGTGGGACTGCATCAAACTAAAAAGCTTCTGCACAGCAAAAGAAACAACAACAAATGAAAAGGCAGCCTATAGAATGGGAAAAAGTATTTGCAAATCATATATCTGATAAGGGGTTAATAACCAAAATATACAAGGAACTCATAGAACTCACTAGAAAAAAAACAACCCAATTTAAAATGGACAGAGGAAGTGAACGTTTTTCCAAAGATATTAAAAAGTGGCCAACAAGTACATGGGAAAGTGCTCAACACCACTCATCGTCAGGGAAATGCAGATCAAATCTATAATGAGATGTCACCTCATACCTGTGAGGGTGGCTGCTCTCAAAGAGACCAGAGAGAACACAGGCTGGCAAGGGCATGAAGGTAAAGGGAACCCTCATACACTATGATGGGGATGTAAACTTATACAGCCACTATGAAAAACGGTGTAGAGCTTTTTTAAGAAATTAAAAATAGAACTACCATTTGGTCCACCAATTCCATCTGTGGATATATATCTCCTGGAAATTAAATCATTAACTTAAAGAGATGTCTGTAATCCCATGTTCACTGCAGAATAATTCACAAATAGCCAAGATATGGAAACAACCTAAGCGTCTGTCAATGGATAACTGGATAAAGATATGCTGTGTATGTGTGTGTGTGTATACATATATACATGTATAATGAAATATTATTTAGCCTTCAAAAAAGAAGGAAATCCTGGCATTTGCAACAAAATGGATTTACCTCTAGGAAATTATGCTAAGTAAAATAAGCCAAGCAGAGAAAAACAAATATTGCAGGGTATCACTTACATGTCAAATATAAAATGTTTAAAAAAGTTAAAACCACAGACAGAGGAGAATGGCTGCCAGAGGCTGAGGGATGGGAAAATAGGAGATATTGGTAAAGAGTACAAACTTTCAGTTATAAGATAAAGTCTGAGAATCTAATGCATAACATGGCAACTGTAATTCATAATAATGTATAATTAAAATTTGCTAAGATAGTAGAACTCAAGTGTTCTTACACACACACAAAAGGCAGAATATCCACTGACATCTGCTCCCCCTTCCACTGACATCTAATAATAGGTAAGAGCGAAGTTTGACCTTTTCCCAAATACAAATATTTAAATATAAGCCTGTTTCTAGGTTTCCTATTTTATAAAAGTGAAATTTTTAAAAATTCCTACCTCATTGGATGATTGTAAAAATTAAAGACATTACATATAAAGGACTTAGAATGTGCCTCACATATTATATTGTTTGCAATATATGTGTTTTAATTATTTTATATTATTGCTATTATTATTAGAATATTATCATTCAATTATAATGCATGTTCAAGTCACACAAACTCAGAGTACCATTTATTCTGACAGGATATATACGAAAATATATACAGGGCGTTCACTTGAGCATCAGTTTATTTTGACTAATTTGCTGGTTCTGCTCTTTCATTCTTGCATGCCAGAACTTCCTGTATTTGACATGTTTTGCTGACTTAATGAATCACGAACATCACGCCTATGGTTTTCAAAGCTACTCACAATACCTTATACCACACTAATTTCTAATTCACCTGCCTAGAGAACTGGCTACTTGTAGGGTATCTCAAATCCCACCTTTCATGTTGTCAACACCTTAATATAATTATTAAGTGACAAGTGTATCAATAAATCTTGAGTAATTGGGACATAAATCTGAAACACTTGATTTTTCCAATCACAGTTCCCCATGTGAATGATATCAACTCTTCCTTTCAGACTCTTTCACTTGGACCAGTTTATAAATTCCCATTGTTTTGACTCATCAGCTCATGTTCACCTACTCTATAGGATTTCTATATATTCCTTGGAAATACCATTTTGCTTTGGAAAATTTCAAGACATTTCTTGTACTTTCTATCATTTCAGCCAATGACCACATGTTCGCAATCATCCATCCCTTATTCCTTGCCTTGTCTTGACCGGTTTAGTCAGGCTTCCCTCCTCCCAACAGGTCTCTGAACTTTGGCTCACCCGCCCCCCCCGAGGCTAAGAAAGGCCTTAAATGCAAAACATGCCCCTCTCCCTATTAACAGTACGAAGATCTGCTGACCACAAGGAGATACATTCACTGTCAAACCAAACCCATCATGCTATCTGCTCACTCCCCCTCACTTGCCAATGTCCACTTCAAAGTTTCCACTAGTCCTTCTTACTTCTCTCTATAAAAGAAAAGACTTTCCCTTTGATTCTGGTGTGCGTGCACATTTCTGAGATCACAGTGTTCTCCATACTGTGACATCCTTTTTGGGCTTGGGGGGTGGGGACATTGATTTTAATTTTTTATTTAAATTCAAGTTAATTAATGTATAGTGGATTATTAGTTTCAGGGATATAATTTAGTGCTTCATCAGTTGCATATAACACCCAATGCTCATTATATTAAGTGCCCTCCTTAATGCCCATCACCCATTTACCCCACCCCCCCACCTACCTCCCCTCCAGCAAACCTCGATTTGTTTCCTAGAGTTGACAGTCTCTTATGGCTTGTCTCTCTCTCTGTTTTTTATCTTGTTTTATTTTTCCTTCTCTCCCCCTAAGTTCATCTGTTTTGTTTCTTAAATTCCAGATATGAATGAAATCGTACAGTATTTGTCTTTCTCTGACTGACTTATTTTGCTTAGCATAATACCCTCTAGTTCCATCTACATCATTGCAAATGGCAAGATTTCAGTCATTTTTGCAGCTGAGTAATATTCCATTGTATATATACCACTTCTTTATCCATTCATCTGTCCATGGACATCTGGGCTCTTTCTACAGTTTGGCTATTGTGGACATTGCTGTTACAAACATTAGTGTGCATGTGCCCCTTTGAACCACTATTTTTGTATACTTTGGATAAACACCTAGTAGTACAATTGCTGGGTCATAGGGTAGTTCTATTTTTAACTTTTTGAGGAAACTCCATACTGTTTTCCACAGTGGCTTCACCAGTTTGCATTCCCACCAACAGTGCACAAGGGTTCCCCTTCTCTACATACTCACCAATGTCTGTTGTTTCCTGTCTTGTTAATTTTAGCCATTCTGAGAGGTGTGAGGTGGTATCTCATCATGGTTTTGATTTATATTTTCCTGATGATGAGTAAAGCTGAGCATCTTTTCATATGTCTGTTAGCCATCTGGATGTCTTCTTTGGAGAAATGTCTATTCATGTCTTCTGCCCATTTCTTTAATGGTTTTTTTGTTTACAGATTTGGAGTACTAGCCCTTTATGTGACATCTTTTGTGAATAAAAATCTCTCCTTATCTGAGTCTGGATTTGCTTTTATTTGATACTGATATAGACTCTTAACTATATCTTTCTGAGTGTATCCTTCATTAGATTTTATTATAGAATAAAATAATTATCCAAATAACTCTACTTTCCCCTCTAAAATCCATATTAAACTATCCTTTCCCACCATCCTAAAAGATCCCCATAAAAATTACTCTAGAATGTTTAACAACATTACACAGGACATACTAACACACTAAATGTGTGGTTTAATTTTGTTTGTGACCTGTCTGAACTTTTGGATCATACTATACAATGTAGGGGCACATATTCTCTCTCTTTCTCTCTGTCTCACTCTGTCTTTAAAAAATATGAGAGTAATTATTGAGTTCTGTTTCTCTGCAATAATCCCTTCCTTCCCTCTGAATTTTCTAGGTATTTGACAATATGCCCAGGCCTCATTCATTCAAGGTATTCTTTCATCGAATATTTGTTGAAGGTTTACCCTGTTGCCCAGCATTTTGATAAGAGCTATGGATACTATTATAAACAACACAGGCAACACAGGTCTTCATGTGGAGGTAAAAATTATAGAAAGACTTGTACTTTTCTCTATTATTATTAAATCTCTTAGGGCATCCCTCTCCCTTTTAAGCTAAGCTCTACTGCATATTTTAAAGGCAATTATTGTTTTTAAGATACTTCATAAAGATTACTCCAAAAGTTTTTTGTCATCTACCATTAAATTAAATCTGCTTTATGATGAATTGGCATAACCAAAATTCCTTGATTCGTGACTTTTATTCTTATAGATGTAGCATTATCAGAATTATTACTTAGGACTCTTGGGGTTGAAAGTGACAGAAATTAACAAAAAGGGTTAATCACAGCCTCACATTCAGATTCAGTTAAAGCACAATCCAGGTGATCAGATGTCCTTAAGCATCTAACTTCCTGTCTGATCTGATTTTTTTCCACAACAACCTTTTTGTAAGACAGAATCTTCCCACAAAACAGGATAAAAATAACAAAACAACTTCAATTATATATTCCATGACCTAGCAAATTTAGCTTAAATAAAAGTTCATTTTTTGAAAAAAAATTCTTGGATTGTCTGGGTTATAAATTTGCCAATAAGATGTTGGTGCTCCGAAAAAAAAAAAAATATTGGTGCTCCAGTTAGCAAAGTCTTGGCCACTTTAAAGTTGGGGGTGAGTGAGTTGCATTAACCATGCTAGAGCCATATGTACCAAGAGTGGAAGACACATAGTTTCAATAAGAGATGTGAGTCAGAGTTAGCAGAAGGGAAATAAACAACCAGTAAAACATAGTTATATCTAAGGGGTACAGGGTACCAACCTGACCCCAGAGTGGAGACTGCATACTGCCTTTGTCAGGACTGGTTATTCCACTTCCAAGAAAAAAAGCCATAACGATGTGTGAACTTCTACTCTTCTTCCAGACCAGCATGTGCTTTTGCACAGGTATTGCTAACAGGATCTTCATCAAATGTAAGAATATAAGAAAATTCCAGGAACTACGACTTTTGTACAAGTGTCTTGGGGGTTAAAATATCATCAACCTCATAACAGATTCAATTCACAGGGATACTTGTTGGGACAGAAAGGCAAAGATCACCCCTCCTGTTCTCAGCACTAGCGCTGCTGTTTCTACACTCATTCTCAGGCTAACTCCAACTTTCACCTAAACGAGCACCATTTATGCACTGGAGGAGACACAAAGAAGAGTCAGTGCAAAGATAGCTCCATGTGTGGATGTGTTTGTATGTCCCCCTGCTTGTGCTCCCTCTCTCGCTGTGTCTCTCTCTGTCAAATAAATAAATAAAATCTTAAAAAAATATAAGAGGCTTAATTTTTCCAACTGAAAATAAGCGAAAAGACTTCCCAGCCCCTAGCTTTTCCTGGAGCATTTACTTTAGAAAACTTGTGATTTCGAGATCATTCTCTATCTCTTTGAAATGTATATTAATTTTTTAAAAAGCTAAATAAATCTCTTACTAGCTTTACAACCCAAGAAGCCTTTGTCAAGGACCTGGGAGCCAACCCCTTAAAATGTAGCCATCAAGGAAGATACAGCACCAGTTACTGTGGGAGATCGGAGCCTAACTGGGGGTTGCCTACCTCCAACATGTAGAACTACTTGTCATTAAGATATAAGAGGTCTATTTTTCCTTTGGACAAAGACAATTAGCAAACACAGATTATCACCCCAACTCCCAGGTGAATTTAGGATGAACTATGTGTGACAAATGGTGCTGTCAAGTCCTCTTGAGGACTAGTTATGAGCTTTTGGTTTTTTTTTTTTTTTGGTTTTTGAGAACATGTATGTAATGGGTGTTTCTATTGGCAATATAAAAATTATAAATATTTTATAAAATATAAAATATATAAATATTTCTTTCTGCCTTTTGCAATCTCAGCAGATTTCCTGTGATGTGTGTCACATTATGCTTTAATACTTATTCAATAGTAAAATTGTCTTCATTCTCTTCTACCTTTGTGTAGAGATTTTCTGGTTTGGGAGGAGATTTGTTATTTATTTATTTATTTATTTTTAAAGATTTTTATTTATTTATTTGAGAGAGAGGGACTGAGAGAAAGAGAGAGCATGTGCAGGGGGAGGGAGAGGGAGAAGCAGACTCCCCGCTGAGCAGGGAACCCAACGCGGGGCTCAAGCCCAGGACCCTGAGATCATGACTTGAGCTGAAGTCAGACGCTTAACACACTGAGCCACTCAGGTGCCCCAGGAAGGAGGTTTTGTTTTTTTTTTTTAGTTCAATTAGCCAACATATATACATAATTAGTTTCAGATGTAGTGTTCAATAATTTGTCAGCTGTCTATCCACACCCAGTGCTCATCCCATCACTTGCCCTCCCTAACGTCCCCATCCCTCCACCCACTTCCCCTTCAGCAATCTCGGTTTGTTTCTCAGAGTTGGAGATTTGTTTTTTAAACTATATTTCTCCAACAGTGTTTTGGATAAAAGCCTTTAAAGTGTCTATTAGTAATGGTTAATGTTTATTTAGCAGTTAGCACTGTTTGGTTTTAGACCTTTCATGGGCAGTATTCTCAAGTTCATCTAACCTAGTAAGTTATGAAACCAAGATTTGAAGCTAGACATAATGAATTACCTGCTTATACATTTCACAAGTAGCTGTACTGCTTCCCTACACAAAACATGGGTGGGTTTCTGGTTCAACATTTTAGTCAGAATTCTCATCAAGACAGGAACTACTTTATTAGGTTATTTAGGCATAATGTAATGGTTGGAATTTCCATTTGCCTTAGTAATTTTGAAAGAAAATCGGTATAAGTGTGAATTACTTTGACTTGTTGGCCAGCAATTTGGGGTACAGGTAACTCCTAACTATGTAGTGCTTTGCATCAGTATTAGCCGTTAAACTGGGGAGGAAATGAGGACATTGAAAAAAAAATACCCATTACCTTCATTTAAATGTAAATTCTAATCTAATTCTCTGCTGGGCTCCTGAATTTTTTTTAGATTTTGTTTTGTTTTGTTTTCAGTACGTATGCAATAGCCCATTTTCATTTCCTTTTAGTCAGCATTTTTCTGGAAAAATATTTTGAAACTTGTCTATTTTTTTAAAGATTTTATTTATTTATTTTGAGAGAGAGAATGAGATAGATAGAGAGAGCACAAGAGGGGGGAGTCAGAGGGAGGAGCAGACTCCCTGCTGAGCAGGGAGCCCGATGCGGGACTCGATCCCAGGACTCCAGGATCATGGCCTGAGCCGAAGGCAGTTGCTTAACCAACTGAGCCACCCAGGCTCCCGAAACTTGTCTCTTTAGATGGGAAAATCAGGCCCCAGGATTTGCAGCATTACGTAGAGGGCTTGGACTCAGATTTTCTTGGATATGCTAATAAGACCCCAGACCCACTAGTAGAATTCTGATTTAGGATGAATAACAAGCCCACCCTACCCCTAATGGGGTAAGTTCCTAAGTGTGGGAAGTTGGAAAACAGCACTTGCTTCTTCTAGGTTTTATTTTCCACCTTTCTGAGTTGTGTGTTGTGGAGGGACCTGGGGTGAATGAAGTGATTTGTAAAATCTTATTTAGTGGCGGTTTAAGGATGGGTAGTGGAGGTGGTTGGTTGTACTCACGTAGAAAGAGAACATTTAAAGTCAGTGAGTTAAGACATCATGGGAATATATTAAAGAGCTTCTGCACAGCAAAGGAAACAATATATTGAAAAAGGAAGAATTTCTAATGACGTGATTTTTAATAAGTCTACTAACCTCTACGGTGACAATTCATTATACTGCCTGAAATGGGAGGTTTGCTGTAGGGCTATAGCTAACTGCATTCTCCTTGTCCTGAGTTACCTATCTATGGTGCCTCAGTTAACTAAACCTCAGAATGTAACCTACAGAATGTGAGGAACTATTTTATATTAACCTCTGATGAGGTGTTAATGTCCAAAATATATATAAAGAATTTATATAACTTTATAGCAAAAAAACCCCACAAATAATACCAAAAAAATGGGCAAATGACCTGAACAGATATTTTTCCAAAGAAGATATACAAATGGCCAATACATATATGAAAGGTGCTCAACATCACTACACATCAGGGAAATGCAAATCAAGGCTACAATGAGATATTAGCTCATACCTGTTAGGATGCCTATAACCAAAAAGACGAGATAACAAATGCTGGAGAGGATGTAGAGAAAAGGAAGTTCTCAATACATTTTTGGTGAGAATATAAAATTGTACAGCCATATGAAAACAGTGTAGAAATTTCTCAAAAAAATAAAAAAATTAAACTGCAATATAATCTAGTAATCCCAGTCCTGCCTATGTATCTGAAAAAATTGAAATCAGTATCTCAAAGAGATATCTGCATACCCATGTTCATTGCATCATCATTCACAATAGCCAAGATATGGAAACGACTAAGCATTCATCAATGGATGAATGGATAAAGAATATGTGGCATACATATATAATAGAAAATGAATCAGTCACAAAAAAGAAGGAAATCCTGGCATTTGTAGAACATGGATGAATCTGGAAGAGAAATAAGCCAGAGAGAGAAAGACAAACACTGTATGATATTGTTTGTATGTGAATCTTAAAAATAACAACTGCAACAAAATTGATTTCATAGAAACAGAGGATACAATGGTGGGTGCCAGGAGTCAGGGGAGGGGAAATGGGGTGATGTAGGTCAAAGGGTACAAATTTTCAGTTATAAGAAAAATAAGTTCCGAGGATCTACTGTACAGCATGGTGACTATAGTTAATAATATGGTGTCATGTACTTGAAAATTACTGAGAGTAGATCTTAAGCATTCTTACCACATATAGACAAAAAAAGTTAATTATGTGAAGTGATAGATATGTTAATTATCTTAATCTTGGTAATCATTCTAAAGTATAGATGTACATCTAATCATCATGTACACTTTAAATATACATAATTATATTTGTCAGTTATTCCTCAATAAAGTTAAAAAAAATCAGTCGTGAAGAATAGACATGAAATCGTCATCTGGCTTCTGGCTGGTGGAGGCTCCCCTCAGTTCTTCCTATATTTAGCATCTTTTTTTTTTAAGATTTTATTTATTTATTCAACAGATAGAGAGCACAAGTAGGCAGAGTGGCAGGCAGAGGGAGAGGGAGAAGCAGGCTCTCCGCTGAGCAGGGAGCCTGATGCGGGGCTCGATCCCAGGACCCTGGAATCATGACCTGAGCCGAAGACAGATGCCTAACGACTGGGCCACCCAGGCACCCCAAGCCTCTTATTTTTAATTTGTGTTTAATCTCAAAACTTGTAAGAGAATCCAACTTTCCTATTTATTTAAAAATGTAAACTGATGTTCTACAAGGTTCTCCTTTTAAAAATTCTATTACATTTATTTTCTTTCATATTTTTTTAGAAAAAAACTCAAATGTTTCTGAACCCAATAATAACCAGGCCAAACTGTCACTCTTATTAAAAATGGGATAAGTGTCATATATTATTAAATTCAGTTTAGCTGTACATTAACTACTTCCTGATACTGGCATTTCATTACTACTTGGCCCTCTCAGAACTATGAAGAAAACCCAGATACATATGTTTGTATAAGCTTATGCATTTCTCTATTTTACCTGTATATAAAACCTTGATTTCATACAGTAACTGCAATTCTAAGTCAACTACACAAGTTTCAGTCTAAACTTTCTCTTTTTCCTTGTAATTATCATTTCTGTTTTTCCCATTTTAGAGATGGAGACACTGAGGTCTTGGGAGATCATCCAAGGTCACATGGCTGGTAAGTGATAAAGTCAGGATTCAAACCCAAGCTTTCTTACTTCAAAGCTCAAGCTGTTAATCACTAGACTTCACTACAACTCTAACAACAAAAGCAGGAACACTCCCCTGGGAATTCTCTCTAAATCATTTTGTGGCATTCATTAAATGACTTTAGGATCCCAACTCCAAATTAGCCCGAAAAGTTGCCCAGTAGAAAACACAAAGTCCTGTCCCAGTTCTCGTTTTATAATTGCAGAGATCAAGCAAGTCTGTTCACCTTCAACAACCTACAGTCTGTTAGTTCCTTAAAGTATACCTAAATGTAATATAGCCCCATTGCAGTAAATATAGCCCCATTGCAGTAAAAACACAGGACATAAAAGATGTACTAGTGATTTCTTGACTGCAAACAATAAAAGTTTGCATAGAATGGAACTACCCACTTGGAGAAAAAAAATGAGTCCTATGTTTGAGCTCTTCATGATCCAAGCCTCTCTTTTCTTTTGGCATTTCAGAAAACCACCTGCAGCCGAATAAGAACAGTAAAAAGCTATCAACAATACCTGTACTCATTTGAGTCCCTTGACCTTATGTTCATAACCTACCACTTACATTTTTTTCTTTGCTTCAGTCTTTATTCTTTTTAGTCATTTGAGGGTTCATAACCTAGTAAATAATATCCCTTTAAATATTTTGTAATGCTTTCAGAATGTGGCTTAATAATTCAAGGAATGTTTTGCCAATCGAAGATGACAATTTTGATAGAAAAAAACACCTAAAATTACACTATTTACTCCAACATATGCACATAAAGTTTAACATACATATCATAAATCATAGATCACATATGGCATAACTGATACTTCATGTAATTGAGGGAGCAATCCCAAATTAATTACAGATAAAAATAACTTAGATAAGCAGCAGTAATTTCTTAAGTTATTCCTTTCTAGTATGATTCAATCTGATATACTTGTTTCATTCAAGAAAAAAAGTTCTTTTCTGGCTTCCAAAAATTGGTAGATATTAATAAATACTTATTTTCAGTATTCAATTTATCCAAGAGACAGTTTAGATAAAACACAATTTAAGGTCACCAAAATAGACACCAGAAATGTAAAAGACTTTTAATGAAGAAATAGATTTATAACACTTGTCAAAATTTATAACTTATAAATGCATCATAAAGAAATATTAACTCAAAACTATTCCATTTTGGGGGAAGGAGATAAAATTATACGTATTAAAAGTGAGTTACAGTTATTTTGTCAAAAATTGTTAAAATTGACAAGAGAAATGATACACTCTTCCTCAAAGATTTAAATGTTCTTAAATTCAGATATAATCAATTCTTATGAAACTTGTAAAAGAACTGTTCCCATTAGATAAGTAAACTTGTATTTATTATATCATATATTCTCTGCATTTGCTGGAGTACAAAATAAGATCAGAGTTGATATCATATACATAGTAAATAATTCTAAATCTATTTCCCACTGACAAAGTCCATCACTTCTTCAGTTATGGTAAGTAAAAGAACTCCAAGTGTGCTTACCCAGCCCAAGTGAGATCAAGCCTAGTTAATACTGCTTTTCAGAGAAGAGGCCAAAAAACTGGATCAGTCCAATGAAAGCCCTTTTTCCCTCTAATGTTGCTGACATTGCTTGGTATCCCTGCTGGAAAAAGGATCCCAGAAGTCTGGTGCAAACATGCAACATGGAAAGCATGTCCCCAATCCTGGAGATCCAGAAGATAGAAGGTGATGACTAATATAACAAAATGAAATTAAAAAAAAAAAGAAGGTAGAGCCTACTTACTGCATTATCAGTTTGATAGTTGAGGCTCTTTCCATTTATTTTAGTATTCTGGAATTACTAAGGTAAGACCTCATAGTATCTGTTGGGTGGGCAGAGGAAGGTTAAGAAAGCGCCTCCCTTCCAGGAGTATGAATGATTTATTCCAATGTAGGTCTTGTAGGTATCAATGAGGCCAGCTTATTCATCTTATACACAGAAAGCCCTTTCCCCAGTGCCACATTTAGACATTAGCTAGGTAAGGGAGGATTCCAGCACTGGATAAATGTGGAGGGGAGGAAAGTGGGGGAATGGGGTAACTGGGTGATGGACATTGAGGAGGGCACAAAATCAAAATCAAGAGCTCAGTAATAAACCACCTATAAAAGCAGAATCAGACCTATAAATACAAACAAAAAACTGATGGTTGCCAGAGGGAAGGAGATGGGAGGGATGGGCAAAATGGGTAAAGGGAGTGGGAGATACAGGCCTCCAGTTATGGATTTAATAAGTCTTGGGAATAAAGGTACATCATAGGAAATATAGTTACTGATATTGTAATAGTGTTGTATGGTGAGAGATGGTAGCTACATTTGTGGTTAGCATAGCAGAATGCATAGAGAAGTTGAATCACGATGTTGTATACCTGAAACTAATGTAACAGTGTGTCAACTATACTCAAATTAAAAAATAAATAATTAATTAATTTTAAAATCCAAATAAACCATGTGTATACAATCAATTAATATTTGACAGGAAAGCCAAAACTCCTCAATAAGGAAAGGACAGTCTGTCTAATAAATGGCACTGGGAAAACGATATTCGCATGCAAAAGAATGAAACTGAATCCCTATCTTATAGCACTCACAAAAATTAACTCAAAGTGGATTAAATATTTAAACATAAGACCTAAAACCAGAAGACTCCAAGAAGAAAACATAGGGAAAAATTTGTTGACACTGGCTTGGCAATGATTTTTTTGGATATGACACCCAAAGCATAAGGGTGGGGGACAAAAGTAAAAACACAATAGTGGACTATATTCACTAAAAAGCTTCTGCACAACAAAAGAAACAATCAATAAAAGGAAAACGCAACCTACTGAATGAAAGTATTTGAAAATCATATATCCAAAATATATAAAAAACTCATTCGTCAATGGCCAAAAAAAAAAAAAACCCAAAACAAAATAAAACAAACAACCCTCCCAACCAAATAATCTGAATAAAATTTTTTTGCAAAGAAAGTATACAAATGGCCAACAGTTATGAAGAGGTGCTAAATATCACTAATCATCAAGGGACTGCAAATCAAAACAATCATGAGATACCGTATCACACCTGTTAGGAGGACTATTACCAAAAAGCCAAGAGATAAATGCTGGCAAGTATGTGAAGAAAAGGAAAACTCTGTTCTCTGTTGGTGGGAATGTAAACTGGTTCAGCACTATGGAAAACAGTACATATCCAAATGAAACAAAACCATTTGCTTGAAAAAAAAAAATGTGGAGCTTAGAAAAAAATGAGGACCTACATCCTCACTGCAGAGAGAGGACTCTGGTTGGTAGTTAGTTCTTAGTCACCTCAGTATTTGCTAGACTGTCAGAAATCAGAATCCCTCCCGTGAGGCTGAAAATTCTATCAATACCACTCATTTCCTTTGCTCCAATAGCAGAAATATAGAGGTTTGGGGCATTACTCACACCTTGCTTCCTCCCCACCAGGTCTGAGTCACTGATGAAAATGCTCAGCTTGACTTCACAGCCCAGAATATAAAGAAAGTTCTCTCTCACTGTACCAGTTTTAGCTTCTAAGATAGTTTCCTTCATGGCAAGAGTCCACACTGATATACAACAAAAGGAAATTTCTTGTATCCAAGTCACTAAGATTAGATGGTTAAATTTAGCAGACTCCAACATGCACTAGGCATAGAGAAGACAGTTTCACTTCTAAGTCTCAGTTTCAGCTGTAAAATGGGAATAATAATACTCGGTCTCATTACCTCCAAAGACTGTTTTGAGAGAATGAAATCAGGTAAGACAACAGGATTTAAAAATCAAGGTTGAAATAATTACAGCATATATTATCTTCAAATCCTTCTCATTTCATATGCTAAATACTAATTTTTCAATTACCAAAAATTTCTATTCAATTGGTAAATTGTGTTTAAACTGACCAGGGGTGGAAAGGTGATCACTTTTTACATACTACCTTACAATGTTAAGTGACAAAACCCACAAAGAGGCATATAAAACGTATGGCACATATTCCAACATTGGTGTTAGGCTTGTACTTATCTCATCATACTCATTCCTGTCTTTCACAGTGTTGTGCTTCATTTTTCTCCCTTCTTCCTTCATTTTCCCTATTCCCAGTAATACCCAAGGTATAGCTTAGCTACACCAAGATCTTCAATAAAAACGTATCTGCTCACTGAAAGAATATAATTTAGTTCAAGTCAAATATGGTAACATATTGTCTTTCCTGTCTATAAACCAAAATCACAGAACAAGTCCATATATACATATTAATTTTTTTGTGAAGGAAAGATACACTCTACAAGTTTTACATTACATCTTACACAACAATGCAATAACTTTCATGTGAGAGTAAAGATTATTTACCAAGCAACTGGTCCCAAGGTAAAATAAATACTGTGCATTGTCCCAGCTTATAACTGTTCAATGTTTAGAACAAAGAATATTTCACCGTAAGTAAGGTTAAAATTCGAAGTGACCTCAGGAGGAGAGGTATGTGCAGTCATACTTTAATAGAGATGGGAAAGGGCTTGGGCATTGGCTGGAATTGCCAGGCATGGACATAGTCAGCATGAAGACAGTGACCAAAGCAGCAAGTCTGGAGTTCTCAAGACCTGCTGAATCTTGGAGGAGACACAGGGAAGCTGGACGAAAAAGCCACAGGCCATCAATGTCCTGTTTAGAAGTTGTGAACTTTAAAAACATCACTATGAACCTCATCCAGGACAATGGGACAGCTGTGGACGGAGACATAAGCTGAAGAAGCACAAGTCCTCGGTCTCTCTGGACCAGCTCCCCAAAGTTCTGTACCTTCCCCACAAGCCAGGCATCAGCTTCAAAACCAGACATATCTCCCAGGTGTAGCAAGAGGAAAAGCTATGAAGAGAAACAAGAAAAATTTCCCGGGCAACTGCCCAGATGTGGCAACCAGACTTGAAAAGAGAGAGACATCTTTAAAGCACAGAAATTTATGACTGTCTCTTTCTTTTTCTTATTCTTATTTTTTAATAAATATAGAAATGAATAAAGACCAAAACCAGAGTGATAGTGGTTAAAAACTAATTCCATTTACAAATAGTTAAGAATCTTCTGAAGACTATTTCTATGTAAATTTTGAGTCTTTATCTATTTGTTCTTATTTATTAGTATTCTCCAATATAAAATCTTTTAAACCGAAGTTTTGTTATGTGTCTTGTCCCACATTTGCTTATACCATGAAATCACATTTTTTTTTGAAAGATCAAGAGCTCGAGCGCAGCAGTGGAGAGGGGCAGAGGGGGAAGGAGAATCTTATGCAGGCTCCACGCCCAATGTTAAGCCCAAACTCACGACCCTGAGATCATGACCTGAGCCAAAATCAAGAGTTCGACGCTTAACTGAGCCACCCAGGTGCCCCCAAATCACATTTTTAAAATACTATACTTGGGGCGCCTGGGTGGCTCAGTCGGTTAAGCGACTGCCTTCGGCTCAGGTCATGATCCCGGAGTCCCGGGATCGAGTCCCGCATCGGGCTCCCCGCTCGGCGGGGCGCCAGCTTCTCCCTCTGACCCTCCCCTGTCTCATGTGCTCTCTCTCTCTCTCAAATAAATAAATAAAATCATTTTAAAAAAAAAATAAAATACTATACTTATCCAAGAAAGGAATCTAATTCACATATCAACTCTTCTAGGAAACACTTACAGAAAAACTTGACCTTTCCATTCTCTGGTTTCTGTCTATGCCAACCAATTCTATAACATCCTACAGAGACTGGCCACCTACCTTCAATGTAATCATAAAGAAATAAAAATTATTCCGAAGCTAAATCATATGCAGTGTAAAAAATGTACTATTACTGAATTGTGTGCCGTTACTCAATAAATAAAAAGTAATTTTATGCATATTTGAGGGAAAAAATTCAAATATTTATCAACTTTGATAACCCATGACATATTATATGCGATAATGAATCTCTCTTATGGAATGAAAATAGTCAAGTTGATAAAAGATGATCCTTTGTCATTTTCAAGTAAAGTAACCCAAGAGTTGTAAGGATCAGTTAGAGGGTCACCAGAAAATCAAAGGAAGGGTATTTGAACGAAGTAGCAGTTATCCAAATGAAAGTTATTACTCATGATGGGGTCTGTGGAAAGGAGGAATTTAAGAAAAAGAATGTGTGGGGCGCCTGGGTGGGTGCTATAGGTTAAGCATCAGACTCTTGATTTCAGCTCAAGTCATGATCTTAGGGTACTGAGATCAAGCCTTGTGCTGGGCTCTGCGCTGGGTGTGGAGCCTACTTAAGATTCTCTCCCTCTGCCCCTCCCCCCACCCCACCCCCTCCCGCTCTCATGCTCTCTCACTCTCTCACAAAAAAAAAAAGTTTGATTTCCAGTCTTCCTCCAAGATACAGTTAAGGAACCATTTTTATGAACATGCCTTGAATATTAATACTTGTATTACAATTCCATTTTTATTAGTCACTGGAAGAGCAATGATAGTGAACATAAATGTGGAACACTGACCTTATTCATCTTACAAAAACTCAAATAGAAGGTAAATGATACATATATGCTGACAGCGTTCAGCCTAAGTATATATACTTAAAGATACATATTCTTAAGGAGAAATACTTTTTAAATACAAGGAATATGGCTAAGTTTTTATATGC
The DNA here is from genome assembly GCF_003265705.2 of Callorhinus ursinus. NCBI lineage: Eukaryota > Metazoa > Chordata > Mammalia > Carnivora > Otariidae > Callorhinus > Callorhinus ursinus. The sequence continues at coordinate 111,060 of NW_027397094.1, read as the reverse complement.
TATTTTTATATGACATTAAAACCATTTAATGTATTTTCTTTCTGTACTTACAAACTCACAATTACAAGAACTTCAGCTGATAAATGTGAAGTAAAAGCATTGGTTTACAATGGATGTAAAAAGTAGCCATTCATCCTAAACAAGTCATCAAACAAATCTTAATACATTTTTGAAGAAAACATCTTAGCAATAATTATATTGCTCATAATTATTACTCATAATTATTTATGAGAAAAGTAGCATATCTTGCCATGAATTTTTCCTTTTCTTAGTGCCCTTTTAAATTGTGTTCCAAAATAATATCAAATAGAATTATGCCTATTCCTCTAAAACTCACAATACTGACAAGAGATACTTATTTAACAGATACTCTTGGGTTACTTCACATGAAAATGACAAAGGATAATCTCTGGTCAACTTGACTATTTTCACTCCATAGGAGAAATGCATTATGGCATATAATATGCCATGGGTTATCAAATGTCAATATTCTCTAATTAATCTTTGAGAAATCTTAAATTCCTTTTCTCAACAGATCAAAGAGAATCAAACACATTTTTTTCCAACTGAGCACAAGATAGTCAAGTTTCTTTCTGGGTTCCAGAAACCATTAAACAGGTATTTTCCCCCAGGAAAATAAAATAAATAAATCTATAATTTATTATGAAGTACCATGAGCAGATAAAATATACTTAAAGCAAAAGCTGAAGAAAAAAAAAACCACCAAAGAACAAAAGTTGGTTTTATAAACAACACTTTTCAGAAATGGCTATTTTTCAAAAAGAAATAGACTTCTAACCAATCTTTGCTATCAAGTCAAGTGTTACAGTCTTGATCCCAGGGATGTTTCAAAGAAATATTCATCAAAAAAAGAAGAAAACAGATAAGAGTAGATATTCTGAAACGAAGTTAACAAAATGAGGAAAATTGAAGTCATAAATCAGAGCAAGAAGAATGAAATAATTGGGAATTGACAACTGAGATATAAAACACTGAAAAAGGGAAGTTCATATATTTTGTGACATGGTATAAAGGGCGACATTCAGAAAAGAAGCAGGCAGTATTTTAATCAATCATTTGACAGTTTATAAACAAGAGCAGCAAAATCAAAAGGAACCCAGAAAGGGGCTAACAGAAGTTATGGTGGCTTTCAGGATAAACCCAAAACTCTACTACTTTCTCCTAATTTTGAGAGTATTAAGTACACATTTCCCCCAGTACTGTATTTTATAAGTACACATTTTCCCAATATCAAAAACCTAGAATAAACTCTACACATAGGACCTGCTCAATAAATATTTGATTAAAGAATGAATTTAGAGGACGACTATACTTTATACATATGTTCATTCAAACAACTGCCTGAGACACTTTCCTAACCCTTTTCTGCTGACACTGCAAGAATCTGAATAACTGTGATCTTGACATATATCAATAGCTCCAAAAAGGGTTTTCTATGTAGACTCAAAGAAGCACCATTTCACAATGTCTTTGATAAACTATGTAATGTCGATGGCATCTTCATATTATAGTATTTTTACAAAGCGTGTTTTTTTCCTCTGTATTTTTTTAGAATATAAGTTAATAATAGGAGGCTAAAAATCTTGAACTGTAATTTTTCTTTATATTAGGAGATATTACTGCTCAGTAAACAATAAGGAAACAAATCAAATAGCAAAGGCATCTAGGGAATTGGTAATATTAGTTTCTGTCCAAGTTTTGCCGTTAATTTTTTGTGTAATCATAGGTGACTCACTTAGACTCTCCCTGTCCTTCATTTCCTCATCAGCAAAATGAAGATTAACAATACTGTCTTATTTTGAGGTTTTTTTTTAAGATTTTATTATTTATTTGACAGAGAGAGACAGCGAGAGAGGGAACCCAAGCAGGGGGAGTGGGAGAGGGAGAAGCAGGCTTCCCGCGGAGCAGGGAGCCCGACGCGGGGCTCGATCCCAGGACCCCGAGATCATGACCTGAGCCGAAGGCAGACGCTTAACGACCGAGCCACCCAGGCGCCCTGAGGTTACTTTGATAAAGATGATGGCCACATACTTTTTAAAGATGAAGGCTGAAGGAATATTGTGGTTTTTCAATTTTCAATTCCTTCTTAATTTAAATTAGGTGTAGTCTGTCATAGGAAAAGGTAAGTGTGAATCCCAAATGATTTGTATTGGGGGAAAATATGGATGCTCATGAAAAGCAGCCGTTTTTTACATGATTATATGGTATGGGGGACCACCAATTTTATACATATAAAACTCCTGGAAATATTTCTCAGCAGTAAGCAAACAATTCTGGTTTGTACTTTGACATTGTCTACAGAATGAAAGTTCTACGGAATTAAGCTTTATAGCCATGTCAAAAGCAGATGTTCCCAGGCCTGTTCCTGGATTATGGACTTGCCTTTTACCATAGATGGAAGGCAAGAAAGGAAACAAAACTCGTATTTTGTTACTAACAACTGGATCCTTTAGGTCTAATGGCTAATCCTCAAGCTATTTATCTCTAATCCATTAGACAATATGGGCTCCACTAACCATCTCAAAAAGAAAACCTGATAGGCCTGTCTGAAGGTCAACGGAGAAAAGATACAGGAGGCTTGGTGCGTGGACAATGAAAAAGGGTTAAAGAGAAGGATTAAATCTGTTTATATTCCATTATGTCAACTAGATCATCTTTTAGCCCAGCCCAAAATGACTTGTAAAGAGAGTCCTAGGGGAAAAGGGTGTGAGAGAAAGGAATATTTCAATGAGCTATGTCTTCAGGTATCTTCAAAATAAGAGGAGAAAAGCACAGGGAAACACAGGTTAAGGAAAGAAATGGAGCTCAACTAAAGTTGAGCAAAAAAAAAAAAAAAAAAAAGTCTAAGTCAACGTCATCAACCACAAATCCTCTCAACCATCCTAATCTGGGAGCCAACATAATGATGAAAGAGACTCAACAGAAACAAATTCTCCCCTGGAAGTGAACACAGTGACCAGAAAATGAGTGGATTATGTCTTCAGTGTCAGAGGAAAAGATAAAAAATATGAAGTGTAAAAAAAATCGAGTCACAAAGACATAAAAGATATTTAAATTGCTCCCTTGAACAAATAAGGAAAAATCTGAGTCTGTTACTTCCAGCTATTTTTGCTTGTGACATCTAAACCAGGGCGATACCATTTTCCTATTATTATTATGACTGTGTTGTATGGAACAGCCAGGGAAAAGGGAAAAAAAGGACTAAGTTTTGTGGAAATAAATAAGGGGAGAAAATATTGAGAACAAACTTTTCTCTTGTTTTGTTTCTCTAATGTTTTGCTCATTTATTTAGTTGCCAGGTGGTATATAATAAAAAAAAAAATCACACGATGGTATTGAGGCTCCATGACTAAAAACCATAGGTTTTATAATAAATTTGGAGACTTTTTTTTTTCTGTAAAGCATTTGCCTTGTCTACTGAATCTGAAAGTAAAATGAACTTACTTAGTTGTGAGTTGCTCTCATAAGTCTATTTAGTTATACTTTCTAGTTCTCCAAACTAATTATCATGAATCATAAAAGCCAACTTTTATCATGCTTAATGATTTAACATGCTTTATGATTAATTTTTCTACTTAGGCAATTGCCTCATCTTTTGAGAAGAAACAATTTAGCAGTAAGCGACTTTTTCTCATGTGGCACTTTTTAATATCTGTGCCTGGATGACTCTTACACTTCTTATCATTTCCACTACAGTAGTCAAATATCTGCAGAAATCTGGATTCTTTTATGAATTTAACAGGGGCAGAGTTTGGAAAATAAATCAGTTTGACAAATGCATCTTTATTGGATTTTATGACCATATCCATAACTCTTCCAGAGATACTCTTCAGGAAATAGGAGAAATAAGCAGAGCATAAATATACCATTAAAGTTCAAAATGCTGGATACCGAGCGAATATAAAACATCTAAGGGACTGTACAAGTTGTGGAGAAGAGGATAGAAATGAAAAAGGTGAGCAAAGTCCTTGGAGTCAGTTAATAATAGTAAAACAATTCAGCAAGAGGACAACAGGGTATGGATATATATGTTTAGGAAGAAAATATCTTTCAAGATGCCAAATTTAAATTAAATGAAACCAGCAAAAGCCTTCTTACATCCTCAAACTCAAGACTGATGGAGGAGGATAGTCAAAGGATGGATAGAAGCGTACAGAGTCAACCCAGCTAAGAGTATAAGCTACCTCAAAAATAAATGGAGAAACAATGAAACTAAACGTTAGAACTCTCTTCAGAGAGAGAGAAGGTTCCAGACTTAGGGAAAATGTCACTCTTACCCTGGTAATCAAAAATGGCAGTATTGTTTTCCAAGTGGAAAGAAAACCTTTGGTTGTAATCACAGACTTTACAATGAAGTAAAGGCAATCAAAAGAAAAAAAAAAAGCTGTCCTTTTATAATGATGAAATGAGTTGGCTGAATTTCTAAGGACCCTCATGAAGGTTTCCACATGGCCAGAATCCCCTTCATTTCTTTCTTTTTTTTAATTTTATTTATCTGACAGAGAGAGTGCACACAAGCAGGGCCAGAGGGAGAAGCAGACTCCCCGCTGAGCAGGGAGCCCGACGTGGGACTCGATCCCGGGACTCTGGGATCATGACCTGAGCTGAAGGCAAAGGTTCAACCCCACTGTGCCACCCAGATGCTCCTCCCCTCCCTTTCTGAAATTTGTCCCACAGACTTCCGCTTTGACCTATGTTTTGCTAACTGTGAGACCGTGCTATCAACATAGACTATACTAGGTGTGGCAGCATGAAGAATTTCTAACTAGAATTTTTTTATAAAACTCCTCTTCCTTATCGAATTTATTTTTCTCTTTGTAAAAGTTCTGTACTGTTTGTATCTAATTATATTTCACCCTTTCTAATGGACACAACTGAGGAATCTGTAGAGTTAAAAGTGTATTTGTTAGAAAATAAATTCACTGTTCCTTCTTTAAGTCACATTCATTCAATCAACAAATAATTCAACAATATTCTAAAAGCACTGTTGTCTTTCCATTATATCAGCAATATTAATAACTTAACAAATTATTTTTTTTAATTTTCTTTTATGCCCACCCACCATCATGGGAAAATATATATAACAGAGCAAGAGGAAAATTAGCCTATTATTTGCAAACCAATGGGTGTTGAATTGTGTGTAACTTACTTGTGGAAAAGAAGAAAGGAGTCTGTTGTGTGTCTCCCTCATCTTTGAATGCTTTAGCACTCTATAAAAGCAAATGCACCCTCCAGAAGTAGGACTTCCTTTCACAGCTCTAATCAATTCTGTCTTTATGTTTTCTTGCTCCTAGCAACAGCTACTACTTTCTGACCAGCTCAGTACTGCTGGATAACTTAGCACTATCATTTCTCCAACAGGGTTTTCCTTTACAACCAGAAGAAAAACAACCCCTTTTAGGGGAAGATCCTGCTTTTCAGTGAGCTTTGAAATCATCCTCACTAGGATTTGCAGTTACTGGCATTGAAAACCCTTTTTTTAATCCCAAGCATATGTCACTTTTAATCATCCCAAGATCTCCATAACACTAGCCCCTTAGGCATGTGGTTCTGCATTGTTTAATCTAACATGAGACTTGTTTCTCACTTAACACATCTTTCTCTAGTTGTAAATAACCTTGTGCAGTGCACAAGTCCCCTGTTCTTCTAAACTCCTTCCTCTAGCATGACTTTATGCTACTTGCTAGGAAATTGATTCTTACTTGGAAAAAAAGAATACTCCTACGAAAACAGTAGGCAACCTTTCAGACTTAGTTCCTGAAGTTGCAGAAAGCAAGCCAGTTTACTAAGAGCTAATTTGCAAAAAATCAATTCACCCAATACATACTAAATGCTCAATTTCTGGAACTTTCTCTTGATAGTCCCACGATGAGGGATCCCCCTTTCTCAGCCCCAGCTCTCACCAAGGTGGATGTGGGGATATGGTAGAGAAATGCAATAAACCTGAAAAGGCTCTTAGCAAAATAAAATGGGAGCCAGATAACTAAACTTTGTAGAGATCTTCAAAAGTTTCAAAAATCAAACAATATGAATTGCTCTAAATTTTTATCTAATAGGTCATTCAGAAATTATTCCAATTGATAAAGCTGATTTTGGTGAACTGAATTTAGGCAAATAGATTTATATTTGAAGTTTCAAGGTTTTGGGAGGGGTTGGGGGGGGGCTTAAGGATTTTGAGATTATCACTATGCTGTCAACACAGTCATAGGAGTACGTGAGAAGCCAAAGTGAAGACAAGGTCTTAGAGCTTTTCACCCAGAATACCTTTGTACACTACTCCTGGTATCAAAAGCAGAGCCTCTCATTTCCCTCTGGGTGGAGAAGGGAGGGGGGGGGCAAGGTGCGAATAGGGTACTTACTTGCCTTTTCTCTGTACCTTGGGGAACACACAAGCCCTTTTCCTTGCTGTAGAAAGATTGAGTTAATTAGAATATTAACTTAATATCCACTGTTCAACCAGCTTTCCCAGTGCGTGATTCACACAATTGGCTCAGCTCTTGGGACAAAATACTCTAAGTTCGAGCAGAGTCAGCAGGAAGCCCTGCTCTACTGGGAGGCAGAAACCCTCACAACCAATTGTACAACTTAGCTCCCACAGCCTACTCCCTGTGGTTGATCCTAACTACTCCTTATGCTCAACTTTCTTTTCCCTTCCTGGCTTTCTCTCTACTCTCCTTCTACTTCTCTAGTATCTAAATCTTATTTCATTACAGCTTCAGATTACCCAGTAATGTGAGCTACATGCCTACTGCAACCAACCAGAGGCCGTCTGTGACCCTTAGCACACCAGGGCTACTCCCCAGTGAATTCTTGGTTTTATTCATCCATTCATTTCTGGCACTTTGAAAGACATGGTTACTGTCCATAAATGATTACTGAAAGATGCAATTAATTTCCAAGGCCTCTGCTGTAAGAGCCTGGGTGCTAGAAGGGCTTAATTGGACTGGTTCCAGCATTTGGTTTGGGGAGGACAGACATATTCCTCCTATTCCTAGGACAAATAAGTCTTTTTGGTACTCAATTACTTTTTGGTACTCAATTAAGATGTGATAATACTTCCTAGAGAGGTGAAAGCCAAGGTATCTTAAGCCCAACCAAAAATAAATGAGCAAAATGAGCCCTATAATATCAGAATGTCAAAATAATGATATTAGCCCATGAGAATTACCATGTAGAATTAGGCTAAAAAACAGATGCAAAAACTAACCAAAAAAAAAAAATCTTTTTGGTTTGCATATGGCTTGGATCACCTACATTTTTTTTTAATTTCCTATTTTCTGACCCAAACCACACCTCCCTCTCCCCTACACTTCTTTCCTGAATAACAGGAAAAATAATGGGTATACATGAATCGAAAGCCTGTGGTCTAAACTTGGTTTTTACCGTCTCTCAGGACTCTAAATTTGAGATCTTTTACCATCTTCCATAACACCAAAAGTAAATATATTTAAGATAAAGTTTTTCAAGGATGATTTTTTGTTTCTATTTGCTTATATAACAGGCCCCTCCAGCTAATGCACACTACCACACTACTACCATCTAATGTGAGCCTACTGCCAGGAGACACATCCTATTCTTGAAATTGAATTGCATCTGAGCATTGCAATTTCTCAGAGATCGTATGTAATCACCCAATGCCGGTGGCTCTGATGGTTATGGGTTATCCATTCTGACACTAAGAAAATATGCTGTAATTCCTTTGTTGCTGCAGAGCAGTAAGAGGAGCTTAGCGTACTCAATGTGGAGCACTGGCCCAGAGAGGAAAAAGCAGCTATTTCACCTCCATGTACATCCAGCAATCTCAGAGACAAGAGCATGTTAAAAACATGATTTTCTGATCACTTTCTGAAGCAGTCATAAAATGGGCTTCTACTTACAGTTTTTGATTTCCCAGTTTGTTAAATGTTTCATAGCTTGGAGATGGTCATATTCCTCCCAATAAGACAATCTGAAAGTGCAAGGACAGTGAGTAAGCATTAAGTTGTTGTATCATTTCACACTCTGAGGTTTCTGTTTCAGGGTATTTTTGAGTGAAGGTTTGGTCCTTTTCTGACCAACTGAGGCAGAAAATAAACTTGGATCGTGTCTTTTCTCTTAAAAACTGTTCTTTAAAAAACAGTATCAAAATACTGTACAAATGTATCTACTCTTAGCTCAGGTATGTTGGACCTGGGTTTCTCCTTAAGTCATGGGGTTAAATTCAAGCATTGACTATACCTGATAAACTACACAAGTGTTATTTGAGTAAAATAACAGTATTTTCCACCACTACCAATCAATTATTCTTTATTTTTTTTAAAGATTTTATTTATTTTTTAACAGAGAGAGAGAGACACAGCGAGAGAGGGAACACAAGCAGGGGGAGTGGGAGAGGGAGAAGCAGGCTTCCCGCTGTGCAGGGAGCCCGATGCGGGACTTGATCCCAGGACCCTGGGATCACGACCTGAGCCGAAGGCAGACGCTTAACGACTGAGCCACCCAGGCGCCCCACCAATTATTCTTATCAACGATGTCACATCAGCAGAAAAACTTCTATCAAAATAGGCACAGTAATCTTGCAAAATCCCTAAGAGAGCAGCAGAGGAACTAGGAAAAGTGCAAATGAACGGACATTTCAACAGACAGATAAAGACTATAAGTAACCAGAGTAAGCATAAATGCAGGAAGAAGAGATAAGAAACAAAAAAGGATTAAGGAAAACAGAAACTTCTAGATGAGAGAAATGAGTGTATGATTCTGGGTGAAAAGAAAATGGGTCTTTAAATATTAGAGATATGATAAAACCAGCCCCTTCTTCTATAAATTCATATTCCCTATAGTCTCCCTTCCTCAGCCTAAAAACATGCTTTCCTCATCTTAAAAGCTAGAACAAACAAAATAAAATGACATCCCTCGACTGAGATCTCTTCTAGCTAATGGCCCCTCTGTCCCCCCTATTTGGTTAAAGCTTTAGGAAAAATACTGGTCTATGTTCATATTTCCAATTCTTCCCCACTTTTTCCTCCCTAAATGCTGCCGTCTGCTTTCTGTCCATTTCATTCTACTCATCCTGCACTCACCAGGACGCGGAGTACCATCTTTGCTACCTAACCCAGTTGGCCTTTTCAGTTAACCACCTTACTCTCTTTCCGCAGAATGTCACCCTGTTGGGTACTCACACCTTTCTTAAAATTTGCTCATTCTTTAATTTCCTCTTAACTCCATTCTCTTCTGATTATCTGATGGCTCAGATTCTTCTTCAACATTTTCCTTGCCTCACCTCTTAAATATCGTTTCTGGCAATTCCACCCTTGATCTGTATTTTTTCTCATTAGTTTTGTGGGATCATCCATTCTTTAACCATCACTGTATTTCTGATGAATTCCAGTCGATAACTTCAGCCCAATCATCCAAGTTCCAGGTTAAATTGTGTATCATCATACATGTCTACCTGAAAGTTTCCTAGATGTCATATATTTAACATATTCCAAATTTATATTAGCTATAATCTGTGCACTAAAACTACTACTTATTTCGCACTCACTGTCTTATCACTTACATCCACTTAGCCATCCAAACAAGAAAAAAGGAATTCTTCCTAGATCTCTCTCCCTTACTCAACACAAGTTGAATAATTCAATGTATCACAAGTCCTATTTCTTCAGATTTATTCTGCTCCACCGCTACCTCTTCCTACTGCTTAATTTAGGACCGCGTCATGGCCTTCGTAGACCACCACAGTAGCCTCCTGTTTGACCTGTTGATAAAGATTTGCCACAAGATTTATCAAGCACTCTTCATCTTAAGCAGATCTTTAAATGGTTCCCTTTTACATCCAGAATTTGATCCTCTTAACTGGGTGATGAGGCTCTTCCCAACCCAGCCTCTGCCTGCTTTTCAGACTTAATTTCTGCTCCTCTCCCGTAAGCGTACTAAACTCTGGCCCTACGGAACTATGAGAATGGATTACAGACACTGAGAAGTCACTAGAAGCCAACGACCATTCCAAGTCTGCCTATTCATTATCTCCTTGACTCTCAGAATACCTCATTGAGTAGGTAATACTGGTATTTTGCAGACGAGAAAATAGGAGACTTGGAGAACTTGAAGTCGGCTGTTGAACTGAGACTCTAACCCAAGAAGTCTAATTCCAGAGCCCAGGTTCTTGAAGGAAAGCAGGACAAATGCTAATAGAATGCACAGGTCTCAATAACTGAGTTTATAAGAGGCGATTTTAACCATTTCACTTCCACAAGTCATTTCGAGAAGATACACTGTTTATAAATTCTTTTTTTTTTAAAGACATTTTTAAATAATCTCTACACCCAACATGGGGCTGGAACTCACCACCCTCACAAGTGCTACATACTCCAGACTGAGCCAGCCAGGCAGCCTCTGTCTTGTAAATTTTAAACACAAAATTTATGATATGCCTGTTTACTAGTTCTTCAGTCCTCTGGTAACCTATTCAGCGGGTAGGAAGACTCGGGCTCATCTGCCCACTGCATCCACCACTGACACAAAAGTAAAACGCACAGAACATAGGACGATGGCTAACACTGCCAGGAGCATGGAGTCCGCTGCGCGGGTGTCTCCCCCCTCCTTCCTGGGACCAGCGTTCAAACCCAAGGAGCCCGGCGTGAAGAAGCGGTCTAGCCTTCGCATTTCCAAAAGACAATATTTCATACGAATTTTAATACCAGGATACTTAAGCGAGCTGTTGTTTTACTGCGTCCGCTTTCAGCACCTAGAAGGCACCTGAGAATATCTAGAATATCTTACAAGACTATTCCTTCACCAGTAACTAATGCAGCCACATAGACACAGAGGGGTGAGAAACGAAATGCACACACAGGACAACAGCAGTAAGACGAAAATACCTTGTAAATATGACCAGTACAGCGGAGAAACCCCTGCTCAGGGCCGCGGGCCGACCTCTAACCGGTAACAGTACAGCCTCGTGTCGCCACTAGGCACCAGCGGTGACGACTGGAGCCAGGGCGGCAATCCCTGCGCAAAACTCACCTCGCCACACTTCCCGACTCCACCATCAGGACTTGAAGCCACACTTGCAAAGCGTGTGAGCTTCTACTCTATCACGGGTAGGCAAAGTCTCCTCCTCTATAAGTTAAAAGTAGCTTTTTCATAAGAGTACAACACCTGCGATCTTGCTAACTAGAAGGGGACACTTGTTGGGGCCACATGTGGTGAATTCTTCATACCCTGTCTCTCTTCCAATATCAAGGTCAGGACGAACCAAGACTGCTGGCCGCGGCCCCATCGCCATCAGGGCTCCAGTCACCCTCTGTTGTCGTGAGCGCAGGCGGCGTGTGGTCCACGCGCTCAGACCTCGTCCGGCCGCGGCCCCACGAGAGCGCAGGCGGCGTGTGGTCCACGCGCTCAGACCCCGTCCGGCCGCGGCCCCACGAGAGCGCAGGCGGCGTGTGGCCCACGCGGACACTAGGGTCACCCATTGCTGTCCCCACAGCCCAGGGCTGGGTCCTGGCGCCCTCGCAGCGTCGGAGGCTTTGGGGAGCCCGCCAATCTTCTGGCGTCGCCTGAGGGGAGGCCCAGGGCCGCTACGTCGGGACTCGCGGAAACCGCCCCGCTGCCGCCCGCAGGGTTGTCTGAAAGGGCAGGCGGCCGTGGTGAGGGCTCAGGTCTCCCCACACAGGACGAAGGGCCTTGGCGTGAGACCTGGGGGCGAGGCGGAATCCCTGCGCGGTGGTGCAGAGCCGGGGACGTGATGGAGAGCGCGGGGGGGTGGGGGGGAGGGAGGAGGCTAGACGGGGCTGGGGGCGGGGCTGAGGGCCGGGGGCGGAGCGGAGAGCCGGGGGCGGAGCGGAGAGCCGGGGGGCGGAGCGGAGAGCGCGCCGGGGAGTGCGGGGGCGGGGCCGAGACCCGGGGGGCGTGGCGGAGAGAGCCTGGGAGGGGCTCGGAGCGGACGGGACGAAGAGCCGGGCCCCGGGCGGAGAGGCCGGGACTGAGCCTGGCTGGGGTGCAGGTTTGCTTGCCGTCTCTTCTCTGGGAGCCCCGTGCTTGGCGGGGCTGCGGCCCTCCTGGCACCTCCTGTTCTTGCAGTAGGGTCCCCTGCCTGGGGGTGCTGATGCAGTTCCTTCAACCTGAGAACCGGGCAAAGAAATCGGCCTTCAGCTGCTCCACACAGAAGAGAAAGGAGGGATTCGTGCCTCAATCAACTTCATCAAGACCATTGACTTCAAGCCAACCTGAATTTAATTTCCTATATCGCGTCTTCGAGTGACCTAGAAAAGTTCCCTAACCTTTCTTGCCTTGAGTTTGCTATCTCAAGTGATTGCGGTAAGAAATAATGAGAAAATGAATGTAAAAGTAAATAGTTCATTACTTGACACATAGAAAACACTCAAAAATAATAATTATTACTCATTCTTTTTTTAGAAATCGGGAGAGGGAGGGGAGAGAGGAAAAGAAGCAAGAATGCTCTGGGAGTCAAATTTAAGAATGCTGCGATTTTCAGGGGCGTCTGGGTGGCTCAGGTCATGATGCCGGGGTCCTGGGATCGAGCCCCGCATCCGACTCACTGCTTGGCGGGACATAAAAATAAGTAAATTAAAAATCTTAAAAAAAAAAAGAATGCTGCTATTTGCATAATCAAATCCACCATAACTCAAGCTCCTTATTTGGGGATCCAAACAGCCCAATTCTTCAACCCATGAGTGAAAACCACTTATGTAACGTTGTGATTGTCTCCTATTTAGTTTTGAGTTCCAGCAACTACACACCTAGTTGAATATTATGCGTTTACTTTAAAACTTCCATCTACAGGAAAGATAAAACTCACCGGCTTTCTGCATCCAAGCTATTAAACTCATTATGAAAGCCTTGATTTCCTTTAATACTATTAGTGAAATTCAAATTTCTATCCTGCCGCCAAGTTCTTCCTGCTGAGAAGCTGAAGCTGACTGAAGTCCACGGGAGTCGGGTATGAACAAACCGATGGCAGGGTTTGCTCTCAGATAAAGTAACTTCTATCTTCTCTCCACCCGTGTGGCTGCTTCTTTCATTTTGAGACGGAGGTACTGTACACTGATGAGGCATGCCTTCAACCAACATCTGTGATGAATTTTTGGATTTGGATTTCAAGCACACAGTCTGCATTTTCAGCCATTAGGTAATCTGCCAAAAATTGTAAGAGTTTCCTTTCCACAGAAAGGATGAGCTAATGAATTACTTCAGATCTCTACCATTTGCTTTACTGTGATGTAGCTTGTCTCTTTTTGCTACTCGAATTTTATTTTCATGAAGTCTGCTTTTTGAAGTTTTTATTAAATAGTAAAAAATTCAAATAGAATGCCACTGAAGACAGCAAGAGAACAGCAAAATGGAGTCATGACCAACTCCTGATATATAAATTCAGGCTTACATCTTTGTCTTACATCTTCATCATCTTTCAGGATGTAAAGAAAGGCACATATACTCACACTTCCCAAGATTACGTCAAAGACAATAATCACTTAGCTGATTTTCTCCTCATTTGAATGGACAGCTTCAGAAATGTTCTCTATTGCTACACAACAATTATAATTGAGCAAAACTGAACTATTCAAAATAGCCAGAAGAAGTAATGAGTAAATTAAACCGCATTTGGTCCCTGTGGGTAAACAGAATGCACTTGGTGCTTGTTTGGAAAGGGATGAAGGAGCAGAAAAAATGGACAGGCACAAATATTCCGCTGCATTTGTCAGAAGCACACTTTTGCAAGTGCTCAAATTGGATCCAAATATGAAATCTGTAGTTTAAATGAAGAGTAGATTCTGTGAATGTTTTCTTTAATCATAACTGGTCTATTCTCTTCTTTTTCCTAATCCTAAAGGAAGGAGGAGGATTAAGATGCTTTTCCTGAACAGAATCAGCTGTGGCTTTATCTATCATCAAATACATCCCAGCAATGGGAAAACATCTTACTTGATTGATGAGAATAATAATGTACCACTCTCTTGGAGAAAATAAACGTCTACTGAAATTGGTAATGACCTACCCTACTATCTCACTGCAAAGTCATGCTGAAGTGGTAATTGGAATAACACCTTGTAATTAAAATGTGTATCTAGTTTAAGAAGAATAATAGTAATTGTTTCTTTTACTTCCTTCAAAGTTCAACTTTAATTTCACCTCCTCCATGAAACATTCTGTGATTTTTCCTGATACTGAATGTGAATTTTTCTTCATGTAAATGCCATACTACATTGATGATGCCAATGTTATCATTGTTGTTTATCCATTTATCAGCCGATGGACAGTAAGGGTGTGCTCACTCTTTGGCTATTATGCGTAATGCTACTATGAACATTCATGTGCCAGTTTTTACAGATATATGTTTCCAATTCTCTTGGGTATGCCCCTAGGAGTGGAGTGGACGTGCAGCTGTGGTAGACAGAAGAAAAGGTCTGCCAGATATGTTTACATCCTCAACCCCTAATCTGTGAATACTTTAGGGTAAATGGAAAAGGAGAATGCCAGTTGCCAATGAAAGTAAGATTGCTAACAATTTCACCTGAAGATAGGTATCTTATAGATATCCTAGATTACCCAAGGGAGCCCAGTATAATCACAAGTGTCCATAAAAGTGGAAGAAGGAGGCAGAAGAGGCTCAAGTGATTCCTTATGAAAAGGACTCAACCTAGCACTGCTTGCTTTGAAAATGGGGGATGTGGGGAGGATGGGCAGGAGCTAAGGAATTCAGGCAGCTTCTAGAAGATGGAAAAGCCAAGGAAACGGATTCTCCCCCAGAGCCCCTATAAGAAGTGCAGAACTGACTCACTTAGATTTTGACCAAGTGAGAGTTGTATGAGACTTGAGAACAGTAAGATAACAATGTTGTATTCATAAAACCACTAAGTTTGTGGTGATTTAATGCAGCAGCAATAGGAACTAATACACAGGTCATATAGTAACTCTATGTTTAACTTTAAAGGAATTGCTAAACATTTTTCAAAGCAGCTGCACCATTTTGCATTCCCACCAACAACCAATGAGAGTTCAGATTTCTTCACATCCTCACCAACACTCATTATTGTTTGTCTTTTTGAATATAGCTATCCTCCTGGGTATGAAGTGGTATCTCATTGTCATTTTGATTTTTTTTTTCTTACATTGCCCTAGCAGGGGTTGGGGGAGGGAGTTTGTACTTTTTTCTCTTATACACCAGAACCAAGTATTTTCTAGGAAATAAAAAAAAATGTACTTCTGAAGATAAATAACAATTTTAAAAAATAAAAGTAAGTTTTTTATAGAAATATTGAAAAATATTTAAACAATCTGCAAAATTTGTCATCAACAGTAGACTTTACTGAACACCTGTTTCTGCAGGAAATCTCTCTGTAGGAGATTGATTGTATTACTGGCCCAGGATTTATACCCTTTTATGTAACTTTTCAGTTTGTATCTTGGTTTCCATGTAACTTGCCAACACAACGTGGCAGCAGACACAGCAGGTCATTCCCAACCCCAGGACTCAAGAGACTTTGTGTGGTTCTGTGTGCTCTCTTGTCCCTTTGAAGACATATCTTCTGGAAGATGAGAAACCTATGGATTATAACCAAGTGTATTTAGGCATGTGCTTTAAAATCTTCTGAGGTTTTTCAACAAATTTCCCTAATTTAAATTGTAAATGAAGTCTTTCTGATGAACTGGGCTTGTTTATTTGGTATGTTAAGTTATTTGGAAAGCGCTGTCAAACAAATAATGATAAGCCTTAGGTTATGTTTGGGTAAATGCTATAACTATCCCAGAGATATGCTGTGCACTTCCTAACGTTTTAATATGTTCTGGTATAATGTCATCTCTTACCATTCTAATTATGAAAGTGTTATGTGTCACAGAAATAACTGGATTTCCTTGCCAGCTATATGATGAACTGTCATCAGATCTTTAACCATGTCCACTTCTGAGTTTTTGTCATTTATAATTGTTCTCATTCTCTTGCAAAATGTGTTTCATCTTCAAGGGGATTCATAAAAAGGACTCTTAGGACAAAGACAGGTTTTTAATATCATTAAAATCATAAAACTAAATTGGGTAAGAACTTCCAGAACTAACTAAACTGAGGAAGATTATAGTATGTGACTCTTGTTTGAAACACTTCTTGTTCTCTAATGTTTGCTCTTCCAGATTAAGGAAACTTAAACTTAAGATATCCATGATATGCAGAAATGTGATAAAGTATTCATTTGTGAACAAATTGGATCATTTAACTTTTCTCTCTACCTGAACTCTCTGAAATTCAAAAGGTCTCAGTGAGTAGTCTTTTTCCCATGGCAATCCTAGTCATTTGCATAAACTCAATAAGAATCTGTTCTTCTTGAAACAGGACACCATTGGAAGCATTGATTATTTTACCTAGGCTTTGACTGGAATGTCATATTTGAGAGACATACATAGACTCAGATATGACCAAACAGCTTAAAGGAACTAAGGTTGACTTTATGAAACCTGGAGCCATAAAGCCCCTTGGAACTTTTGGCCTGATACCTTGCTTACAGAGTTCCAGCAGCCTCACCAGGGGAGTAAAGAATGTCACTTCCTGGCAGGTGCAGGGACCTCAGGATGCTTTGGGGATCTCCGTGAAGAGGAATTCGCCCAAATCTATAGGTATTGCAGGCATGTCTGATGGCAAGGATTTGGCTTAGCCTCTGGCCTAGAGAGGCTAATAAAATTTCAATCCAAATTCCTTATAAAAGTTTACAGCAAAGCAGATTTTAAAAGATCTATATGATCAATCACTATTCCGCTGAGCTTATGAAAATAATTAGACCAAGTTTGTTAAAATTGGACTTGTTTTACAAATGAATTAGTCTTGATTTGGCTATCTCTGGAAATGAAGGTAATTTTAGAGAAAAATTGTTTCAATAACACATCTTTGTAAATATTAAATTTTAATACTACTTCTTATAAACCAGATTAGATCCCGGATTTTTCTAGTTTCCTCAAATATCCAACTAAGGTTTCCAATCTTCTCCCATTCTCTTGACTTAAAGTCATTAAAAACTAAAACTGTCTTTTTCCTAAAAGCCCTAAAACTGATCATGGACAACTTGAGGTAAAACTTGAGAGAAATTGCCACAATAGCTCATGTACAGACAATGTTCTTGCTTGTTAATCTGTGGGGATAATAATAGGACTCCATGGTCATATGATTATTTGAACAACTGAAATACGGGATTGATTCCCCAACAATCGTGTAACTCAGCTATCATCTTGACCATATCTGTGCGGCTGGGATGACAAAATCCTTCCTTAAAAGCCACTCCATGGGGTTAACTATGGACTTGTGGAGATAATGGATGACCCCACTTTCCTTATGATTGGATTGGATGATGCATTTGGGATGCTTTTATCTCCTGAGACAAGTATTCTCCCACTTGCCAGCTTTAATACAATCACCTTTTTGCACCAAAGACATCTCAAGAATTATTTCTTGGCCGTGGGCTCAGGACCCCAACACTGCTCAAAACTATATCACTTGACAAGGCCATACTTACCTGTTTGTCTTTATGCCTTGTGATTTCTTTTCTTTTTATTTTTTAAACTGGACATTTGAATATTATAATGTCATCTGGACATCATATTCTCCTTCTTGTCCATGGTTTGCTGTCCTGAGGATTGTTGAGAGCTGTAATAATCCATTCTTCAATGACTTTTCTCAACTATCTTTGTAGAGACTTTATTCCTTGATGTGTATAGTCGCTGAAGATTGTTCATCACCTTACGTACGGCTAGTGAGCTTGTGCTTTGGTGTTTTGACAGAGATTTTTTTGAATGCCGGGAGAATAAGAGAACAAAACCTTCTCTGAGCCTTGGCAGACTGTCTCCGTGGTGTGCACTCCTTCAACATTGAGCCAGGCTTGCACTTTGCCAAGGGATCAACAGGCTTGGGGTCTGATAGTGTAGGGGCTCCTCAGATGTTTTCCAAGCAGCCTTGTTTTTCCACTGCGTACGCATGCAGCTTTCTAAATTCCTCAGTATATAGAAGGGCTTTGAAATCCCCTAATTTCCCTAAGAACCTCTTCCAGGCTTTCCTTCTCTGGTTTTAGGATGGCTGTTGCACTTTTCACAGACAGTCTTCGGCCCCAGGCCGTTGTTATGTTGCTCCCTCATGTTCTGATGCTTCCACAACACCCATCACGTTTCCAGCCTGGACAAGTTCCAAGCTAATGAAACAGAAACAGAAACAAGTGCCATGTGTCGGAACTCCAGGCCCCGTGGACGGATTAGAGCACAAGTACCCATACTTTGTGACCAGGGCCTGCTCTACTCCTTCTGGAATCTGGAACCAGAGTCCCAACTAGATTTGTGGGCTGCCCACCTTTAGCCCTGCCCCTAGCTGGGGAGGGGCAGGTGGAAACACCACGAAACTGTCCATTTTTTTTTAAGATTTTATTTATTTGACACAGAGAGACAGCAAGAGAGGAAACATAAGCAGGGGGAGCGGCAGGCAGAGGGAGAGGGAGAAGCAGCCTTCCTGCTGAGCAGGGAGCCCGATGCCGAACTTGATCCCAGGACCCTGGGATCACGACCTGAGCGGAAGGCAGACGGTTAACGACTGAGCCACCCAGGCACCCCCTGTCCTACCATTTTGAAGTTGCCTTTTCCTTAACCCAGCGTTAATTAGCTGTGAACTTTGTTTTCCAGAGTTCTGACAAAGTTGGCTCTGACAGTTTCTGATTGTTTTTCAGTGTTTTTCTGTTGGTTGACAGGAAACAGGAGGTGCCTCCTCTGTTATTTTTCTGATGTCCCTCTGAAACCTTTGGTTTTTTTTGAAAAGCAAAATTTTAGGCCCAAGTCATATATTTTTGTATGGTACAAAAAAGATCTGTGAAGTAGTCTATTTCCAGGGATATTGAAAATGAAATAACTTCATATTTTCCACCCCTGTAACCTCAGAATTTTACAATATTGACATACTTTAAAAATTCAAACTCTGTTTCTATTACCCTTGTGTATTAGCCTTAAAAGGGAATCATTTATCAAAAGTATCTTATAAAAATTGAGACAAAAGTATGAAATTGTAACAAGTATGTGATGATAAACATGTTCTAGTATAAACTGGCATATGAACCCAACATCAACCCGAGTCCCGAGAAGCCAAAACCCTCCACCTCCACATATGCCCTCAGGAAAATGTCTTTACTATAATATATACAGAGTATTACATGAGTTATGCTCAGCACTGAGTTTTTTTTTTTAATTTTTTATTGTTATGTTAATCACCATATATTACAGCATTTGTTTTGGTGTAGTGTTCCATGATTCATTGTTTGTTCATGACACCCAGTGCTCCATGCAGAATGTGCCCTCTTTAATACCCATCACCAGGCTAACCCATCCCCCCACCCCCTACCCTCTAGAACCCTCAGTTTGTTTTTCAGAGTCCATCGTCTCTCATGGCTCGTCTCCCCCTCTGACTTACTCCCTTCATTCTTCCTCTCCTGCTATCTTCTTCTTTTTCTTTTTTCTTAAAATATGTTGCGTTATTTGTATCAGAAGTACAGGTCTGTGATTCAACAGTCTTGCACAATTCACAGCGTAGCACATACCCTCCCCAATGTCTATCACCCAGCCACCCCATCCCTCCCACCCCCGACCACTCCAGCAACACTCAGTTTGTTTCCTGAGATTTAGAATCCCTCATATCAGTGAGGTCATATGGTACATGTCTTCCTCTGATCGACTTATTTCACTCAGCCTAACACCCTCCAGTTCCATCCACGTCGTTGCAAATGGCAAGATCTCATTCCTTTTGATGGCTGCATAATATTCCATTGTGTCTATATACCACTGCTGCTTTATCCATTCATCTGTCCATGGACATCTTGGCTCTTTCCATAGTTTGGCTATTGTGGACATTTCAGCACTGAGTTTTAAGATAGAATTTGGATGCCCATGTTAATACATTTGAGAACAAAATGGCTTTTCAATTACCAACATTTTGCCATCAGGGTCCCAGGGTCCTGGGACCCTGTCCCTACCGGGACAGGTAGACCCGGATGGGCCGCCTGGAAATCAGACTGTGATAACATCTCCGCGAAGAGTGGCATCCGCCCTCTCTCACTGCATCCTGGGCAGGGGTGCAGGACGACCCCAGATGGGCTTGAGGACCTGAGAGTGGGCATGGCCTGCCCCCGCTCCCCACACCCAGGGGCAGGAGTTGGAGCTGCACTGGGCCTCTTCGTATGCTGAGAGATGGGAGACTGGACCGAGTAGCATGCACAGGGTTCCATTTGTCTTCACCAGACAACAGCGTATGTTTTGAACACCTCCAAGAACTGAGAAATAACAAGAGGGGGAGAGAGAGAGAGAGGCTATCTGAAAGCAGGGACACAACAAGAGGGACCACAGAGGGAGTGACCTAGACGATACAGGCTGGGGACCAGATCGGGCACTTTGGACGCTGGGACAGATGTCACCTCAGACAGACACACCTGACACATTAGCAACTTAGATGCCGCCCCAGCTACCATGAGTGAGAAAGAAGAGACAATCATTAGCTGGGTTTAAATGTCACTAAACGAAATCTAGTGCACGTACACCAAAATTACGCTGTCTGGCATCAGGCAAAAGAGGCACCTCCTAACATTTAAGGTGACAGAAAAAAAAATACTTCTTTTGCACACCTGGGCACATGCTTTATAAAATTAAAACATTTCTGGACTGGAAGAAATCTAAAAGTTGTCTACTCCAACATTGTCGTTTAGCCAATAAAAGAGCAAAAGCCTGGCGAGGTAAGGAGACATGCATAAACTGCTGCTCGAGTTAGCGGCACGGGCAGACCCAGGACCCAGGGTCCTGTCTTGCGCTTTAGACTTCTTTCCTCTGCATCACACTAAAGGCTGTATTTGTGTGAATGCAATACAATCATCATTTCAAAATAGAGGCGGCTCCGTGTGAACTGCGAAGATAGTCACACAGGCTTAACAGGCAGGCACGTTTGGCATGCCAGCTTACTATTCTTGCTTTCAGTGACTAGTAAAAATATGCCCTCTGGGTGTTAGAAGTAATTTCTGCTTCTGGGCTTGCTAGAGGCAAGGAAAAGAACACTTTATCATCATCACAACTCAAAACAAGTAGTTAAAACCACTTTTGAATATTTTATCACCAACCTGTCTACTATATACTTAAATTAGTTAGGAAATCAATCTGGAGTAAATCTGACTTAAACCTGAAGTGACAAATGTAGTTTGCAATACTGCAAACTGCAACTAGAAGGAAATTATACCAGATATTTTCCCAGTTTTAAAGATGTTTTGTTTTTTGATATAAATGCTTTGATATATGCCATTTCAAAGTCTTATTATTAGATTGATTGTTCCAGGTAAAAGTGAATAAAACCCTTTTGTGTCCTTCTGATTATTTGTTACAATTGTGTTTCCTTTGTCAACAAAGCAGAAGTACAAGCATGTGCTAAATCTTACAAATTTTGTTCATTTTTTTGTATTTTATGTTATACGAATTTTGATAAGTTTTCTGATCTAATAACCTTCATTTCCTAACATCAAATCTGACATTTTTCCTATTTTTTTTTAAGATTTTACTTATTTATTTGTCAGAGAGAGACACAGCAAGAGAGGGAACACAAGCAGGGAGAGCGCTAGAGGAAGAAGCAGGCTTCCCGCTGAGCAGGGAGCCTGATGTGGGGCTTGATCCCAGGACCCTGGGATCATGACCCGAGCCGAAGGCGGACGCTTAACGACTGAGCCACCCAGGAGCACCACATTTTTCCTATTTTTAAGCTTCACATGTTTCACATGTGGCCCATTTTAAGCCATTTTTCCTAAAATTAATAAATGGGTATATTGTCTTCTGTAGTCATTATCACTTAATTTAGTTCTCTTTGGGGTATTTCTAGATGTCACCTATTTATTCTACTAATCACAGGAACCATAAATAACAGTGAACAGAAATTAGCATACGCAAATAATTTTTATACCCATCAGTACATTTGACATTCAAAACAATTTAGTGAGGTAGAAATCATTTTTAAAAATAAGGATAACAGTAGTAACAATAGAGTGCTTTCGGTAGGCAAGTTTATTTATCATTCTCAATGAAAGATGAATTTTTTTAAAAAGCTCAGGGAGTTTAAATTGCCAAGGTCAAATAGCTGGTATTCCATATATATTTCAACTCAAATGTTAACAGAGAATATTATTTTAGAATAAAGTCGTTTCAGCATAAACTTAAGAAAAACACCTAACGAATGTAAAGTGATAATAAAAGAATGCAATGTGACATTATTCAATCATGAATAAAGAGAAAAAACAGGGTTAGCCAAATTGCTGGAAAGATGTGTCTCCACTTCTCTTGACTCCTGCTCAGAGGCCACCACGGCCCTCAGAGAGAAATTAGATGCACTGTGCCGTCACCGTATGTTTTCCTGAGAGCAACATGGTGACAGGAGATGCTGATGAGAAAAATGAAGTCAATAATATCAGGAGTTAAACCTGTCCTGGATGTGGTGTTCTAAAACAGACAGATATGTGCTTATATAGACAGCTGCTAAAGCCCAGTGGTTAGACTTGAGCATATTTAACTTTTCTACATCTCTACTTTGAAAGAAGCATGTATCAGGATTCTGCTTTTGGGTAAGATGCAGCAGGGTGCAGAACACAAATGCACAATACAAATAAATCTTTTTTTTATTATTATGTTATGTTAGTCACCATATATTACATCGTTAGTTTTTGATATAGTGTTCCATGATTCATTGTCTGCATATAACACCCGGTGCTCCACGCAGAACGTGCCCTCTTTAATACCCATCACCAGGCTAACCCATCCCCCACCCCTCCCCTCTAGAATCCTCAGTTTGTTTCTCAGAGTCCATAGTTTCTCATGGTTCGTCTCCCCCTCCAATTTCCCCCCTTCATTCTTCCGCTCCTGCTATCTTCTTTTTTTTTTTAACATATAATGTATTAAAATAAATCTTATTTTAAAGACACCAGAGCACTGAACATGCAACAGGGATCCAATGCACTGCATTCAAGAAAGGAAAGAACCCTTCCAGGCACTTCCTCTCACCTTCCCTCCTTTATCTTAGTCATAAGATTTATCATTGCCCACATTACACAGGGTGGCCACTTACCTGAAACCCTTACAGCCAAATATCTTTGTGAATTCAGATGTTTTCTATGTTTAGAAAAGCAACATAGTGGATATATTCTACTTCCATTATGCTCCTCACAGGACCTGGGGTGGCAAACCCAGATGAAGCACATTAGTAGTTCTGTAACAGAGATATAAATATTGACTGGAATTGTGTTGAACAAAGGTTATAAAGAGTCTTTTGTTAATTCAGGCCAGGAGAGGCCAGATGAGTTACGACAAAACTCCTGGTTTTTTATTTAAGGATTGTGCCATACAGAGTGTAGAGATTTATGATATTTTTATTGTTGTCAGAGAGCATAGAGATATCTGATATTTTTATCATTGTCAGTAATTGCCTATATGCCCCACTAAAATGCAGGTCCTGTGGGGGCAGGTACCCTTCGAATGGACAGTACGTGACTCCTAAGGAGCTCTCAATAAATAAATAAATGATGCTTTGCAAAAGAGATGCCCAGGAAACAAACGAAAAAGGAGCTGCTTTGTTGACCACAAAACAAATCTGAGTGCTTTTTATTTCATCAGTCTTGAGTCACGAGTAACAAGACTTCAGCTCAACACATTTGGGTGTCTCGAAAAGTTACATTCCTTGTATATATTGAGACAAGAACAACTGCAAATGTCTAATGTAGTTGGAGCCCAGAGAATCATTGATAACATAGCATTTCTAACATTTCCTACTTGAAAAGGGGGAAGTAATTTTGCTCATGAAGATGATCTCCATAAGAGCTCTTCACTTAAAAAGCACCACTTCTTCCTGGGGAATGACAGCTTATAAACAAAATACTATGAACTGTTTGTGTAGTAAAAATGCAAGGAACGGGAATCATCCCAATACATAAATATATACTAACAGCGCATTTAACAAGAGAAAATAGGAAGAATATAAGATTTACATTGTATCCATATAAAAGACATTTCTTTATACAAAATATCTCAGCTTTTCATGCTACTGCAATCTTTGTGTTAAATTAGATCTTGAGAGGTCACATAGAATTTATGCCTAAATCACATGGGGGTGGAAAGTGGAAAAGCTATCTAGGAGTCAATTATTAAAATAAACATAAATGAGCACAATTTATAAAAATGCACCAATCAGCTAGTCTTCATCTTACCTTATGGTATGTCTGGGAGTGTATAAAGTCTGTTGACAAGATACACAAATGAAGATAACACACTTGGCATTGTCCCTGAGCTCGCAGGATGAGTTTTTCTTTTCTTAAGCAGCAAAAACAATACAAGAATGTCAATTAGAGGCATGAGAGCACATTCTTCTGGTAATAAGAACTGAGACAGAAAAAGCACCAGTCTGAGCTGGTAAAGAAGGGTGGGGCTTGAACAGAACCTTCACTGCTGTTTAGGGTATGGGTGAGTGGGAGCCACAGGGAAGGAAGTTTCCTGATGAAGGAAAAGCATATGCAAATTTACCACAGGGGAACCAAGCATGACAGAGGCAATGGCTTAAGCTGAAAGCAGCGCTCAGCTTTGGTTTCTGATGTGGCTACTGTGGGAAGGACATGGCCAAGGATTAAGGATTTACGTCTCCCAGATCCTTCCCAGGGATTGTCACAGTACTTAACACCCTTGCTGGAGAAGTAGCTTGTAACTGAACAACTAAATTGTATATTCTGTTTGCCAACACAGCCTTCTTCTGACCACACTGGTTTGGGGGAGGATCGGTAGGGAAAAAATGCAGGATAGCTCTGAAACATGATTTGAATATCATCATCCCCACGTAAAACGCACCTGATCCTGTCCACATTTGCAAATATCACCCAGTGTTTGTGAGTGTATCCTCAATGCTTTATACTGCTCTACACATCACGCTGCTTGTAAAACCTGAGCAGAAAGCACGTGATGGGAAGGCAGGAAGGCAGTGTAGCCATCAAGAATGTGGCCTTTGGAATTTGACCACTATCACTCCCAGAACAACACTCACTGAATTAGTAATCATAAGCAAACGACCTAATTTGTCAAACCCGTAACGTATCTTACATGACAATTATAGATAAAGCCAGAAAAGCACTCAGGACAGAGTTTGAGTTCAGTGTGTGTCAGCTGTTAGTATTACCACGTAATTGGCTCTACTGCTGAGTATTGTTCAAGAAATGGTTGGTAATAATTTTTAAATATTTTAAATTTCATTAGCAACATTAAAATATGACTAATAGAACTGTAATCACCTTGTCATTTTAATAATTTATATAGTCTTACATAATCTTCTGCTTCACAAAAAAGATAATGTTAAATGTCTCATTTGTTATCCTACTATGCAGGGATGAATTCATCCCCTGTGCTCCTCATCTTAGAGCATGTTGCATGAGGCTGCCTATGCACACGGCAGCTCATTCATAAGACAACCTTTGCAGATCAGCACACCTGCCCCGGTGACCTCAATGCCCATGACAGACCTTGGGGATGGTGGTTATTTTGTAGGAAATGGGTAGCTTGAATAAATAGGAGGTAATGAAGGTTGCTGCAAAGACGCATCTCATACTGCATCCACTGAAATCACTTAAATGCCAAGTCTGGATGTTTCTCTGTTAGTAAACATTTCCATTTTTCTGAGGAATTTGGTTATTGGCTTCAATCTGACCTTTATAGTAGAAAAGTATAGAGTTTTCAGGACTTGACAATAATGGCAACTTCAACACAGATTTCTTAGAATCCTCATTTTGACACCATAATATGTAGGACATGTCTGGCCCAGTGGGAAGGAAACATCTTTCAGATAGATGACAGTTTCAGCTGCCAGGAACAAAGTATGTTTCACCCTACCAGCAGCATGCCTCTCCTGCCCCTGGGTGCTCCGAAGGGAATATAGATGTCATGCATCCCATATTTTGTGGGAAAATCCCAACCACACATACCAAGCCTTCTGACAATAAATCCATCAGTTCTCATGTGCTATAGCACTAAATAGACAGAAATGAGATTTTCATTATAAGAGCAAAATCACATTATTTTCTACTGTCTAATAAATATTAACCCACAAGTCCGCCTCAAGAAGTTTGCAAGAATTTCTGCTCACAGGTGTGAAGAGAAGTGGGATTTATGTGCGTGGAATTCTCGATTTCTATAACCTTTAATTATTGTTAAACAGGCTGAGAATAAACCAAAATTCTTATTTATACACTTTCCTCAATCTGTACCCAGTGCAGTTACCTTCTATGTAACTTGACTACTGCAAACTGTTGCAAGATTTCCCTAGTTAACCTTGACTCTATTGGCATCATCTGCAAAAAAAAAAAAACAAAACAAAAAACTAACAAAAAAAAAAACTAGCAACTAATTACAGGCATTAATATATTTTCTTGTTGGATTTATACTGTTAGTCCCTTTCCAAAGAAGGCTCTGAGGTAGTTAGCCTTTAAACAATTCCTTTCAATCGATAGAACAGCTTCATCTGATTTTTTTCTTAGACCTTCACAACAGCCCTATGAATGTATTTGTTATGATTGTGAGAAATTTGTGATTGAAAAAATTGTCTTGGGGCGGTCAGGTGACTGGTCCAAGACAATATGGCCTCCAAATTCCATAGCCAGAGCTCCAGTCAGGATTGGCTTAATCCAGATGCTCTACTGGATGCTTTCCACTCCACCATACTCCTGCACATAGGCAATATTGGAGATTTGTAAAAGATATAGAATAGGTTTTTCCTATGTAATTAAGCTTGAGTCCATCAGCGGGCACTCAGAATTACCAAGAATTTAAGAGCATGCTAAATTTCTAGTCATCCTTACAAGCCTTAGGCCTTACTTTGTTCCAAGTTACAAAGTCATCACAGGGCGGCTGGAACCAATAGCTGCAACACAGTGGCAAACCTTGATCTTGATCTTGAGTCGTTCAGAAGTCCTTATGATCCTGGAACATGGAGACCAATATGTCCAAGCAGAGCTAATAGACATCTACATTCTCAAGTTCTTCATCTGGTACATTTGGATATGAATCTGACTGCTTCCACCTTTGTCAGCTATGACAGTAGAATCATTCATGACTTTAAAAGCCCCCGGAACAGTCTGGAAGCCCAGTTCCAGGGAAATATCGTGTATCATCTTTAACAATAGTAACCAAGATGGGGGTTGATGACTACACTCAGGGGCAAGAAGCTACTGTTCTTGCTGATCCTGAATGGATTGCCCCAGAGAACCCATGCGTAGCTTGTGTTCTTTGATTTATCATGATCCAGGGCTCAGAAAATAGAGTCTACACTCATTATTAGAATATAGATCACATGGACTTAGCTTTGACACACCATGTTTACTTGGATAATGAGCCAGCATATAAAACAACAGGACCATAAGCCAGTTTCTTGAGGATAAATTATAACTGGAAATAAATCAATTAGGGGAATATAACAAGATAAAATTTCATCTCAGAAGATATCTTGTTGCAATTGAAACCTAAGTCATGTTACCAGGTCTAAATCTCTCCATTGTTGAGGAGTCTTCAAACATGGCCTCTAATCTAAAAACTTTCATTTAAAAAATCTGTATTGGTCTACATGTCAGACAGATCTGGATTCAAAGCAGAATTTTCTAATTTCCCTGTTTGGGGAAGTTACCAAACATCACAGGATCTCGATTTCTCATCTGAAGATGAGAAGAGTTTGTGTTTTTCAATATTATTTTATTTATCATGCTTAGCACATGGAAGGTAGGCTGTGATTTCAAGTATGAAAATGTTATATCACTCTGATGCCTTGATATGTGGTGTCCTCAGACCACTAGAACTATGATCTCCATTTCCATTTTTTTCTAAATCTGTAAAATAAGAGTTTCTATAGTTTGTAGGCAGTTGACTAACCCTCCTAAAAGTTGGCCAGCTCAGAGAAAATGTGATGTTCATGAATAAGGTTTTGGAGATTCTCTCTTTATCTTCTTTTTACTTTATTTTTTTTTCTCTCTTTTTCTTTCAAGGGATATTGCAACCTGTGGGCTAATCCCCAAATGCCCTCACGGAGCTGTAAAGACCAGAAGGGATGGGTAATGCAGATGTGTCACCACTGCTGAGCCCGGATGAAAAGAACATCTTCACATATGGCAAGCTGTATGTCTATACACAGATGAGTAAATCGTAAGGACCCTCCAGGTTCCACACATTTCACAATAATCTTTTAAAATAACTGCTGCTACTTGAGTAGAACCCTCAGAAAACTATAAAGTTGTCAATTTATTCTCAAGCTTTTGAAATTCCATCACCCATTTCCCTAAGGTAACAGACTGTAATGTCTTAAGTCTGCAAACACGGGAAGTTACATTTGCATTACATACTACATTAATATTTTCCTCACTTTCTTAGTTAATTTTTTTAGAAAGTAAGTGTAGACTTTTAGTTCATATTAATGAAATTTGTGATTAATTATTCTCTACCTCACTGGGATTAATATATATATTCATTTGGGGGAATGTTAAAAGATTCAAATTGTTGTTTCGAATCTATAGTTCAGATTGCGTTACTGGACAGTATGAAGGGCTGTCAGGCAAATCTTCAGTTAGAGATGAGATAACCAAATAATGCACACTTCCTTGTTTCAAAAGAATAATTTCCTCACAAACAGAATTTATAATTAAATATGCTACATAGGGGGCAGCTGGGTGGCTCAGTCGATTAAGCATCTGACTCTTGATTTTGGCTCAGGTCAAGATCTCAGGGTTGTGAGCTTAAGTCCCACATCAGAGTCTGTGCTCAGCTCGGAGTCTGCTTGAGATTTTCTCTCTCTCCTTCTCCCTCTGCCCCTCCCCCTGCTTATGCTCTCTCTCTCAAATAAATAAATAAAATCTTAAAATATACTGGATAGTAATCTGAAATCCAATTCTACATTAACTCTTATTATGCACATTGGTACCAAATGCAGGTGCTGATATCCTCCCTTTCAATCCATCAAAACATTATCTCATGAGCGCATAAATAGTTTGCACTTAAATTTTATTGAGGTTATGTTGGATATTGATATTGGAAAGGAAAGGACTAATGATAAGAAACTGAGGAGCCTATAAAACTAGCCAAATCAGAGATATATCTCATAGGAAAAAAAAAAACATAACAAAATACCCATGTATTTGAATCATGAGAGCTGAACAGATCATTCATGAGAATTTATCCTTCATGTTTCTTAGTGACAAGGCTCTTATCTCTCCACCACTTCATTAGCTGGAATATATGAAGAGCAAAGAAAAATGTCCTGTTCTCATGTTTTAGCACACTTTATCCAAGAAGACTCTGGAATACACTACTCAAAATGAATCATCCTTTAATGGCTAAATTAATCACAGGAAACATAACAGAACAAACAGAATTTCTTTTTATTCCAAATACATTGCCCAAATGCCTGCAACATAGATTTTCACTTGTTGTTTATAGAATGGTTGTATGACAGTCAATGAAGGAAGTGCCAAAGAATCACAAATACACAAATATGGGTCAGCCAAAAGACTACAGAAGAGCTATCCAACAAATCATATGTGGCAAGTAAGCAACCAGGTTAAGGGATAAGAATATGATAATAGCAGTGCTTTATACACATATCCTCATTTATCCCCCCTGATTATCCCATGAACTCATATTCTCATCCAATCTCGGAGATGAGAACACTGAGCTATCACAGGGTTATGGATTTGCCCAAACTTACAAAGGATATAAACTGCAGTGACTATGCTATACGGAATCACAATAGCAACAAAAGCAAGAGCATATAACGAAGACCCAAATTCAGAGATCAAGTCAACCCTTTAATGATGTTTGAAATGACTAATAAAAATACCAAGAGGCTCTTGGGTGGTGCCTTTGGTTAAGCGTCTGACTCGGTTTCAGCTGTGATCTCAGGGTCATGAGATCAAGCCTCATGTCAGGCTCTGTGCTCAATGCAGAGTCTATTTAAGACTCTCTCTCCCTCTCCCACTGCTCCTCCCCACTGCATGTGCTCGTGCTCACACCCTCCCTCTCTCTTTCTCTAAAATAAATAAATAAAATCTAAAAAAAAAAAAGCAAAAAAAGCCAAATGCCCTTTGTTTATATGGAATTGACTACAGCTCTTCTCCTCCAGACTGGGCAATGACACTAAATATCAATAGATTTCAAACCAATGATTAAGTATATTGTTTTAGCAATTTCTTGACTTTGGCTGAAACAAAAACAACTTCTCTCCTAAGAAATATTCGAAACATCCAAATAAACTAATGAGGTACAGTGGAATTCCTTTAAAACATATTAGAGCACAATTTATGACAAAACGTAGTACTTACTTATGAATGTAATAATTATTGATTTACTGACAAGAAGTACTCTATTGTATTTGTGTTTTATTTATTTAGTTACTATGTCTTTTATTTTATTTACCATGCTTTGAAGTGCCATGTTATACTCAGAGGGGATGTATCCCTTGGTGGTTAAGATTAAAATCAGATTATCTGGACTCTACTACTTTCCAGCTATGTGTCCCTAAAAAAAAAAGTCCTTCATTTCTCCATACTTCAGTTTCTCCCTATGTAAATGAAGAAAATAATAGCAATTATTCCACAGAACTGTTGAGGGGATTATATAAGTTAACACATGAAAAGTACTTTGAAAAGGAGGTAGCATATATTAAGGACTCGGTAAATTTTTGTAATTATCATGATTATTATGCAACCTAAATATAAGTAAGCTATATTATCATAGAGTTCTCTTCTGTTTCCAAAACCTAAATGGACTCACTAGCATTATATAATATAGGCTATTAAAAAAATAGAAGATTTGTGCATCCATGACTATGTACCCAAACTAGAAGTATATGTCTTCTGCATCTTTGTTTCTCATGGTTTTGCTGTGCGGGAGGAAAGAGGAAGATGAGGAAGACAGCTTGGAAGCTGCCTCAGTGAGAAATCTCAAAGGTTAGAGCAATGTCTGTATGATGCTTGGTCCCTTACCCTTTGTTTGCTTGTTTTCTTGCTGAAATGGAACCTCTGAACCTTCTTTCCAATCATGTTAGCAATATTGCAGGGTATATATCAACCAATTTGTGAGTTCTCTCATGCTTTATTTGGGTCACATTCACCGAGCAAATGCTCCTTTTCTGCTTATCCTGGGTTGCATTACACAGTCTGAAAAGTTTGGGAGTGTGTATTTTCATCTCATCTATTGGACTCATTACACCATATTTTAACACCCAAACTGCACTCACTAGTTTACATAACATCACAGTTGAAACCGTACCAATGAGTCAAATGGGAGAATTTTATTCACCTCGACTGGTTCATGCAGGATATTCTGGCCAGTCAGTTATTTCTGTACATTCATGGTCAATCCAGGCTCCCCACTGGCCGAAACTCATGAGCAAATTTAGGTGAGCTCATTGGCTGTTGCTGAAGGGGGTAAATTGAAAGTATTTTCACTCAGAATAAACTTCTGTAACACTGGGAAAAACAGGTAAGATACAGTTTTACCTGGAGTGCCTGGGTGGCTCAGTTGGTTGAGCGTCAGACTCTTGGTTTCAGCTCAGCTTGTGGTCTCACGGTCATGAGATTGAGACCCACATGGGGCTCTGTGCTTAGTGTAGAGTTTGCTTCAGATTCTCTCTCTCTCTCCCCCTCTGCGCCTTTCCCTGTTCATGCTCTGTAAATAAACAAATAAAGTCTTTAAAAGAAAGATATAGTTTTACCTAACAAAATTTACAGAAAAAGTCAAAATTATACCAAAAATCAAGCTTGCTTGATGTCCCAGTGTAGGCTAGTGAGCCTGAAGAGGGATGCCACCAGAGCCTGAAATACCAGACAGCTTTTAACTGCCCCCACCCCTGTGCTGCCTGGTCTGTCCCTCAGCTCCTGGGAGCACTTGCACAGTCAAAAGATCACTTCAGAAAAGAATTATTTGTTTTAGTCCTCGTCCCATTACGGTGATGCCACACCTGGTTACCAGCCCTCCTGAATAATATTTCACCTCATCTCGGGTGGATATGGCTGATATTTTGCTGGGGAGACTAATAAATCAACACATATTTCACTGACCATCTTTTGCCATGTCCTTTCTTGTCCCTGTCCTTAAGCTACTGCTTAGATTTGTCATTAGCACACAGCAAAAGCGCCATGGAGTAATTATCCTGTCATTTAGGAAGCAAATACAACTTTTTTTAGATGGAATCTTGGTCTCTACATGCAATGCAGAAAGTTTTAGAAGACTGAAGTCCTGTGGCTTAATATAAAGAAATGAGGATGGTTTGTTTCTCAAGGG
The DNA here is from genome assembly GCF_003265705.2 of Callorhinus ursinus. Taxonomy (NCBI): domain Eukaryota; kingdom Metazoa; phylum Chordata; class Mammalia; order Carnivora; family Otariidae; genus Callorhinus; species Callorhinus ursinus. The sequence continues at coordinate 78,714 of NW_027397094.1, read as the reverse complement.
TACTAGGCAGAGTCATTAAAAATGAAGACCATTTAAAATGCAGCCCGTTAGTGGTAAAAGGTAAGCCGCAAGTAACTGAATGGAAGAGGAGTCAAGCTCATTTTTATTAATTTTCTTACCTTTTTCCTACTAAATATTTTTAATAAGCTGCCAACAAGAAATTGACTTACTGCTTGACATTTACTGCATTTAATTTCACCAGGAGGGAGAAAACACACACACACACACACACACACACACACACACACACACACACAAATAAGGCTGCGCATTAACAGAGAAACAGCCCAAAGGAAGGTAGCCAAAGAGTGAAGTAGACGTTCCTGGGAGGCTGGACAATGTTGTCCCACTGAGGAGATGACATCAGGAAAATGTAAATGCCAAAATAGCTCTAAAATCATCAGTGGATGAAATACAGTTGATTATATAAAATTGAGAACTAAATATACTTAAAATTATGATTCTATTGATGTCAAAAACCATAAGTTTAAGAAACAGATTCTTGAAAAAAGTGATTGAAATGAAGTTGGATGAAAATCCATTTATGAGGATTTTTAAAGAACACATCAGGTCAAATAAAAGTGAATGCAAGAGAAGGGACAATCTTTTACTCATAAGGAAGGGACTAATTGCCCTCATAGCTTTTCCTAGGTATGAGTTTTATGTTTCTTTTTGACCAAATTTTAGCTCATGGAATCAATTTAACACTTAGAAATTATTTAGCAAGGTATATGCTTGAGATTTTCAAATTCACTTTCCTTTTACTGAAACAGGCTATGTTCATAAATCACTGATCCTTTGCTACCTACTTTCACATTTCGGCTCCAGTAAATGTCTTTAGGTGTCCTCACTAATGTCTTCATCAATTTTCAATTCCATATAAATGCAGAAGGAAAGATATTTATCTCAGCTAAATGTCAAAACTATATTTTGAATTAGCACGCCTTGCATTCCTGACCTCTGTTTCCACCTCTATTTCGTTTCATTTTTAAATAGTGTATTTGTGCTTCAGGTGCAGTATTAGCAGAAATGCAAGACTCTGAATAGAAGAGTTCATATTTTTGTGCATCTATAATTATAGGAGGGTTTACAAGTAGACATACTGTAATGTCTTTAAACAACAATGCTTGTGCTCATTTGGGGAGCACATATACTAAAAATTGGAATGATACTGAGAAACATAATTTTTAAGCATAATTATTTTCCACCCCTGAAGATTATTTTTATTAATAAAGCAGCACTATTGATTTAAATAATCAACATACATTAAATTGCACTTATTTAGTATGGACAATGTCATGAGTTTAACGTGTATGAAACCATGACCACAACCCACATAATAAACACCTACTACCACCCCAAATTTCCTCTTTTGCTCCTATAGTAATCCCTCCGTCCCACCTCTGCTTGTCATTATCCCTAAGCAACAACTGGTCGGCTATCAGTCCCTAAATATTAGTTTGCATATCCCAAAAGTTTACAAAAATGTAATCGCACATTATGTGCTTTTTAAAAAATATTGCCTTCTCTCACTTCACACAAGGTTGTGAGATCCTTGCATGCTGTAGTCTGTATCAAGGACTCATTCTTTTTTATTGCTGAATAGTATTCAATTGTTCACTATACCACAGTTTGGCCATCCACTCACCTGTTGGTGGGTGGACATTGGGTTGTTTTGTTTTTTGACTACTAAAAACAAAGCAGTGATAACATTATGTACAAGTCTTTCTATAAAAATATGCATGCAGGAGTGGAACAGTTGGATCATACGATAGGTATGCATTTAGTTTTTTAAAAAATTGCCAGTTTCCCAAAGTGATGGCACTCTTTCAGTCCAGAGCATAACAGAGTTCCAGTTGCTTCTCATCCTGGATGATATTTGGTATGATCAATCTTTTTAATTTGCATTTCCTAATATCTAACAATGAGATATTTTTCTTTCAACTTTTTATTTAAATTCCAGTTAGTTAATATAGTGTAATATTAGTTTCAGGTGTAGAAACATACATCATCACCCCATGCACACTCCTTCATCCCCAGCACCTGTTTCCCCCATTCCCCACCCACCTCCCGTCTGGTGACCATCGGTGTGTTCTCTAGAGAGAAGAGTCTGTTTCTTGGTTTGTCTCTCTCTCTTTCTCTCCCCTTTGCTTGTTTTGTTTCTTAAATTCCACATAGGAGAGAAATCATATGGTATTTGTCCTTCTCTGACTGACTTATTTCACTTAGCATTATACCCTCTAGATCCATCTATGTTGTTGCAAATGGCAAGATTTCATTTTTTGATAGCTGAGTAATATCCCGTTATATATATAATATATGTGTGTATATATATATGCCACCTCTTCTTTATCCATTCATCAGTCAATGGACACTTGGGCTCTTTCCATCATTTGACTATTAACAATGGGATTTTGATTGAAATTGTTTTGAATGTATAGATCAATTTGGGGAGATTTGAAAATTTTTAAAAAGATTTTTTATTTATTCATTTGAGAGAGAGAGTGCAAGAGCATGAGTGGTGGGGGGAGTCAGAGGGAGAGGGAGAAGCGGACTCCCCACTGAGCAGGGGGACCGATATGGGGCTCTGTCTCAGGATGCTGGGATCATGACCTGAGCCGAAGGCAGATGCTTAACTGACTGAGCCACCCAGGTGCCCCGAGATTTGAAATTTTAATAATAGTAGTAAATCTTCTGAATCATGAACCCAATATATGTCCCAATTTCTCCAGGAAATGTTTTGTAATTTCCATTACACGATACTTTCACTCTTTCTTCAAATCCATCTCTAAGTAATTCATTTGGTTTCATATTGATCTTTTAGGCTGCTACCTTGGTAAACTCACCATTAGCTCTATGGAACCTTTTGTTTTGTAAATTCCCTCAGATTTGCTACATAGATGATCATGTCATCTATGAATAAAGATAATTTTACCTATTTCTCTTCCATTTGAATGTGTTTTCTTTTTCTGTCTTTGTTGCTATCTGGAACTTCCAGTAAAATACTGAATAGAAATAGTAGGGGATTGTCTTGCGCTGGATCTTAGGGGTAAAGCACCTATGCTTTCACAATGTAGTATCATGTTATCTGTAGGTTTTCAATAGATATCCTTCATCATTTTGAATAAATTCCCTCATATTCTTACATGGTGAGATTTTTTTTCCAAGAGTGAATAATGTGTTTTTTTAAATGCTTTTTCTATAGAAATGATCACATGATTTTTCTTTTTTTAGTGTTTTTGTTATAATGAATTATATTGATATATATAATATATATATTATGTTATAATCAATTATATTGATTTCCAATGTTAAACAAATCTTGCATTTCTTGTGTAAATTCCAATGGTCATGAAGTATATTGGTGGATTTATATATTGATGGATTCAATTAGCAAAAATATTTTTTAGAACTTCACATTCTCATTCATGAGGAATACTGGTTTGCAGCTTTCTTATACTGTCATTGGTTGATTTTGTGTCAGGGTAATGCGGGTTTCACAGAATGAGTGGGAGTTAGTCCTTTCTTTTTTCTGTATGAGTTTTGTAATAGTGGTATTATTTCTTCCATTATTATGTTTAGTAGAATTCATCAGTGAAGCTATCTGGGAGGGGAGCTCTTTTTAATAGGAAAACTTAAAAGCTACAATCTTAATTTCTTTCATAGATGGAGGTCAATCCAGGTTATCTGTTTCTGTGCTAGCTTAATTTGCATCACACAAATTTTTCTAAGTTGTTAAATTTATTGGTGTAAAGTTATCCATAGTATTCCCTTAAAATCCTTTTTCATTTCTTCAGGATCTCTAGTGGTGTCACCTCTCATCTTGATATGGATAGACTGTGTCTTCTTTTTTTCGTGATCAGTCTGGTTAGAGATTTTTCAATTAATCTTCTCAAAGAAGGAGCTTTTGGCTTTATTGATTTTCTTTATTGGGTTTATGCTTTCAGATTCCCTTGATTTGCATTCTCATCTTTATTATTTCCTTTCTTCTACTAATTTTGGGTTTAAATGTTCTTTTCTAGTCTCTTTAATGTGGGAAATTAGTCAAATGACTTGACACTTTTCTTCAATTACAGGGATTTGTTTCTATAAATTTTCCCTAAGTATGGCTTTAGCAGTATCCCACAAATTTTGTTATGCTGAGTATTAATTTTCATTCAGTTTAAAATACTTACTAATTTACTTTTGATTTCTTCCTTGTTCCATGGGTTATCCACAAGTATGTGATTTAGTTTCAAATTTTTGGAGTTTGCCCAGATATTTCTTTTAATGATTTCTAACTGAATTCCATAGGTGTGAGAACATGCTTGCATGGCTTTAACCCTTTCAGCTTCATTGAAATTTATTTTATAACCCAGAATATGGTCAACTTTGGAAAAGTCCATGTAAAAATTTTTTAAATATGTATTCTTCTGTTATTGGATGTCATATTCTATAAAAGTCAATTTGGTCAACTTGATCAATGGTGTTGTTACATTTTTAACCTAATTGTCATGTTGTTATACTTTTGCTGATTTTCTGTCCACTATATTCTTACTGATTTTCTGTCTTGTTGGCCTATTAATTACTGAAATAATGGTACTGCAATCTTCAACTATGATTAGGAATTTGTCTATTTCTTCTTGCAGTTTTATCTTTTTTGTTTCATGTATTCTGAAGCTCCACTAGTAGGTGAATACACATTTAGGAATATTATATCCTCTTAATGAATTGACCTTTTTTTCATTATGAAATGATTTTGTTACCTCTGATAAGATTATTTTCCCTGAAATCTACTTTGCTATAAATATAGTACTGCAACTTTATATTGATAAGTATCAGCATAGTATTCCATCTTTTTATTTTTAACCTATTTGCATCTTTATATGTGATGTATGTTTATTATAAGCAGCACAAAGGTGTATCTTACTTTTTTATCTAATCTAACGATGTACATTTATTAATTGGCATAGATGGACCATGTCACTCACTGTAATTATTGATAAGACTATATTCCAATTCATTGTCTTGGTATTTGTTTTCTCATTGTTCCTTTCTAAACTTTGTTCCCTTTTTCTTCTTTTCCTGACTTCTGTTGGATTAATTGAATAATTTTATTATTATATTTTTTTCTCCTTTGGTGGCTAATTAGGTAGAGCTTTTGCTTTCTTAATTGTTGCTCTAGGTGTAGAGTCTAGCTTTTTAACCTACCACCGTTGCCCTACAAGTGGTGTTATGTCACCACATGGGTACCACACAAGCCTTGCACTGCCCTTAACTTTGTTCTGTTGTCACCATACATCTTACATTACCCATGTGATAAATCCCATATCACAGATCACAGTGCCATAATGTTTATTCAGACAGTCTGCTCTCCTTTAATTTAAAAGAAGAAAAACATCTGATATATTTATACATGTAATTCTCATTCCCAGTGCTCTTTCTTCATTTGTGTACACCCACATTTCTATTATCATTTTCTTTATCTCTAAAAGATTTCCTAAATTTCTTGTAGTATAGGTGTGCTGGTGGTGAATATATTTTGCTTTAGTATGTTTCAGAAAAACTTGATTGTACTTTCATTGTTTTTAAAGATTTTACTTATTTGAGAGAGAGGCAGAGAGAGAGAGTAAAGAGGGAGAGTGGGAGGGAGAAGCAGACTCTCCACTGAGCTGAGAGCCCAACGTGGAGCTCGATCCCAGGACCCTGAGATCATGACCTGAGCCGAAGGCAGACGCTTAACCGACTGAGCCACCCAGGTGCCCCTGTACTTTCATTTTTTAAATAAATTTTACTGGATGTAGAAATCTAGGTTGATATATATAAATACATATTTTTTTCCTCTTAGTACCTTAAAAATATCACATTGCTGTTTTCTCACTTAAATTCTTTATACCAAGATGTCTGCTGTCATCCCGATCTTTGTTTTTCTGATGTAATGTCTTTTTATTTATTTTTTAAAGACTTTATTTATATATTTGACAGAGAGAGAGCAGGCACACAAGCAGGCAGAACAACAGCCAGAGGGAGAGGGAGAAGCAGGCTCCCCGCTGAGTCAGAAGCCCGATGTGGGGCTTGATCCCAGGACCGTGAGATCATGACATGAACCAAAAGCAGATGCTTAGCTGATTGAGCCACCCAGGCGCCCTCTGATGTAATGTCTTTTTAATCTACGTCTAAAAAAATCTTTTCTCTGTGTTGGACTGTTTGATTATGATGTGCCTTTGCATAGTTTTGTTCATGTTTCTTTTGCTTTGGGGTCACTGAATTTCTTAAGTTGATGAGTTTATTTGGAAAATAATTGCTTCTTCTTTGGGGAAAACAATGTTTATTATTTCTTCAAAATTTTTTTCCACACTCTTGTCCTGCAGGGATTCTAAATACAAATGTACTGTATCTCTCAATGTGGTCTCACAGCTGTATTCCCTGGCCACACTTCAAAAGTCTTTGCGGGATGGGATGCCTAGGTGGCTCAGTCGTTAAGCGTCTGCCTCCAGCTCAGGTCATGATCCCAGGGTCCTGAGATCCAGCCCCACATCGGGCTCCCTGCTTGGCAGGAAGCCTGCTTCTTCCTCTCCCACTCCCCCTGCTTGTGTTCCCTCTCTCGCTGGGTCTCTCTCTGTCAAATAGATAAAATCTTTAAAAAAATAAAATAAAATAAAAAATAAAATAAAATAAAATTCTTTGTGGTGAGCCAGATGATGGCCCCCAAAGGGGGCCCCATCCAGGCCCTAATACTGGAACTTGTGAATATCGCCTTACATGGCAAAAGAGACTTTGTGGAAGGATTAATTTAAGGGTACTGAAGTGAGGGAATGATCCGGGGTCATCTGGGCGAATCCTGAACATGGTCACTAATGTCCTCCAAAGAGAAGCGGAGGCAGATTTAACAAAGAAGGAGGCGGCACCGTGACCACTGACCACCCTGCTGCTGGCTGTGAAGAGCAAGGGAGGGGCAGTCAGCTGGAAGGTGCAGGGTGCGGCTGCAGAAGCTGGAAATGGTGAGGAAAGGAGAGTACAGCCCTGCCAACACCTTGATTTTGGTCCAGTGGAACTGATTTTTGATTTCTGACCTCTAGAAGTGAGCTTTTAGTGGGAGATCTGGCTAGCTCCGTGGGAGGAGGATGCAACTCTTGATCTCAGAGTCTTGAGTTCAAGTCCCACATGGGGTGTAGAGCCTATTAAAAAAATACAAAACAAAAATGGTGGGTTAGATGAACTCAGAGACTCTGTCAAGGGCAATAGAAATGAGCTTTTGGTAATTTATTAAAGAAGACTTATGAAACAAATACCTCCCCTGGTCTTTCTGTGTTTCATTTGGGATCATTTCTATGGTTAAACCTTCAAGTTCACTAATACTTTCCTCTGCAATATATAATCTGATGCTCATCTTATACAGTGGATTTTTCATTTCAAACATTGTATTTTTGTCTCTAGAAGTTCAATTTAGGTGTTTTTCATATATTCCATATCTCCACTGAATTTTTGGAAATATGGGTTACAGTTACAATAACTTTCAATGCCTTTGTCTGTTAATTCTAAAATCTGTATCAGTCTGGGTTAGTTTTGATTTATTAGTTTATCTCCTCAATATGGGTACTATTTTCCTGCTCCTTTGCATGCAGGGTTATTTTTCTTAGGATGCCAGACATTCTGAATTTTACACTGTTGGGCATTGGATATTTTTATATTCCTATAAATGTACCAGCACCCCAACTGGTCTGAAGGGTTACCTTGCTTCAAGCTCATGCACTGCCTTCTTGCTGACCTACGTCCTTTGATAGCAGAACTAACCTACTTTCCTTGAGATTTGCAGACCACTGTTTTGAGGAGCGAAGGACCAGTCTTTCCCTGAAGATAAGGCCTGACCACATTCAAAAACAGCTGCCACGAATGACAAATCAGATAAAGGGCTAGTATCCAAAATCTATAAAGAACTTCTCAAACTCAACACCCAAAGAACAAATAATCCAATCAAGAAATGGGCAGAAGACATGAACAGACATTTTCCAAAGAAGACATCCAAATGGCCAACAGACACATGAAAAAGTGCTCAACATCGCTCGGCATCAGGGAAATCCAAATCAAAACCTCCATGAGATACCACCTCACACCCGTCAGAATGGCTAAAATTAACAAGTCAGGGCACAACAGATGTTGGCGGGGATGCGGAGAAAGGGGAACCCTCCTTCACTGTTGGTGGGAATGCAAGCTGGTGCAACCCCTCTGGAAAACAGTATGGAGGTTCCTCAAACAGTTGAAAATAGAGCTATCATATGATCCAGCAATTGCACTACTGGGTATTTACCCCAAAGATACAAATGTCGGGACCCGAAGGGGTATGTGCACCCCAATGTTTATAGCAGCAATGTCCACCATAGCCAAACTGTGGAAAGAGCCAAGATGTCCATCGACAGATGAATGGATAAAGAAGCAGTGGTATATATACACAATGGAATATTATGCAGGCATCAAAATGAATGAGATCTTGCCATTTGCAACGACGTGGATGGAACTGGAGGGTGTTATGCTTAGTGAAATAAGTCAATCAGAGAAAGACATGTATCATATGACCTCAGTGATATGAGGAATTTGAGAAACAAGGCAGAGGATCATAGGGGAAGGGAGGGAACAATGAAACAGGATGAAACAAGAGAGGGAGATAAACCATAAGAGACTTTTAATCTCAGGAAACAAACTGAGGGTTGCTGGAGTGGAGTGGAGTGGGAGGGATGGAGGGGCTGGGTGATGGACATTGGGGAGAGTATGTGCTATGATGAGCACTATGAATTGTGTAAGACTGATGAATCACAGACCTGTACCCCAGAAAAAAATAATACGTTATATGTTAATAAAAAAAAAAGGAAAAAACAAAAACAAAAACAGCTGCCATAGATGCCAGCAAGTCTGTTCAGGGTTATGTCAACAAACAACTAGCCTCCTGGGCACCTGCTTCTCCTGCACGTGCCCCCCATTTCCCATACCTTCCCCTTTAAAAGCCTTTAGCTTAACCTGGACGGAAATACAGTCTTTGGGACATTATTCCATCTTCTTCCCAGGTTGCTGGCTCCCTGAATAAAGCAAACTTTCCTTTCCCACCATCACTTGTCTCTTGAGTATTGATTTTCAAATGGTGAGCAGTCCAACCTGAGTTCAGAATTGGCTCTCTGTCCAGTAACATAAATATTCTTGATCTCTGTTCTGTGAAACAGTTGTTACTTGGAATTGTTTTGATACTCCTGGATCTTGCTTTTAAGATTTGTTTATTGCAACCAGAGCAGTGACCAGTCCAGGATAATAATCCACTGTACTGTACAAGCCCCTTCTGTGCATGTGTATCAGTGCTCCATGAAGCTTGAGAGCTTCAGACCCATGTGTGGGAGCAGGTACTACTCCAGTCCTGTGTGGGTACCTTTAATCCTTTTGCTGCAACTCCTCCTCCATCATATCAGATACTTACTTCCTGAATACTTTCTGGTTTTCCTATGTCCCAACAAGGAATGTCCCCCTTTTTTCTCTGCATGATAAACTACTGTCCATCCTTCAAGTCATCTAAAACTATACTTTCTCTGTGAAGATTGCCTTATCCACAATGGATGAGATCTATGCAAATGTTCCTTAGAACCATGTTCTCCCTCAACGCACAGCACTTCTTACATCTTGTGTGTCTGTGTTTAAAGCAACTGACTACCCAACAGATAGGAAATTTCCTGAGCTCAAGGATCACACATCACTCAACTTTGGATATGTAATCCCTAGGACAGAATTTCCACATAGTTATTGTTCATGGACTATTTGTGTTATAACCACGTCCATCCTTAGTCCTCCCCTCAGAACTCACATATAGAGATGTGCTGTGGAACCCACCAGTTATGGACCTTACATCCTAGATGCCTCAACCCAGAGCTCTCACTGGGGATTCTTCTTGGGCTTATTCTATGATCCACTACATATTGTCTTCCCCACCCACGCACATGCAATAGGGTTTTACTATTTACTATTACTTCTCTATTTCTTCCAAGATGAAATAAACATGATGCCTAATAAATGTTTATTTTCTAAGTATATCTTCAGCAATCTCAAAACCATTATTCCTCATGATGATGCACGTGCATTTTAAAACTGGCAATATGGAGACACCATTATTTGTACTGAGAAACCCACAGAAAATATTATAATGCTTGTAACTGTAGCCCACAAGTAAAGGAACATGGTTCCCTTTAAAGATTTATAGGTGAGATATTAGGGAAGAACAAAGTCTTGTGCACCCCTCAAATAGCATTAGACCAAAGCTGCCTACTCTGTAAGATATTGGAGACTTGAGAAGAGAGGTAGGTCTTTATAAGAAACTGGATCAGACTAAATATTAATGAGATAAATCAGACTTTAGGAGACAAAGAATTATACTAAGGAAAAAAAGCAGTAGAAAAGGTGGAATTATATTCTGTTCCTTTTAAAGACAGTGCTCATGCCCTTTTGCCAGGTAGATGCTTATTAAAAGCAAGTGAAATATCACAGTCTCAAACATATGTTTTTCACTCCAAAATTTACCTAAACCTCAAGACTGTCTTCAGTCTTCCCATCTTAGCAGTGTTGTTAAGAACACTGGTGAGTGGGCATCTCAGGGACATAACAGTCCTGCCTTTTCAAATACACTTTTCTTTCTCAGTATCGTTTTTTAAAGCAGCTGATATACTGGCTGCAATTGGATTTGGAACTAAGCATCCTCTTTAAATTCCAAAAAAGCAGGTTCTGGGAATCAGTTCACAATTTTATTCTCCCTAGCTATTAAACTAGCCAGTATGTGTGTGGCTAAGCCTAGGGGAAAAAAAGGCAGAAGTCAAGACTTCACAAGAAATGTGCTTTGCCTAGTTTAGGTAATACAGTTGACTCTTGAGCAAAATGGGTTTGAACTGTGCAGGTCCATTTATACGAAGATTTTTTTTTCTATAAATACTGCACAGTACTGTAAATGCATTTTCTCTTCCTTATGATTTTCTCAGCATTTCCCTTTCTCTAGCTTACTTTATTGTAAGAATACAGCATGCAATAAACAACAGTAGGCTATTAGTAGTTAAGTTTCAGGGGAATCAAAAGTTATACAAGAATTTTCGACTGTGGGGGCGTTGTAGTTTTGTACCCCTAAATCCCACATTGGTCAGGGCTCTACTGAAGTAGCACTTGGCCAGTACCTGTCCCCCATTTCTAAATTTTTCACATTAACTCCACCCCTGCATCCCCTTTCCAAATACCAGTACACTTGTTTCCTGTGCCTCCGTCCTCTTTGATAATTCAGTACTGCGCCCTCCCTTCATGGAGGGATGCTATTTCAGACAGGGCTCTAACAAAGGTCACACTAAAATTGAAATTAAATCTCAAATCAATCTGTTTATTTATACTCTGCTCTAACTTTTCAGAAATAGTAAAGGCCACTACTCCTGTTCAAATAGCAGGCTTTAATTTCATTTTAATTACCTTCATAGCCCTTCAGGCAAGCCAAATTTCACTTGGTTTACACATAATTCATTCATTTGCTGCCTTAATTGATATCCTAAGTATTTATTTTGCCCAGTGGCCAGTTAACTTGAAAAGCTATTTTTAGCTTGCTATTCTGGATTCACTCGAAATCTCCTCAGGGTTTGAGAAGACCATTTCTACTATGTGAGGTGTACATTCAACCATCTCTTCTATTCAGCTCCATCTCCTTCAGTGCTTTGTTTTCCTTTTTCTTTTCCTCCACCCTGTTCCACATACTCCATAAATTTGTAATAAAGCTTTCTGTCCATTTTTTTTTTTACAAAGGGAGAGAAAATGTTCATTATGTGAGGGTGATCCTAAAAGTAACTTTCTGGGAAGTTTCCCTTTTTTAGGGAGTGAATAGTGAAAAAGAAAACTAAAATCATTGCAAATAAACTGATGCCCAAAGGTAAACATTATGTCAAAATCTATAAAGAAATAAAATTTCCTCAATATCTACAAGTTATTAAAACACAAACAATTTTTTTCTCTGTTAGAAGCCTTGAAATTATTTCTAAATTTTTCTCTATTTGGGAGATAATTTTATAATCCTTTCAAACAGATTATATAAAAATGTTTATTAATACATCTTTTAACTTTTCCCTGTGTCTTTAAATAAAAACTGTGTCCATGCGTGCACTCGTGGGTGTGTGTGGGTATGCATGCATGTGTGCATGTGATGAACTGGGACTTACATTTGCTTGTGACCCCATGTGCCTGTCCTACAGCAGGTTTGTCATGAACATTTACTGTTGCTGCTTCCCCACTTTGCTCCCTAATTTCCAGGTCATCTCCCAGTATCAGGGCACCTACAGTGCTTACATAGTATATATTTAGTATCCAACTTTCCCCCACATGACATAATACATTTCATTTAATCCTCACAACCCCCATATCAAACAGATACTGTCATTATCTCTATCTTACAGATGAAAAATAAGAAGGCACAGAGAAGCCATGTAACTTACCCAAAGTCATGCACCCAGCAGGTGGGTAGGCCTCGAATCCTGAGTCCAGATCTCTGGGATCTGGGAGCCTGCTCTGTCTACATAAACACTATCCTGGCCCTGTCACCAGCTCATTCTCTTTCGCTATGATCAACAGTTTTCAATTTTGCTTCTTTGCACTTATTTTCGTTTTTAAAAATTCCTTGACAGTTCAAATCCCAATCCTCTGAAAAGATTTCCTCAATCAAATAAATGTATAAAGTACAAAGCATGATTTTATAATGATGTTCCTCTCCCTGAATTTAATATTTCTTTTATTTCCTTTCAAATGAAAACTTGATGCAATTGTAAATTAGCAAGGAATTTTCTTCAAGATTAGATTATTTTAAATGCAAATAGTATAATATAAAAATACCACATAATATGTTGTGTGGCTGTAGCTTTTTTCTGACACTTGTCTGTTTTCAAAACATATTGGAAAGGATTTGTTTTTTTAAAAAAATCACAATCCCTATTTACTAATCTTTTAAAAAAAATCATAAGCTCTCACAGTCTTTCTGCCAAAAACTAATGTGTAAGTACTTAAGATCATGAGAAAATATGACAGTAGAACTTCCCCAGGTCAATGGAGTATATTGGGTTTGAACTTTATTTTCTAAAGCACATATTAAAAAGACTTTTAGAATTTTTAAAGTCAAATACTATTGATCTTAAAAATATATGCCTTTGAACATAATTCCTTTGGCCTTAGAGAACAAGTATTAAATAGTGGAGGAAAACCCCTCTGTCAATTAGCAGCAGACTCTCTGCTACTTGTTATGTTATCTTCCCCTTATGTCAGCTCTACCTTAAGGCTAACAGCAGGGAATTCTGCCCACAGTGGTCACATCATAATGCAATTTTTTTTATCCTTACAGTTTCCTTCACCCTTCATGCTCCTGACCCAACTCATGATTTTTTTTAAGCATCAAATTTTACTTTGTTCCTCACTCAGTGTGTGCATCTGGGAAAGTCATGCAGCTTTTCTGTTTTATAGGGGAGTATCATGTTGCAGGATCTGAGGGCTAAATGATGTATGTTTTTTATTTCAACTGTGTAAATACAATCCACTTGTAGGATGGCAGTGAAGTCAGCCACCTACATCCCCTTTGTCACTCTCCGGATCAAGTGTCAAGAGCAGATAATGCCAAAGCGAGTTTCCATAGTCTCTGCTTCTCAACAGAGGACAATCTTTCTATTAATGTTGTCTTTATCTGTTCTTTTTTCTTACTTCCTGTGTCTTCTTTTCGTCTTTATATTTTTTTCTCTCCCTCGATTAGGAATTCATTAAGATTTTATTTCAGCAAATGGGGTACCTGGGTGGCTCAGATGGTTAAGCATCCGCCTTCGGCTCAGGTCATGATCCCGAGGTCCTGGGATTGAGCCCCATATAGGGCTCCCTGCTCAGTGGGGAGTCTGCTTCTCCCTCTCCCTCTGCCTCTCCCTCTGCCTCTCCCCCTGTTCCTGCTCTCTCTCTCTCTCTCTCTCTCTCTCTCTCTCTGTCTCTCTCGGTATCTCTGTGTCTCAAATGAATAAATAAAATAAAATAAATATTTTATTTCAGCGATCATCATAGGACCAAATAAAAAACTTAGAGTATTTTATGTGTTTTAGTAAGGGGATCAAATGTAAGAAAAATAATATATCTCTATTTGTATCTTTCATCCCTAGCCTGAATATACCTCATTTCTAATCAAAATTATTTCTTTTCCCTTTTTAAAGATTTTATTTATTTGAGAGAAAGAGCACAAGCGAACATGAGCAGGGTGGAAGGGGGAGGCAGAGGGAGAGGGAGAAGCAGACTCCCCCACTGAGCAGGGAGCCCAATGCAGGACTCGATCCCAGGACCCCGAGATCATGACCTGAGCCGAGGGCAGACGCTTCACCGACTGAGTCACCCAGGCGTCCCCTAATCAAAATTATTTCTAATGGGTGGAGAGTTTAAGGAACACAAATCATCTACACGAATGGGCATGTGGAAGGTATTGTGTAGGGATTGAGAGCCATGAGGACATTTGAAAAGGCTATCAAAACAAAAAGAGCCAGCTCTGCTTATCTCCTTGACAAAGTAAATTTCCCCATGTCATAATGAGGTTATACATAGTATGAATTAAACCCCACACAGGTCTTCCTGAAGAGCATTTCTTAATATCTTAAATGTTGTACTGAAAATTAAAATAATGAATCATGTTATGACAGGAGACAATGTAAAATGGGAATTTTCATGTTCTGATAATGAATTGGGCATTGTTCTGCTTCTCAACCAGAGACTTAAAATGACACTACCGTTCAGCCATCAAATAGGCCAACGTCGTGGCTTAAACCTTCTCGTTGGTTAAAGGTAATGAATTTGTTCCCCCTTCTCATGACCGTAGCCACAGCCCAGATAAGAGGGCCCGTTTGCCACAACTCTAAGTCTGACTTGTGTTTATATGGAAGTCATCTTCCGTCCCAGAGAGAAACATGCACCAGAACTCGCTGGAAGCGACTTTCTTCACAGCAATGTTTTACAAGCCCCCTGCACCCTACAGCTGCCGTGTCACCTGAGACTTTCCATGTCCACGTGCAAACAGTGTAAATAGGAATTGCCATAACTTCTTGTAATTCCTAATTACTTACCAGATCCAAAACAGATTCCTCCCCTCGTTCCTGTTTCTCTGACTTCTTAATCTCTTCCCGCCTTACTTCCCTCCCACTTCGCTCTCTGCCTTCATTTCCTGCTTTGCCTTTCCTTCCTTTCTTGGCCCTGTGGCACTCTTGGGGGGCAGTGTTCATTTAATAACTCTTACTACTTAAAAGTCTGTTTCCTATAAGCATTAGATACAGGCATTCTGATGTGATGCCGGTTTGGCAAGCTCTGGTTTATGGGATTGGTTGGAGCTCCACCCTGGCTTCTCAGACCCACACCACAGACCTGAGGTGGACACCACCCAGCTCGGAGTGGCTCTCCAGCTCCATCCGATCCATGTGGAGGGCTCTGGGACCCCCAAAGCCTTTCTCCTGCTGGTTTGCCCGAGACAGCAAACAAATCCTTTCACTGCCCTCAAGTTCCCCTTTTATTTCCTTTGAAGGACCAATTTTTTACGCTACTTGTCCTAATTGTTTTCATAGTGTTCAAATCTGTACTTCTGAATGTAGAGGGAAATAATGTTCTCAACACTAATTGCTGAGAGATACTGTATTAAATTGTCATCTTGTTTAATAAGTGTACATTTAAAATGGGGGGTGGGAAAGGCTTTCCTCAGAGATAGCATTGAATATTGGATGAAACGTAGACTCTGGGGGTAAAAGGATACAATTTATGGACTGTGAGATCTTCAGCAAATTATTTATCCTATTCGAGCCTCAACTTCCTCATTCACAAAGCAGAGCTGATAATACCTATCTATATCACAGAATTATTTGTAGGATTAAATTCTACAGTGGTTACGAAGAACATGGGATATGCTAAAAACTCAATACATCTAAGCCACCATTTGAAAATATCATTTCTTCTTGCTTTCTATATCATTTCCTTCCTTCTTTTCCTTGCCCTAAATATTGTATGCCAGGCACCTTATTAGGTTCTGCGGTGAGAACACAAAGATATGCTATTACTTCATCCAATGAGTTTGCAGCCTGCTAAAGAAGGTAAGACAACAGAAAATATGGTTGAACGAGGAAGAATAAAAGGCTCCAAGTGTCATAAGACAATTACAGACAAGGTCCCATTCATCAGAAAGAAAGTTCTACAGAAGCTGACAAGGAAATCAGGAAGTACCGTCTCTTTACCATTTCTCTTTAATAGCAGAAATAGTTGACAATTACAATCTGCATGCTAGCGACTTTATGAGCCAGCTGGTTAATCAAAGTTCTTACGTGGAATCTCCTTAGTTTTAAGATACCCTTTGTTCAAGTGGTCTTCCTCAAAGTGAAGTATTTCCACTACTTGGGCTTTCTGGGTATGTTGGATAAACTGCTGCTGACTTTGTCTGAATCCAGTTCAATAATAACAGAATCTCTCTTTAAATGCCTCCTTAAAATAGCAAGAAGACACAATGTCCTAATTCCTCCTATTCATCTATTTTATTCAAGCTGTACTTTCTTTTCCAGTATTATTTGAAACCTAGAATGAATTAACCTTTGCTTCTAAGTTTTGTTTATAAAGAAGCTCTTTCTTTTTGATTCGTTTAAAACAGGCTTGTGGAATTCATAGCTATCCTTCACGATCTGCCTACCGTACAATACAGCCTCTCTTCGTATTATTGTCAACTGTCACTTAATTTGGTCAAAACAGCTTGAAGAAAATGACATTTTCATTAAGCCTCTAAAAATGTATAATGGACAATTCAGAGTTCACGAGATTTGAGCTTGGAGACAGTGAAAGTCAAGGAACAGTTGTATGAGCCAGACAGACTGACACCCAGATGTTGTTTTGTCTTTTGACAGATGTTGCTCTCAGGCAAATTCATGTGTCCTTCCAATATGCACATATTGATTAAGACTTAACTATGAACGGGGTACTGTTCTGAGGAATACATCTGTTCTCCTGAGCTCTCCTACGCTCAGTTTATGCATCTATTATGACCATTTTACTAATCCACAAAAATGGGACAAAACAAGGGTTCAGAATATAGGTTCCACCTGAAATGGCAATGCTTCCTGGAATAGCTCAGTGGAAGCTGTAGCTGATGTCAAGTTTAATAAAGAATTATAACTTATGGATACAATATGGGGCTAATAACAAGCATGTTTTAAAAACTTATTTTTATTTCCTTCTTAATGCAAAATTATTTAAATAGCAGTAATTTGGAGTCAGATAGCAAGACTGGCATCCAGGTCCATGCACAAAATCTAACCTTTTAGTTGAAAGTGTTTCGTAATTGGTTACACAATGGCAAAATTTCTCCCAATGGTGAATATCGTTATCGAAACACTCTGGAAAAATTTGTGATGATATAATAATAATTACTAAAGCTGTTAAAAAATGGGGGAGAACCTGAGAAGAGAGGGAGGGTGTATGTTTTATGTCAGCCCATGAGTATCAGAATAGGTACAACAAAGAAAAGCAATTGTCATGGAACTGTTGGTAACTCACTGCAGGCATTCCTTGCTTTCAGAAGCCAATTTATAAAATTCCCAACTGATGCAATGGTGATTATTCAAACTAAAAAAGCATTAACCTAGGGTCTCTTTATACAGCCAGCTTTCCTAGGGCATTTCAAATAAAGTTTGACTTACCACTGACTTTTCAGAACAAGAGTATAAAATAAAATAAACCTCCGGTTAACTTGGTCTCCACAATTCAATTTGAAAAAGGATTCATGTTCTCAGATGCACTGAGGGAGAAGCTCATTATTGGTCAGCTACTGATGTATTGACCTTGAAAGGGCTATCACAGAATGCCACCAATGTTGTGTCTGCCTCATTTTAGGGGAAAAATAAGACATAATGGTTATCATGGATGGGAGTAAGATATGACCTCATCTTTAGTGTTTTATATAAGGGGTGGGCCAAAGTTCTGGAAAGGAGTACGCTTATCCCCTTTCAACTTGTTGTTTCTGAGGAGACTTCCTGGGAAGTCAGTTATGAAGCTTCTGATCTATTCAGAAGAGATTTTTAAAAAGAACAACCATATCAGCTCAATGAGCATATAAGAGCCAGGTGAGGCTGATGGTGCACTAGCTCGACCTCATTAAACACACACCTGTTCAAAGGGGGCTCAGTATCTCAGCACTGGAGTCTAGGGCACAGTGTTAGTAATTTTCAAACTATTCATCTGCTATTATGATACCCCTTGTGGTTTAGAAGGCCAGTGTACCCTATGCCTAGATAATTCTGCCCTCTACAATGTCCTTGGCTGGGCACATAGAATATGTACAGAATAACATCAGAGGTGGAAATGGTTAAGGGCAAACTTAGAGTGAGTGGGGACAGACACAAAGTGGGGAATGGAAATCTCCATCCAGCCATGAAGAGGTATTTTGAGTTCCACTGAAGATATGCAGTCTTCCCTGGTGACAACCACTAGATTATCATTTAAATTATCATTTCAGAGAAGCAATGGCTAATGTCATTTGTAACCAGTCAGCATAATGCCTTGCATCAGTTTCAGTTTACTCAAACTGGAATAAAAATGGCTTTAGAAAGGAGAAAGTTTTCGTCAGAAATTGTCTGAGAAAAAAATCTACATGCCTTGACACGTTGGGTATTTCTAATAAAAGAATTCATGGTTAGAATGTTCAGAAGATAAAAATCTATCATGGAGTTAGTCACTAGGAGAAACTTGCAAGCATTTTGTCCTAGGTCTTTGGGGATCGTGGTGTAGTAGAAGATGCAGGAACTCGTAATGAAGCTGCCGACCAAACGGAAAAAGACAAATGATAATCCAGGCCATCTTCTCTGGTACATTACGGTTCTGTTTCCTTGGAAACTACAAACTTAAGATAACTGAGTGTGTTTTATTTAAAAACTCTTTATCTGTAGTTCTGAGCATGGGTTAGCAATTCTAGTTGGCTCAGAGTGGTTCAGATCCTCTACGCAAATAGGCTATTCCATTCTTACTGATATGGTTTTCAAACAGCAAAGTTTCTGACATTCTGATTTTAGGAAACACAATAATTTCTCAGCATTATGTCCTTTTAATTCACAAAATCAGTGTTTGCAGGTTCACGGCTTCCTAATTTCTTTCTACCTCCATTAGAGGCTATGAGGTATTATAATCTCCACCCCCTTCCTCTATCCAGTATTTTCAATACTTATTGAATACCAACTGTAAACTAAATGTATACTATAAACAAGAAAAAAAGCATAAAACAAAAATCCCAAACAAACAAAACTGGTCCCTGCCTTCCAGGAGCATCCCTTCACTTCACATAAAAATGGTTAAGTGGATCACATCATAGGACACCCTTGAGATGAGATGATTTCTCTAAGGTTCTGTATCTTTTCTTTGCCTTACTGATAGAAGAAAATGACCAAGTGTGAATAATTTGTCAATGTTGCCAAAAGCAAGGATCCTAAAGCCAAAGGAGGTGACTTCAAACTAATCCTGCTGTGCATGGTTGGTCTTAATGAAACTGAAGGTACACAGGAGCAGAAAACAGCCTGAGCACCACAGGAAGAGAAATTATTTCTCAGCCTTCCTGCAGTGGAAGGGCATCTCTCTTTACCATAATTTATCTAATTACTAATCATCTTTCATGACTCCCACACAGTCCCAATTTCTCTGCCAAACCTTCCCTAACTGCCAGAGGCCACACTGACTCCTCCCCTCCAGGAGTTGTTTCTGTAGTTGGAAGCATATAACCAGTGTAAACTCATTGTTCCCTACATGGCTAATTGTTAAGTTCCTAAGAAAGCAGGTTGATGATACATTCTGTAGAGTACAATAATCTCCTCATGAATATGATACTGTGTAAGTCACAGGCAACGTGCAAAGTAGATCAGCTATAATTGCTGTTCACCTTTGTATTCCAAGACACTAGGTGAGGAAAATCCAATATAAGTCTATTGACTAGATGGATGGGCAGAGAGATGTAATCCATTGCAGTTTGTGATAAGTAACTTCATGCCCCTTTTGTCAGGTTATATTTTTTAAAGTGGCAATAAATTGCAGTTTATGTACTTACAATCATTTCAAAGCCACTGATCCAGGTAGAATCCTGGATTCCTGACATTTGAAGGCAAACCTAAATTTCACTCTTTACTCAAGAAGGGTATTTAATGGTCTCTTTGAGAAAATGTAGCTAATGGGTATAAATATATGGCAAGACTGGGATAAATCAAGCCTTAGAAAAGGGAACAGGAAGGAGCTTTTAGGAAGATTTGTACTTTATGCAAAAAATTAACCAATTTAACCTAATCTTCTAGGTTGAGTCAATGGAATATAAATTAGGGTATCAACAGAATAGGAGAGATTGGGATGGGGATAGGAGCATTTTCATCAGAGGGAATAAATGTGAAAGAAAAGTAATAGATGTAATAACTAATGTTGTTGAATCTCAGATTTGGCTAGTAAAATTAGCTTTCCGACTATTACAAGTTGATCATATCAATTGGTAGTATGGGCAATCACTCTTTTTTAAGATTTTATTTATTTATTTGAGAGAAAAAAGAACAAGCAGAGGGCAGTGGTGGAGCAAGAGGAAGAAGCAGGCTTCCCGCTGAGCAGGGAGCCCAACATGGGGCTCGATCCCCGGACCCTGGGATCATGACCTGAGCCGAAGGCAGACCCTTAACCACCTGAGCCACCCATGCGCCCTGGGCAATCACTTTTAATGGCAGAAGTTATTGTTTCCTTTTTTGGTATCATGGGCACATAATATGTACATACTGACTGACGGAAACAATGGTTCTACTTGATTCTCTTTATCGCTCTTTGCCCTGAGTTTGTTATGAGCTGCACAACTTGCTGGACAATAAATGAAAAGGTGTTATGTGATTCTGCAACCCTCAGGAAAATTGGCCCTGAATGGCCAGGAGAAGGAAGAGCAGGCCAATGCCCTCAAGCCTAGGTCAGAATGAGATAATTCCTATCACATTCACCAACTCCACAAGTGAAAGACATTGTATGACTTGAATCCAGAGACAGATAATACTGAGCATAGTGTCCAACACTGTGTAAACAGCCTTCCTTTCCTCGCCAGGCTCACCCACTGCTGCTCTTTCCCATCCCTCCCCACTTCTGTTCCTGGTGGTTTGACGGCTACCTTTTCCATGAGGCTGACCAGTAATATGGTTCTTGGGCTTTGAATTCCAAGCGTCTTACAACTGAAAGTTAGCAGCTTCCATGGGTTCCACTGTAGTTGCCTGGACCTTTCCTGCAGTTCTCAGGTTTTTTTTTCTGTTGTTAGTTGCATCTGTGCTCTTCCCTCCAGCCATCTTAAGAGAAGTGTTTGTATGTCTCACTCACTTTGATATCATCTGTAATGCCTATCAAAGTGCACTATGGATTAAGAACTGAATACATGCTTACTAGACTTAATTAATAGAGCCAGGAAATCATGCAATTTTGAAAGTCAGCAGATAACTCTTTTTGCAGTTATCCATCACATGTTCACATAGCTCAGAGATCACTTGAAAACACTAAATTGAGAAATTGAGTTCTGGTCACCTATCTTCGAGGACCTTTTACTGCAACCAGTTTGCCTTAAATTGTCCTGGAATCCTATTAAAACTTAACTTAAAGCCCCAAGGGAAGGAGTATTGAGAGTGAAGAAAGAACATTTTATACTAGGGACAAAGAGAGGCCAGAGGAGCCCTCCTAAAGTCCTGCTATCTCCCTGGGAGCAGCTGAGGGGAGGTAAGATCACACGGGGAGCCACGGTGCTCCCATCTCATATGGGTTGGGAAACAGGGCCAGATGCCCAGAACAAAGAATGACAGAAGTCAGAAACCAGCAAGGGGTCCAGCTGGAAATCAGATCCCCGGAAGGGCTGGGTACAACATATGTAACTGTTCCTTCATGGTTCTCAACCGAAAAGGATGAAGCAAAGTTCCTTGGGAAGTTTTCTCAGATCAAGTTACAGGTCCCTCCTGCCATCAAAGGACAGATTAGAATCTTTGGAGAGGAAGATCTAGGAGTTATATTTTGAAAATTTCTCTTCATAATTCACAAATATGAATTGACACATTTCCCCTATCTACTGCCCCATATTCACAGTTATCCCAGGTAAGAACTACTATGGTAAACAAAGAAAATAAAGGGAGTGTGAGACAGTTCATCATGACGGTTAAGTGTTGAGTTCCAGAGGGAAACCTTGACAGTTCCAGCTCTACCAGGTGGACCGTGTAACCAGAAGGATACACTTCCACCCACCTGAAGTCCACTTTCATTACTGATTGAGTAGAGGAAATAATGGCACCTGTTGCTGTGAGGACTGAATGGGATGACCTTTCCAAGGCACCTGACACAGCCTAGCATAGAATAAAGTTCAGTGTGTGTTGACTGTACACAGTAAGAACAAAATGAACTATAACCAAAAGCAGAATATGAAGGCAGCACAGGGATTGTCCAGGGACAGTCAATGGTATAGGTCCTTAAAGAAATGGCAGTGGAGGAAGGCACAGACATCTCCAAGATGCAGCCCTCTTCAAATTAAATAAGCCAGAGCCCCACTGGGGAGCTATTTGAGATCAAAGATAATCCCTTGCTCAGTACTTTAATCCCTGTACTTATCATAACATTCAAGATACACTTTTTTAATAAATAAAGAACAAAATTAGTCCTTAGCAGACTGTATCTTATGTCAGTACAACATCCCCACTGGAGCAATACTAAGCACAACAAAATAAATCTGATGTAGTAACTTGTAAATGAAGTCGGGAGTCCCAATTGCAGGCAGTGACCATCACAGCCAAGTTCTGTGTCACCTGAAATCATAGGAAATTGCACTTCTAGGATGTTTTCTTGAATAGAAAAGGGAAAATCAGGTAGAGGTCAGAAAGATTAGTGATAATTATTTTCAAATGGTCAGAGTAATCTTTTCCCCTCTTAGATGTGGGTTTCAGTCATAAAGACATCTCAGAAAAACAGAAAAGTTCGCTTATACCCACTATTTGCCACTTTGAGTCCCCTCACTTATTTCTGCACAAGACCTAATATTAAGACAAAGGAATTGTTAGGTTATCTAGGACTCTATAGAACAATGGGTCAGCACAATGTTACTAAACACTTACTCCAAATAGAACAGACTTCAATTAACCAGTCAGTGAACAAAGGTTTACTGAAGTGCTTCTTGCTTCTACCTATTCACCACTTGCTTTAGGAAACCACTTAATGTGGAGGGAATTATTAAAATGATCATGAAAGATACTGATAAGATATAGCATGTCAATATGCAAAAAATAAACAATAAGAAGGTTATTGATAATAATATTCAAATATTATTGAGTGTGGAAAGTTTTATAAGTTGGCAACGTATAACTTCTCTTTGATTTTATAGACTTAAAAAAAGTAGCTCTGAAAAGATATTTGACTGTCATTCTTTAATGAAATTTGAAGTATTGCAAATGCTACATGCATATATTCATCATCTAAGGCTTGAACATACAAAAATAATGTCAAATTTACATTTAGCATAACAGAACTACAGAGACAGACAGGTAGAGGTTTGTTAGTTCTGAACTATTCTGTGAAGAGCCAGTCTTATCTCTGGGGACAGAATCTTTCTCATGCCCTTTGCACACACAGATTACACTTTAACTTTACTGGGTGTTCGTTATGTGTAAAGGTTGATTAAG
Source organism: Callorhinus ursinus (assembly GCF_003265705.2). Classification (NCBI taxonomy): domain Eukaryota; kingdom Metazoa; phylum Chordata; class Mammalia; order Carnivora; family Otariidae; genus Callorhinus; species Callorhinus ursinus. The sequence goes on along the minus strand of NW_027397094.1, from coordinate 55,009 downwards.
CCCTCTGTGGGAACCTAGATCATAATAAAACCCACTTCAACTGCTCTAATTAGAAATATTTAGGGTTTTGTAGTTAAGGGAATTTATATTTATTTTTTTCTAGATGTAACTTTCACAAAAGATTCATAAATTCAGTGTTTTAAAGAATATACAGGTTTCAGGGTGCCTGGGTGGCTCAGTTGGTTAAGCGACTGCCTTCGGCTCAGGTCATGATCCTGGAGTCCCGGGATCGAGTCCCACATCGGGCTCCCTGCTCGGCGGGGAGTCTGCTTCTCCCTGTGACCCTCTTCCCTCTCGTGCTCTCTATCTCTCATTCTCTCTCTCTCAAATAAATAAATAAATAAAATCTTTAAAAAAAAAAGAATATACAGGTTTCAACAAGATGATTTATATTTTCCAGTGGTTCGTTAAAAAGATGTTGTAATGATTGTGGTCATTTTGCAAACATTTTCTTTTAATGACAGTTATAATGCTGATCCAGGACATTGAATATTACCAAATTCAATTCAGTCTTGTTTAAATTTAACTGTTAAAAATACAGCATCCTTTCTTGATAAAAACTCTATGTAGTGTACTGATAGAAGAAACATATCTCAATATTATAAAAGCCATATATGAAAAACCCACAGCGAATATCATCCTCAACTGGGAAAAACAGCTTTTCCCCTAAGGTCAGGAACACAATAGGGATGTCCATTCTCACCACTGTTGTTCAACATCATACTGGAAGTCCTAGCCTCACCAGACAAGAAAAAGAAATAAAAGGCATCCAAATCAGCAAAAAAGAAGTCAAACTCTCACTCTTTGCAGATGACATGATTCTCTATGTAGAAAACCCAAAAGACTCCACCAAAAATTACTAAAACTGATACAGGAATTCAGCAAAGTAGCAGGAAAAAAATCAATGCACAGAAGTCAGTTGTATTGTATACACTAACAATGAGAAAGAAAAAAGAGAAATTAAAGAATCTATCCCCTTTATAATTGCCCCTGAAACCATAAGATACCTAGGAATAAACCTAACCAAACAGTTAAAGGAACTGAACTCTGGAAAGTATAGAACGTTTATGAAAGAAATTGAAGAAGACAAAAAGAAATGGAAAAATTTTCCATGCTCATGGATTGGAAGAACAGATATTGTTAAAATGTCTATGCTACCCAGAGCAATCTACACATTCAGTGCAATCCTTATCAAAATACCATCAACATTTTTCATAGAGCTGGAACAAATAATCCTAAAATTTGTATGGAACCAGAAAAGACCCCAAATAGCCAGAGGAATGTTGAAAAAGAAAACCAAAGCTGGGGGTATCACAATTCCAGACTTCAAGCTGTATTACAAAACTGTAATCATCAAGATAGTATGGTACTGGCTCAAAAACAGACACATAGATCAGTGGAACAAAACAGAGAACCCAGAAATGGACCCTGAACTCTATGGTCAACTAATCTTCGACAAAGTAGGAAAAAATATCCAATGGAAAAAAGACAGTCTCTTCAGCAAATTGTGTTGAGAAAATTGGACAGCTACATGCAGAAGAAGGAAACTGGACCACTTTCTGACACCATACACAAAGATAAACTCAAAATGAATGATAGACCTAAATGTGAGACAGGAATCCATCAAAATCCTATAGCAGAACACTAGCAGTAACCTCTTTGACCTCGGCCACAGCAATATTTTGCAAAACATGTCTCCAAAGGCAAGGGAAACAAAAACAAAAATGAACTATTGGGACTTCATCAAGATAAAAAGCTTCTGCACGGCATAGGATACAGTCAACAAAATTAAAAGGTAACTTATGGAATGAGAGAAGATATTTGCAAATGACGTAACAGATGAAGGGCTGGTATCCAAGATCTATAAAGACCTTATCAAACTCAACCCCCCCCCCAAAAAAAATCCAGTCAAGAAATGGGCAGAAGACACGAACAGACAATTCTCCAAAGAAGGCATACAAATGGCCAACAGATACTATTTGCCACTATTTGCCACTTTGAGTCCCCTCACTCATTTCTGCACAAGACCTAATATTAAGACAAAGAAATTTTTAGGTTATTTAGGACTCTATAGAACAATGGGTCAGCACAATGTTACTAAACACTTACTCCAATTAGAACAGACTTCAATTAACCAGTCAGTGAACAAAGGTTTACTGAAGTGTTTCTTGCTTCTACCTATTCACCACTTGCTTTATGAAACCACTTAATGTGGAGGGAATTATTAAAATGATCATGAAAGATATTGATAACATATAGCATGTCAATACGAAAAAATGCTCAACATCACTCAGCATCAGGGAAATACAAGTCAAAACCACGATGAGGTACCACCTCACACCAGTCAGAATAGCTAAAATTAACAAATCAGGAAATGACAGATTTTGGCAAGGATATGCAGAAAGGGGAACCCTCCTACACTGGTGGTAGGGATGCAACCTGGTACAGCCATTCTGGAAAACAGGAAGGAGGTTCCTCAAAAAGTTAAAAATAGAGCTACCCTACAACCCAACAATTGCACTATTAGGTATTTATCCAAAGGATACGAACATAGTGATTCAAAAGGGCACCTCCACTCCAATGTTTATAGCAGCAATGTTGAAAATAGCCAACATATGGAAAGAGCACAGATGTTCATACACAGAGGAATGGACAAAGTAGATGTGAGGAATCTCTCTCTCTCTCTCTCTCTCTCTCTCTCTCTATATATATATATATATATATATATATATATATTCCATATATAAAGATTACAGGAAAATAAAGTACAAGAGAAGATAAGCAACTTGTCCAAAAAGAATATTGCATTTACCAGAATTCCTCCCAGGGCAAATATTCCCTATTTTTGGAAGGAAAACTTTGATCAGCCACTCGGTATAAGAAGTAAGATTACCATTCTCTCCTAAACCCAACAAACACACACAAAAGAATACTTTAAAGAGAATAAATGATCTTTAATTACCATTTAAAGAGAATGAGTCATGTTACCCGTGGGGAGATGGGGTTTGCTGAGTGAAGTAAGAAAATTTTCATCCAAAGCTAAAGTGATTATAGCTACATTGCTCCCTTTACCACTTAATGCAAAGTCTTGGGCATATTTACTTTATAAACTTCCCAATAATGCAGAAATATCAAAAGAAATAGCCCAACCTGAAAAGCAGAAAGTAAAAAAGTTTGAATAAAACTGAAAAAAATCTCAGAAAACTGTGGGACAAATACACATGTACCAATATATGTGTAATAGTAGTCACAGAACAAAAGGAGAAAAATAAATAAGTAAAATTACTTAAAGAGATAATGGTTGGAGATTTCCCTAACTTAATGATAGAAATTATTGTATTAGATGGAAACATTTCAAGGAACCCAAATAAGATAAACACAAGGAGATACACATGTACACACATCACAGTCAAACCACTGAAAGCAAAAAAGAGAGAGAAACTTGAAAGCAGCATAAGAACAATAATTCCTGCCATACTAGGGAACAGCAATGTGACTAATGGCTGACTTCTCATCAGAGACAATGGAGGCTGGAAGACAGAGGAATGACATATTCAGAGTGCTGGAGAGAAAAAAAAAATCTGTCCACAAAGTAAAACTACCCTTCAAAAATGAAGGTGAAACAAAGAGAGTCATACATAAATAAAAATTGACATCTGAAACTAATGATGTACTATATGTAGGCTAACTGAATTTAAATAAAGAGCAAACAAACAAACAAACAAATAATGAGGTAACTTATTTCCAGCAGACCTGTCTTACAAGAAATACTAACAAAGTCTTTCAAGCTGAAAGAAAATGCATCAAACAGTAACTTGAATTGACAGGAAAAAAAATGAAGAGTAAACAGGTGAGTAAATATAAAAGACAATATGTTTTGGAGTGAATGTTTGTGTCCAGCCCCCCAAATTAATATGTTGAGATTCTAACGCCTGATGTGATTGTATTAGGATTTAGCAACCTTGGGAGGTGATTATTAGGTCATGAGGTAGAGCTTTCATGAGTAGATAAGTGCCCTTATAAAAGAGACCCCAGAGAGCTCTCTTGCCCTTCCCACCATGCGAAGACACAACAAGAAGACAGCTGTCTATGAAGTAGGAAGCGGCTCTCACCAGACACCAAATGTGCCAGTGCCTGAGTCTTAGACATCTCAGTCTCCAAAACTATGAGAAATAAATGTTTGTGCTCTCTCTCACTCTCTCTCTCTCTGTCAAATAAATAAATAAAATCTTAAAAAAAAAAAAGGTTTGTTGTTTATAAGCTACCCACTCTGGTACTCTGTGATAGCAGCCTGAACTAAGACAGTATATAAATATATTTTTTCTCTTTCCTCCTCTTAGTTTATTTTTTTAAAAGATTTTATTTATTTATTTATTCATTTGAGAGAGCGAGAAAGAGAGAGAGAGAGAGAGAAATAGCATGAGAGGGGAGAGGGTCAGAGGGAGAAGTAGACTCCCTGCCGAGCAGGGAGCCCGAGGCAGGACTCCGTCCCGAGACTCCAGGATCATGACCTGAGCCGAAGGCAGTCGCTTAACTGGCTCTGGGAGGAGCCACCCAGGCGCCCCTCCTCTTAGTTTATTTTAAGAACATATTTATATAAATTATAACACCGCTACAGTAAGTTTATAACACATATAAGTGTAATATATATCAATATTAGCACAAAGGACAGGGGAGGAAATGGAGCTATATCAAACCAAAGTTGCTATATTTAATCAGAATTACATTAATATTAACCTGAAGAAGATCCCGATAAAGCAAACGGTATATTATAATCTCAGGAGCAATGACTAAATAAACAACTCAAGATGTATAATTAAAGATCAACAGAGGAATAAAAATGGCACACAGAAAAATATTTGTTAAAAACACAGAAAAAGAAGACAGTAAAGAAAGAGAAAAAATGACATGAGACATACAGGAAAAAAATAAAATGACATATACAAATCCAAACAGAGCAATAATTATGTCAAATATGAATGGACAAACACCATAATCAAAAGGCAGGAATTGTCAAACAGAATAAAGAAGCAAGATTCAACCATATGTTGTTTATAACAATATACACAAATAAATGTAAAGTAAATAGATGGAAAAAGAAAAACTGCAAAATACAATCAAAAGAGCTAGAAGCACTGCATTAATACTAAATAGACCATAAGCAACATTCCTAGAAACAAAAAGAATAATTACATGATGATGAAATGCTCAGTACATCAGGAAAATATAAAAATTATAGAGGTATATGCACCTGACAAGTGAGTTCCAAAATATGTGAAGCAAAAACTTACAGAACTGAAGAGAAATGGATAATTCAACACTCACAGTTGAATATTTTAATAGCCCTCTCTTAGTAGTTGAAAGAACAATCAGATATAAAATCAGTAAGAATAAAGACTAACACTAGCAACCGAATTGATGTTACTGGCATTTATAGAACATTCTACCCAAAATAGAATGTGCCATATGCTAAATCATGTGTGACACAATATGTGGTATCAGATTGACCACGTGCATAGTCATTGTGATTTCAGTCAGTTTGTTGTGGTAGAATGAACATTGGGGCAGTCCTGGATTTGAATCATGCTTAGTAAATTGCTAGCTGTTAAATTTTGGACAAGCTATTCAACTTCTCTGAGATTGCAAATGATAATATTCCCTACTTCACAGCTTGTTGAAAGAATTCAAGATTCTAACATGTAAATAAAACAGGAAGTACTTGATAAGAAGTAACTATCATTGTTATCATTATCATAAACATCCCAAACTAGTTAGGTATTTTTTACTTACTTTGCTTTTTTAAGCAAGTAGAAAACACCTTTTCTACTCTAAGTGAAAAGATAAAAACCAGTGGAAACAAAAATTTTATATGGGATGGAACTGAAGCAATAGCAAAGTATGCTTCTGGTAGTTGAGGACAAAGCAAGGAGAAAGAGCCAATAAAGAAAGAAGTGAATGATCTCAAAGAAAAATGTTGGCTACTTTATAGATTTATGCAGAGTAGAACTTTGAATTTGTCTCGTCTATCACCTTTGGAAGAAGTTATCAGTCAAAGTTCTAGAGAATGCTCAAAGCACACATACGTACATAAACACTCATCCAAGCATATACACAAATACCCCCATGCAGACTTACTTCAAGCACTATATTTAAAATATCCCTATAATGAAAGGCATCTATATAGAATTATTTTTTAGTACAGAAAAGCACAGTCTGATTAAATTGATATTCCAAATTTATCAGTGGAAAGGTCAAGGCTACTAATTTGCAGAGCTGAATCATTCAGACACTCTTCTACTATTTTCTTTGGCAAAAGAAATGTAAATGGTAGAAAGAGCTTGGAAATAGAGTCTAATAGTAAATATATTTCCATCTATCTGGAGTCTTTGGGCCCAAGCACAGAATCAGTCAGTAACCAAAATAATTTATGCTATGGTTTCTGAAGGCAAATGTTATTCTAGAATGACAAGGAAACAAATTTGTTTCCAAGTTCACAATAACAGTTCTTTCATGCCTTTTACTTTTACACTTTTATTCTTGTACATGTACCAGGAAAATAATAGCTATATTTGACGGGAGTTGATATGTAGATAAAAAACCCATAACAAATTTTCAGTAAACATTTCAGTATTCAGTGCTCCATGTTCATTGTAGGTAATTCATTAAGATGCATATATATTGAGTTATCTCTAGTCGTAAGAATTTTACACAGTGTACTACAGAAAAACAAAAAAGTGAATTTTACTCCACTCCATGGGATCAGAGGTAATTTTCTATTTCCCTTTGGATCTCAGGCAGAAGGAAAAATGAATTTCTCAGTGTTCTTAACCCTTACTCATAGAAAGGAGGTGAGAATATTTAATCAATTAGGTTCTAAAGTTATTATATGGTTATCCTATCCTAAAGCAAAGACATGAAAGAGGACAAAAATCCTCCAAAAAATCCTTCCTTGCTAGTATTTGTATTGCATATTAATAGATGTTCTATGAAAAAAAATCTCATGCATAAATCAGTTTAAAATAATAAGGTTAAAGAAAGTTGAACTATTTTTTCTTTCTTATTTATTTTCCTTAATTTTTTTCTTGCTACAGAACATCTCTTTATTTTTAATGAATGTATGTATGGTGGGAATTTCTAAGAGGGAGGTTTAGAATGCACTACCTTCCAAATTTGTTTTATTAATGAACCCAATTTCTCTGGAAGGTATTTTCAAAACTGTTGCTTCTGTCCAATTCTCTCGGTGCACAGAAGAAACTGCATTGCAGGGCGGTTACTCAAAGTCACAGGTAATTGTAGGACTAGTACTAGGATCCAAGTAGAGGCAGAAATATTTTCATGACAATTCTCATTCTCCAGCGCATATCATGGTCCATTTTGAGAATTCCAACTTGTCTAATGTTAAACCTTACATTTTTTATATTACAATGAAAGATATCACTTCTGTACATTCTTGAAAGATCAACTGAACCAACTTCTGAAGAATAGGCAAGCAGCTATAATTCTTCATTTTGAAAATTTTCTTTTATCTTTAATTCGTTTCCGTGAATCCCTAATTTTTCTCTTCTTTTCCTCTACCATACTGCACCCTGCAGGGCATGTTTCCACTGTGTATATAATCTCACATTAGGGAGTGCACTCTTCTAAAGAGTGCGGGCCCAATATTAATCCTGATTAATGGTATTGGTCAGGGCGCCTGGGTGCCTCAGTCGGTTAAGCATCTGCCTTTGGCTCTGGTCATGATCCCAGAGTTCTGGGATTGAGCCCCACGACGGGCTCCCTGCTCAGTAGGGACCCTGCTTCTCCCTCTGCCAGTCTCCCTGCTTGTGCTCTGTCTCTCTCAAATAAATTTTTTAAAAAAATTATATTGATCAGAGTTTGTCTAAACAGTAAGTACAGTTAGTTCTCAGGATTAAGATAATTATTTTATGCACCAAATGTTATGCTAAATATTTTTACATATATATTTCTGTTTAATCATTACAATCTCCTTACAGTATGGATAATATTTTAAAATCTATTTTATAAAGAGTGCCTGGGAGGCTCAGTCAGTTAAACATCTGACTCCTGGTTTGCCTTAGGTCATGATCTTATGGTATGAGATCAAGCCCCAAGTAGGACTCCATGTTCAATGCAAAGTCTGCTTCAGATTCTCTCTCGTTCTGCTTTTCTCCCCCTCTCAAAAATAAATAAATAAATAAATAAATAAATAAATAAATAAATAAATAAAATCTTTTTTAAAATTTGTTTTATAAAAAGAAACTTTAAAATGTTAAGGTGGTTGCCCAAGCTTGTACCCTAGCTCATAGCTGAGCTACAGTTCAAACACTGGTAATAGGCTCCTGAGTCACACTCTAGCTACTCACCATACTGCTGGCTTAGCTTTTAAATGCTCCTGGCAGTGGAAATCAAGCCACCAAGACTAGAGTGATTAATTTGATGTTATGATTAAGACAACAGAAACAATTATTGCAAGATGGACATTCGGTCTGTCACTCACCAGCATGTCAGTCTCTCTCTTCAGCAGAGCATCATTTTTATCTTGTTTCTCCCAACCCCCATACAAGGATGATGGTTGAATCCAGTGTCAGCAACTTCTAGGTGTATTGTAAATGATCAACGGAGGATGAATATTCAGCTGCATAATCAGTAAAGTACTGAGTTGTGACAAATTTAATAGCCCACCAGCAAGAAGAAAACAACATTTGAACAGAAAATATCAAAGATGATTTTTGTGGACTGAGATGTTGTTGAATGTAGAAGAATGAATTCAAAACAACATTTGAGTATTTGAGAAATGGTCACTGCTCCTCTAATCAACAGGTAACCAGGTTTCATATTTAAGGTGCCATTTTAAGTTAGAATAACAGCTTACTCTTTGTTTGCCCTTCCAGATCCATCTTCAGCCTTTCTGTGCCCTGTTCTTTGCCTTAGGAGGCTGACTCACAGGACTCCTGTCACTAGGCTCCCCGGCCCTCTGGCTTCCAGTGTCTACCCTCTGGGACACTCTGGCTGGGGTCCACCCACAGGTCATTTGGTCTTTCCCTCTTGTCTACAGCCACAATTCCCCTCAGAGCGACACATCCTGTAGCTTTTCAATTTTCACTTTCCCAAGCCTGCAATTCTTGTTTGTTTCCTTACTCCTGTCTGCATCTCTGTAAACAGTCCCTCAACATAACCATTCAGCTATCCCTTTGAGTAGGATATCTGTGTTCCAGCTGGGCCCTGATATACTTTGTTCTAAAAAACAAAAACAATAAACAAACAAGGAAACCACACTCTCCTCTCCATGATGGAAATCGCTTCTCCCCACAGCACCGCAAACATAATATATTCACTGTGCAATCGCTGAGCATTTGCTGGTCCTCCTTGTGTTCAAGAGCTCCACCTGAGACCCACCTGACCACCACTAGACTATTTCCCAATCCATTTGGTGTAACTCTCCTTTATAAGGACTGAATTGTAAGAAATCTCTTCCTGAATAAAAAGTTTTGATGCCTTAATTGAGATATGGATTAAGAAGTAAAAGAGAAAATACTTCTAGTCACATAGCACAGTCTTTTGTTCCCTTTTGAATCCAAAGTCGTTTCTTTTTGATAGTTGAAATCATTTACTAAGAATTATTTTGTCTTAATTTCAGAGACCATCATGTTAATGACTCACACAGTCGTTATATCTCCATTTCACCACGTTTGGATATAAGAGAGATATTCCCAGTTTTAACACTATTTTAGGGAAGGGAGAAAAGGGAAAATGAAAAGAGCAAATGTAAAGGAAACCGGCATCATCCTACACAGCATCGTGCTGAAGATTTTCTCTCTGACTCTGCTGAAGGAAAATGTAAAAAACCATGGCGCATTCATTTAAAGAAACAAAACAAAAGTAAGGACATGCATAAGATCTTCAAAAATTAGTATAGATGTTTATTGTTGAATATGAGGAAATATTGGCAACTTTTCAAGATCTCATAGGCAGTATGACAAGTATTGTATATTAATAAAAACCTTAATGTGGAATTTTGTTTCAGTTACCATCTTTTATAATTTTAATCATTCAAACTTTGATTTTTGAGAACTTTCAATTCCTTTTAATGTTATTAGGATCACTTACAATGATTAGTAGGAAGAAACTAATATAATAATAACCCTGTACTAGGCATTTAGTATATACCAGGAACTATGCTATATGTTTTATATACACTAACTTATCCTCCAAGTGACTAATATTAGTTGACATTTATTGAGCATTTAGCAAGTACCAGATACAGTTCTTCCAGGTTTGCACACATTAACTCATTCAATCTTTCATCAAACCTATGAGATGGGTACAAACAAAAACACTAAGGCAGGTCAAGCAACTTGCTCAAGGTTACACATGTGTTAAGTGGTAAAGCTGGAACATGAACCCAAGGACCACTTCAGAATTCATTCCTTTAAACAGTCTGCTTTTATCATTCCCATTATACAATGGGGAGAACTTTTTTAAAAATTAAATAATTTGTCCAAGTTACAAAGCTAATAAGTAATTGTATTTGTTTACTAGGACTATCATGAAGTACCATAGTCTAAGTGGTTTAAACAACAGAAAGTTAGTGTCTCAAAATTCTGAGGACTAGAAGTCCAAAATCAAGGTGTTGGCAGATTTAGTTCTTCCGTGAGTGAAGTTCTATTCCAGGCCTCTCTCCTGTCTTCACTGTTCACATGGCATGCTCCCCGGATGTGTGTTTCTCTCCAAATTTCTCCTTTCTGTACAGATACCAGTCATAGCAGGTTAGGGCTCATCCTAATGACCTCATCTTACCTTGATTAGGTCTGTAAAGACCCTAACAGCAAACGAAGTCCACTCTGAGGGACTGGGGGTTGGGACTGCAACACATGAGCTTGGGAGGGAGAACACAATTCAAATCATAACTGTAATCTGAACTAGGGCTCAAATCTAAATGCACTCTCAAGGTTCTGGCAATGCAATTAGACAACTGAAAACCTTTCTCTCAGCAACTCAAATATAAATGTCACCTACTTACAATCCCAGGATCCAAAGATGTGCAATGACCAGTGGCAGAGAGGAGCTCAGACCATTGTCCTCCACGCTCCCTTAACTGGGACACCATGTTCTTTCTGGGACACTAAGACATATATATATTAGGACCTTAATTCTCTAAGTAAAGGAAGGTGATAGATGAATGGAATGACCATTTCTCCATTTCTCTTCTATTAGTCATAGACCTCTCCTTGGACAACAAATTCTGAGAACCTATCTTAGCTGCAAATCTGTGTTCTTAAATCACTTTATCAATAATCACAACACTGGACCCATGACAGGTCCAGCAAGAGTTGCTGCCACATGTATAAAAACAACCTACATTATACTACAGCCAAAGTTCTGAGAGGACTAAACGGCTTTAAATTAACACAAATTTTCTTAGCACCTCATTATTTGAATAAACTTAAAGTACATTCTGTTTATTGTAACAGGCTTATAATCTTAATTTTTTATTTTCTCAAATAAAAGACAGCTTTTCGGTAGTCAGCAATGAGAAGATGTGATTCTAGGGGTGTTTCGGTAGTCAGCAATGAGAAGATGTGATTCTAGGGGTGTAAAAAGCAGATGCTCTTTTTATGAAAGAACAGAGACCACAGAGCTGCAACACTCCCCTTAATATCATTTGTCATTTCCACTGTATATAAACTATAATTTTAGAAGAAAAAAGAATAAGTTCAAATGCTGAACCAGTATCTTTTAAGTTTCATATTAGCAAGCTCATTCTACAAGATTAGTCTTGGGTATTCCATAAAATCTAAAGTGACTATTTAAATCAGGGCCTAAAGCAGGAGATGTACTTTGCACATACATTTTCTCTAGTATTGTACTTGCTCATTAGCAAATGTGAAAATCTGACCATGTGTCTTAATTAAGGAATAATAATAATAAACAACACTTTGAGAACCCAAAGCCGACTTTCTCATATAAGCAAGCATTTGCTGCTATTTTCTGGAAACCTTGCCATGTATCTAGAATATTTAAGCACTTTTTATGCATTTTATCTAATGTACCTATTTCTTAACACAATTATGCAGTATAGCTCTCAGTCTTTCTATTTTACAGATGAAGAGAATGAGGCCCCCAAAAGCTAAGTAACAGTCTATCTAGGGAATGATATTATGTGTGGAAATCAACATCTGAAACCTCATCCCCCTCTCCTGGTACCTCCACTATAGTACAGAGTGCCAGAGAGACAGCCATTGGAAGGGCTAGTCTTAAATGCCAAAGAAAAGGAAGAATTCCACATATACCACTAGATGCAGTAGACAAGGGGCCCAATCTCAGGATCTGTCGCTAAAACATGAGAGGTCCATTGAGAGCAAGTTCCCTGAGTTAAGCATACACCTGGCGTCAGGAGCAGCACTGTGGAGCAGACCTGCTAAGCTCTAGGTCTCACTTTTCCTTTGCCTGATTCAAACTGCCTGCAGGTAGTCCTTGATCTGTAGGAACCAATTGTGAATTCATGAGGATAATGAGGCTTTTAGATGATTCTTTCCTTTTAGAAAAGAAAGGGACAGAAATATGAGCATTAACTCATGATTTTCCCTAAATTAAGCAGGGAATTAATTAAGTTAATTAATTAACTTAGTTAATTAAGTTGGTGACTTGGTTATATGGGGTTCCTGGCACCCTCGCTGCCCCAGGACTAATCTCCCCCAAAAGGCTTCTCCTTCAGAGAAACTAAAACCTGTATGAAACTGTTTTTTGGTCTTTCCAAATCTACTGCAAGTCTACCGTAAGATTCCAGTTACTGAACGTCTTGGACATTCTGGCAATCCAACCCTTTTCCTACATGTTCATTTGTTCGTTTATATATTTCCTAGAAACTTTACAAAAATGAAAATACTCCTCCTGAAGAGCAGCGGGCAAATCAATTTTTATTAAACAAGACATATGGTATTTCCTAGTCAAAATAATGTTTGGATGGTTGTGATGTGCCTTATAAATTCATATTTATAATTTATAAGTAAATTATAAATAACTTAAAATGCAGATACACATATTTATAAATTCATGTTTATAAGAAGAAAAGCTTTTTTCTTTATTTTTATTTTATTTTATTTTTTCAATTTAATTTTATTTTATTATGTTATGTTAGTCATCATATAGTACATCATTAATTTTTGATGTAGTGATCCATGATTCAATGTTTTCGTATAACACCTAGTGCTCCATGCAGTACGTTTTTAATTGAAATATACTCCTTATATCTTGTTTAGTCTCAAACTAGTTAAATACACACATTTTCTTCCCAGTTAGAAAAATTTATGATGGTTCCTTGTCCTGACAGAAACCTTGGTCGGTAAGAAAGTTATGTGCCTATTGCCCCAGCGTGGTGTCTACCCTGATATTTTCCTCCTTAGAGAAAGTGCTCATTTCAGCATCTCTGTCAAGATCCACTGCCCCCTTCAATGACAATAGAGTGATGAAGAGGGAAAAGAAAATCATTAAGGACAACTCAACTGTTCTTCAGATTTTCAAGTTGTTCATTCAACTGAAAGGTGAATTTGCAACAGATGGAAGGAGGCAAGTTGTTGATGCAGCTATCAGTTCCAGAGGCAATTCAGTCCTTCCTAATACACATTGGTCTTGTGCATGAAAGACTCAAGAACATGTCCGACAGTTTCCATTGTCTTTTAGTAATTTAATGAGGCAATCCTGACCCAGCAAGTCTAAGTGGGAAGGAGAAAGTAAGCACTTTTCCCCAAATAACAAAATGTATAAGATAGGTTTTTTTTCCATTTGGGATTTCTTGTCCTGTTTTCTTTTGAAGAAAAATAGGGAAAACCCAACTCAAAGGGAAATGGAGGAGTTTTCACACTTTGGAGTTAAAAGAGTCATAAAATAAAATGATTTTTTAGATCAAAGCTGTTTTACCTGCACATAGCAGAGGCCCATGCAGCCAGCTCAAAGATGTCAGATCTAACTGATGTCACACAAAAAGGTGAAATTAGACATCACTGGGCAAGAGGGAAAACTTAACTGGGAATGGGTACCACTGAGGCCCTCCCTCCATTCCTTCTTGCCTCTGCTTCTCCCTGCCTGACCTTTCTCTTCTCCTCTTTTTTCTCCCTCTTTTTGCTCACATTAGCATTTCCCTACTCTTCTTACACTTGGCTTTAGCTTGTCAGGATTCCAGCATTAGCCTTTTACCAGCATCTTTCATCTCAATATTCCCATTCCCAAATACCCAGGAAACGACTGTTATTGGATCACTAGAAACAGATATGAACGTCTGAAATAGCTGTAATGGGGAATTGGATCACAGGACACAATTCTAACTACCTGGCTGTTGCTGGGGAGAAAAAAAGTTTCTCTCTACCATTGAAGGTTCTTCTACCTGGTATAAGAATTAAATTGACAGGAGAAAGATTAAGAGGAGAAAACACACGCGTGCACACACACAAAGTACAGTGATGTGCACATGGAGGCCCAATAATGAAATTGAGACCCAAAGAAAAGACCCAAGGCAGGCAGTTTTTATACTCTTAGACAAAGAGATGTAAATCTCTGAGAAATCAACAGGGTAAGGAAAACTTATGTTTGGGAGCTTCAATTAGTAAAGAAAGCTAAACAGAATTTGGGCTTGTAAAAGTGACAAGGTTTGCTTATACAGCCTTTCAGCTCTGAGTTTCCTATCTCTGGTGATTAGGAGGTTTTTATCTCCTATTGCAAAGAGGGTATCTTCACATGGAAATTTATTTCCTACTTTCAGGGGGACAAACAGAGGCCAGTTGTTTTTCTTGAACTGGCTGTTGCTTAATTAACTTTAATTCAAAATCATCAATATGCCATCATGGCATATTTGGGGGCAGCCTGTCCCGGGCCTCTAGAGTATACAAATATGTGGTTGCTATGAATGGTTGAATTCAGGAACCAGAAATGCTCAGAAAAAAATGCTCAGAAAATGCATGTCCTAGCATATCTGCTACAATGAGGAGTGACTTGCATCATATTTAGGTCACCACTTATCTCCAAAGCAATTACTGTCTTCTGTATCATCAATAATGAGGAACATCTCTACCTTGGATCTCCACCCTGTTGCACAGTCCAGCAGTCTCTCTTTTACCTGCAGTGGTTAAAATAGGTACAGACCAACTATCATGACCTGAGCTATTTCATATCTAACAATCTGGTTGTATGGCCTTGATTAAAAACACATGGGTCTGGTGTTTTGGGGGTGGAATAGAGAGAGATATTAAACTAGAAAATCTCCAAGATTCCCTCCAGATCAAATGTGTTTGTGAAATACTTTGCTCTCAGTTATTTTGATAGATTCAGTATTAAACTCAGGTTGGTAAATATCAGAGAAATGACTACAGCTCCTCTGTTTATAAAAGATTGGTCTATTTCCTAGTTAGCTCTCTCCCATCTCACCACACTTCATCCCATGGCACCTTTCCCTGCTATGGAAACGCCACTTATTTTTCAAGACCCAGTTAAAAGATCACCTCCTCTCTGCAGCCTTCCCTGATAACAAGAATTAACTGTCCTTTCTTCTAAGGCACAGTTATTAATGCAGCTCTTCCAGCATGAATTTCACTGGGATTTAAACTATACTTACTTGCTAATTTATTTTACCAAATTTATTACTGAGTCATAATGCTTTAAGTACATGGATTCTTTCTTAGACATCTTTGTAGCCCCCAATAGTACATTTGGAATAGAACAGACACTGAATGGATAAATGAATGAGTGAGTGAGTCTTATTCATGAGTGTGTTCACTCAATGAGTGAATGAGACACAAGCATTTAGACTAGAGTAGACACTGAACGGATACATAAATGAATGACTGAATCTTCATTAAATGAAAATATCCAGAATTAAGAATCCAGCATTCTTGAAAGCATAAAACATTTTACAAACAATAACATTTTGGAAATCCTTTCATGGCGTCATGAGGAACTAACTTTTGTAATTTTTATGTCCAATCATGGTCACCAATCCCAGTAACTAGGTCAACAGGAAATCAGTTTAATAATATATTTCTCCACTTTTATGGCTTTGTATTCAAGCATTCAAATGTTTGAAATCAATTTCCTTTGCTCATTGCCATGCATCATCATGAAATTCAATGGAGATATTTTGTTCTATACTCAAAATCCTCTAAAAGGAAATTT
The DNA here is from genome assembly GCF_003265705.2 of Callorhinus ursinus. NCBI lineage: Eukaryota > Metazoa > Chordata > Mammalia > Carnivora > Otariidae > Callorhinus > Callorhinus ursinus. Next base: position 38,848 of record NW_027397094.1, on the reverse strand, counting down.
TCTATCTCTCCTGCCTTTTATGCCTGTCCTCTAACAATGTGCACCTGGCCTTGCTGTGTTTTCTGACTTTATCCTCAACATCATTTACATACTTTCTCTAGTTTCATCCTGTAACAATGCAGCATGGTCTGTATGCATGAATTTGATACTGTCTCCCATGCTGACCTGGACACCATGGCTATAGTTCTACAGCAACAAGTTATATCCTTCTTTTGGGTATTGCTCAATTGCACAAATGTGTGTCCTAAGATCTTGGGCTGAAATTAAGAGTCTCTTCTAAGGGATATTTAGAAAATATCAGCCTCTCAGTATGCAGGTTTATAACCAATTCCTTAATCTGTTGTGTCTGATCCCTATGGTTGCTTGACTAAAAACGGACAAACAAAGATGATGAATAGGATGAGGGAATTTCTCTACACTGTTTCAAATCAAGCACTTCTCCTAACTAACTAGAAACTGAGTTTCTCCCAACAATACTACTGCTTGTTTTGTTCTGTCTTCACAGTTAATTCTGTTGCTTTCTCTCCTCCATTCTGAACTACTTAAAAAGTTAGATAAGTTCTGAGAAAAACTGTTACCTTCCTTGAAAATACCTCAGAGTAGAATATAGTCTTTACCTTCCGTGAAAATACCTCAGAGTAAAATATAGTCTCTTCTAATTGAGCTGGTTTTCATTAATATATTTGGAATGGGGGAAAGAACAATGATATTTTAGTGTTTCTTCCAGCTTTATGATTCTGTTTTAAAGAAATGAACTTCAAAGATACCAGAGATTCCTATGTGGGACCACAAGTTAGCCCCAAAGAACTTGAAATTGAGATGGTTCTTTGAACACACCAGCAGTGAAAGCACATGTGGGGGAGTGTACTAAAAGATCATTAAATGTATGACAACAACAACAACAACAACAACAAAAAAAACTGTGAATCCCCCAAGGTAATCTGGATATCATCTTAGGTAAACAGAACTAAGAAACATCTACAGCTGTCTGAAACTTCAACCGCACTGTTCTCCATAGGCAACGGAAAGAGGAAAAAAAAAAAGATGAGACGGAGAATGATCAGCCTGTACATAAGAAATGGGAAGCCCACAGAATTAAGAGCAAGCAGTTTTTTACATAGCACCCTTCAAAACACGAGACCACACTTGGGAGACGCTGGCACAGGCATCCGGGGTGGGGGGTACTCTTTTAATAAGTAAATCACTGGCACCAACACATTCTACAGAGAAACTACTCACTGTCATTCACCTACCTCTGCACTCATTCAACACTCAGTAAAACTACCTTCTAATTATTAATATGACAATACTAAAAGAGTTTACCTAAACAAGGGACTTGAATATTCCAGTTAATGAAAATCATGACTCACTGTAAATTAATACATCCATCTTAATTTATTTATCAGTCTTCTGTAAGTTTAGTTAAAACGAATAAATTGTTCTTAACCTAAGCAACACAAAGTGCCCTGGTAAAGATATAATGTGGACATGCAAATCAAGGGTCACATGCTGAACCACAGGAAAAAATGAATAAAGATATTGCCAAGCATCAAGAGCATCCAACCATCTACTATGAATAAAACAAACTCATCATTACCTTCTTTGTCTTTTTAACTTTATACTGAAGTATAATATGCATTGATGGACCTTCAGATAGTTTTTGTTCTGGACCTGTTACAGACAGTGTTGCCTTCAGCACATTTGGGGGTATATTTTAGAAGCAGAGTGAGTAAGGGTGGGTAAGACCTGCTTTGGTAGGTGCTTCTGAGACAGTTCTTTCAAGGAGTTGAACTGGTTTTCATTCTCACCAGGAATATGAGGAGCAATTACTTCATATCTTCATCAGTGCTTTATTATCTTCTTTTAATCTACAATAAATAGTGTGGCCCTCTGTGTTTACATAGTACACTGATTTCTTATGAATATGTTGAAATCAAAGAGTTATGAACTATGCAATTTGTTGCATCAAATACTGTATTAAATTAGCAACGCTGTATGAGCTCTCATGATGTATTACAGTAAGTGATGCAGACCCTTAGGTAAACTTATCTACTCCAACCAATCACTGGCAATAACAAGTTATAACAATAACTTCCTAGCAACTGGAGTTTTAATGCAAAATGGATAATCCAGAAACTTCATTCATTTCTTCAAAGTAGAGGAGAAATAATTTTTACCACACTATAAAATATGATACTCGTTTATTCAAAAAGTGTTTTCAGGAACTTTGATTAGAAAGTTTAAAAGTCCCCAATGAAAATTCCTGTTTGGTTCGACAGTGATTAAAAGAATACCATCATTCAGATCCTAGCTGTCTAAGAATGAAAACTTCTTGTCTCTGAAAGGAATGTTTTTGTTTTTTTTAAAGGAATGTTAACACAATTATGCAAATATGCAGAAAGGAGGAAAGAAAAGATTTTAAGCCTCTTACTATGGCCTAAGACTGCATTTTCAAACCAAACTCAGCTTTTATAGCTATTATTCTTTAAATCTAAAACCAATGGCAAAACAAACAAAAAATATTATGTGCACACCAGTTTTCTGATGTTAATCTTAAACAACTATGACCCCTGCTGTCCACATGTCTTTGCACATTTAAATTCTCAAGGCAAAGAACAGCATCCTTACTGAATATTCTTTGAGTTTCTAGTGAAAAAAGTCACTAGACTGGAAAACAATGCAAAGTCTAGAAATACACCTCTGATTCTCAAGAATGAGACAATTCAGCAAAATTTGAGGAAAGGACAAACATGTCAGTCTCTGATAGTTCTACTTTTCCTAAAAGCTTCCCTGCAAACTAGCCACAGGCACCGTGCCTGCCCTTCTCCATCCCACTTTTGTGAACAGCTAGGCTGTAACGTAAAAAGAATCACTCCAAATATTAAGTTTAAAAGGCCATGTTAAGACATGTTGTCGCTGACAATTGCAACCTCTAGTTTGGTTCCTCAGATTTCTTAGTGTAAACTCAGGAGTTAATACAAGTTTCCCCAGGTACAGAAAAATAAACTTAGTTGTAGATTAAGCATACTAGTAGGCCCTCGAGATGGGATTTTAATGTACAATTTAATGAAAAAGATTAATTGGACATCTCATTAGACCAAAGCAGTTTTTATTTACATATGCAATTTGGGATGAAGGGTGTAGAAAAAGGGAATTATTTTATTATTATTATTGTTTTTGAGCATTTCCTATAAGACAGTGACTGTGCTAAGTACTTTATGTGTATTTTCTCAAGTTAGTACTTAGGACATTATGAGCTATTGATTATTATCCAAATTTCAGAAAGTCTGAGTAAAACTGTCCAAGGTTACATGGTATCGAGTGGAAGAGCCAGGATCCAAGACCAAGACTCTGTGACTCCAAAGCACAGACCCTTATATTAAACCATCCTGCCCGCCACGTCCTACCATATTCAGGATTCAGAACACAGCACAGAGATCATCAGTTGTAACAAATGCACCACCAGCTGGAGATGATGATAATGTGGGAAGCTATGCATGTGTCAGGGCAGGAGCTAAATGAGAAATTTTTTTTACCTTCCTCTCAATTTTGCAGTGAACCTAAAACTGATTGAATTAAAAAAACAAAGTCTTTTTTAAAATAACAGCACATAGAAACAGAGGAAGAAAAGACAATTGCTTCAAAGACCAAAAGGACATATTTTCCCAACTCTATAAATTAAATTGAACAAATATTTATTGCCACTGTGTAACTAGAACTTTGTCTTTTTATAAAAAGAAATCAAACTGTGAAGACATGCTGCAAAAGGCAAAGGACAAGAACAGGTAATTTCCCAAAAGAAGAAATGCTTAATAAATCCTGGAAAACAAATTCAACCTCCTTATTATTAAAAGATTGGGAGACAAAAGATGGGATCAAAAAATAATGAGCTAACAGTTTTCACTTTTCATATTGGCAAAAGTTACCATTTGGCCCCAGTAAGCAATGGCCAGGATATATGGAAGTTGGTTGTGCTGTATATAGTTAGTGGGACTCTAAAATCGTTCAACCTGTTGTGAGTTGGGGAGCAATTCCGCAAAGTCTAATCAAATTAAAAAAGAACATATCCTATCACTCAGCATGTCCATTTATGGTAACATGCCCTGAGAGAGATTTTTATACAGAAATGTGTGCAAGATGCATACATAAACATATTTTTGCAGCATTTTTTGTAACATTGAAGAATTAGGAAAAACTTAGAAGTTCACCACTCAGGGAGCAGATATATTAAATACGGTCTATTCATATAATGAAATACTGCATAGCAATTAAAAGCATGAACTATGTCAAAAATATAAGGTTACAGAAACCAAGCAGATACACAACAACATGTCTAGTATAATAACAATGCTATCTACTAGAGGATGATGGGAATGGCTTCTCCCAGAACTGGGTGGTGCCTTTACTAGTATTTATGGGGATTTGTCAGATAGACATTAATAACAGACAAATGGTAATTCAACTCATCAATAGCAAGATAGACAGATAGACAGAAACTGTGTTTGCATGTGCCTGAGTGTTTATCTATTCTACATCTATATTTATCTCTATATCTATCTAGTGACAGAACAGTAAGGATGACCAGAAGAAAACACACCAAATTTACAACAGGACTGCCTCTAGGAATAGACATAAGTGAATTTGAAACTAAAAGTGGTTGATAAAAGGAACTTTAGTTTTATTTGTAATATTTTAATTTTCTTTAGGAAATGATAGTAACAAACATAATGAAATATTAATGCTATTCTGGGTGGTAGAACTACAGTAATTATTTTTATTCATTCATTCAAAACATACAGTTTTGTACCAACAATATGCCATCCATCGTTCTTAGTGATGTGAATAAAATAGAGAAGCTCAAAGCATTTTCTGATACTATTATCTCTGAGTTTCTGAGTTTTCTTGTATTAATTTTTCAGGTTATGGGCCATATTAGCTGCTTTTTGATATATCTAGAATATTTCTTTGACTGACGGACATTTTATATTAGTGAATGATAGACTTTCGGCAGGGGGCAGAAAGTTAAGTTACTGAAGATCAGTTTGATCCTTTCATACTTTTTTAAAAAGTTTATTTTAGAGAAGCTCAAGTAAAGACTACTCTTGGATTAATTTAACTCCATTTCTAAGTCATAACCCTTCTGCAGTCTCTACTGAATGCCCCATATATTAAATAAGATCTCTCCAGTTTGGCTGGTGGGAACTCAAATGACTCCCAGTCCTATGTGAACCCTGGAAATTGTTTAGTTTTCAGATTCTTGATAATTCTTTCCACAGAATTTGTCATTTCCTGTCTTCATAGGGTCTTATCCTATGTATTCTCAGACTGGCATTCAGCCAAAACCTCAAAAAGATCCCTATGCAGCTTTTCTGGCACTCTTTCTCTGGGCAGTTCTCTCCTGAGTACTATGCCCTCAAAATTCTTCCCAGAACTCCATTCTCTGTATCTGTTGTTTAGGTTCTTTCTTTCTCCTTCACAGTCTGGAACTTACCTCCAGGTACAAAGTCTGGCTTATGTAGAGATAAACTCGTTTTCCTTCTCAGTGATCATAGTCTCATGCTGCTTGTTTTCTAATGTCTGAAAATACTTGTTTTCTACAGGTTTTGTAGTTTTTTATTTGTTTGTGATGAGAGTAATTTCAAACCCTCTTACTCCTTCATGGCTAAAAGCAGAAGTTGAATTTCTTCTTTATTAACAGTTGGAAATGTGGGATTCTAGTGGGATATTAATGCTAGTAGGGAAAAATAAGCAGATAACATCGGATAGAACAAAGAAGACAGAGAATTACTTGAACCAGTTCCTTGTGTGAGCAAAAGTGAAAGGTTGTACTATTTGTAGAATTGTAGTGGTTTATCTTAGATAAAATCATGGATGCTTCGTGTGTGTGATTATAAGAGAGGAAATATTAGAGGTTAGGAAGAAAGCATAAAATGGTTATTTAGGAAAGTAGGGTGAATGAACTAGCAAGATTAACTAAGATTTCTAGGCAGCAATAAGGGTGAAACTGAGGTTAGTAGTCCTGATTTTTCTTGAAGATTTTATTTATTTATTTCAGAGAAAGAGAGAGAAAGAGTGCACAAGCTGGGGGAGGGGTGGATGGGGAGGGAAATGGAGAGAGAGCAGGTCTCAAGAAGACTCTGCACTGAGTGCGGAGCCTGATGGGGGCTCAATCCTACAACGCTGAGATGATGACCTGAGCCAAAACCAAGAGTTGGACGCTCAACCAACTGAAACACCCAGATGCCCCCTCAATTTTTTTAAATGAAGCATAATTAATATACAGTGTTATATTAGTTTCAAGTGTACAATATGACTCAACAATCTTATACATTACTCAGTGCTCAACATGGTAAGTGTGCTCACAGTCCCCACTACCTATTTCATCCAACCCCTTCCCTACCTCCTCTGTAGCAATGACTAGTTTGTTCTACATGGTGAAGAGTATGTATTTTTGTCCTTTTTCTTTATTTTTTCATTTGTTTGTTTTTTAAATTCCATTATGAGTGAAATTATTTGGTATTTGTCATTCTCTGTTTGACTCATTTCACTTCCCATTATACCCTCTAGGTTCATCCATGTTGTTGCAAACAGCAGGATCTCACTCTTTTTTATGGCTGAGTAATATTCTATTGTGTGTATGTATGTGTGTGTGTGTATATATATATATATATATATATATATATAATACATCTTCTTTACTCATGCATCTGTTGATGGACACTTGAGCTGCTTCCATTTCTTGTCTATTATAAATAATGCTGCAATAAACATACGGGTTTTTGTATCTTTTTGATTTTTTTTTTTTGTAAATACCCAGTAGTGGAATTACTGGATCATATAGTAATTCCATTTTTTATTTTTTGAGGAACTTTCATACTGTTCTCCATACTGCTTTAGTGGCTACACCAATCTGCATTCCCACCAACAGCGCACAAATTTTCCTTTTTCTCCACAACCTCGTCAATGCTTGTTATTTCTTGTCTTTTTGATTCCAGCCATTCTGATGGATGTGAGGTGGTATCTCATTGTGGTTTTGATTTGCATTTCCCTGATGACCAGTGATGTTGAGCATCTTTTCATGTGTCTTTTAGCCATTTGTATGCCTTCCTTGAAAAAATGTTTATTCAGATCCTCTGCCCATTTTTTTATTTGGGTTATGGGGGGGGCTTGGTGTTGAATTGTATAAGTTCTTAATGTATTTTGCACATTAACCCTTTATCAGATATATCATTTACAAATATCTTCTCCCATACAATAAATTGTCTTTTTGTTTTGATGATGTGTTCCTTCACCTTGCAAAAGCTTTTTGTTTTGATGTAGTCCCAATAGTTTAATTTTGTTCATTTCCCTAGCCTGAGGAGACATATCTAGAAAAATGTTGCAATGGCCAGTGTCAAAGATTTTAGTACTGTTGAATTTTAAATGAGAAAAAAAAAACTATTTTCAATCACTCATTTTCAAATAGTGTAGCTGCAGACCCAAGGGAAGGCAAAGATTTTGATTTATTCAGAGTTAAAGTTTCACTTTGGTGACCCAGAATTATATGGCTTTCTATTCCATTCACTCATTTGTTAATTTATGTGTTCATTCCTTTGCCATATATAGTAATGGCCCCTATAATATAAAAAATATCTATCTATCTTCAAGGTAATAGATACCATCACTTATTTTTTTTCATTTGCATCTTTTTTATGCTCAGGGACTGTGTCTTGAAGCATGCTCAAATCTCATCTTTTGACCTTGATATTTTAAATAATTTAATTGCATAATTCTCATGTTTTATTTTTTCAACTTGGCCTGATTTGTGTCTAAGAGGAATAAAAAACTCAAGAAAATATATGTACTGTGCTTTTAATCCTACCCTGATAACTTCAACAAATTACATAAAGCACATGATGTTCATTTTAAAGTTAGTGCAATTTTATTTTCAGAACAGGATTTTTAACCCATAGTAGAATATGTTTATCAATAAATATTCACAAATTGTTTTGCTATTACTGCCTATTGCTTTTACTGGTTATATAGAGAGAAATTTACTGTATGATCATTTTGAAAATATCAAGGGACACAGCCACGCCATCCATTATTACATTACACATTCTTTGGGTATTATCTCATCTGTTCTTTTAAAAGTGATTGTCTGGGTGATGGACATTGGGGAGGGTAAGTACTATGGTGAGCACTGTGAATTGTGTAAAACTGATTAATCACAGAACTGTACCCCTGAAACAAATAATACATTATATGTTAATAAAAAAATTTTTTTAAAGTGATTATAACACAGCAATCTCAAGGCTGTTTCTCTTTCACAGAAAGAGAAATTTTAAGAAGCAAGGGATTTTATAGCTTATTTCTCAACCTAAAGATGTTCCATCATTCTGGGGGAAGAAGGAGAAACTTCAAGTCATAAAAGTATGTTTATGCTCCTTGTTTGCTCTTAACTTTAAAAATTTACAGATTGCTTTGGGTGGTATAGACATTTTAACAATGTTTGTTTTTCCAATCTGTGAGCATGGAATGCTTTTCCATTTCTTTGTGTCTTCTTAGATTTCTTTCATAAGTGTTCTATAGTTCAGAGTACAGATCTTTTACTTCACTTAGATTTATTCCTAGGTATCTTATTGTTTTTGGTGAAATTGCAAATAGGATCAATTCCTTGATTTCTTTTTCTGCTGCTTCATTATTGGTGTATAAAAATACAACAGATTTCTTGATTTTATATCCTGTGACTTTGCTGAATTCATGTGAGTTCTAGCAATTTTTTGGTGGAGTCTATTGGGTTTTTTACATAGACTATCGTGTCATCTGCAAATACTGAAAGTGTGACTTCTTCCTTGCTAGTGCAATCCCCATCACAATACCACCAGCATTTTTCACAGAGCTAGAAAAAACAATCCTAAATTTTGTATGGAACCAAAAAGACACTGAATAGCCAAAGCAAGCCTGAAAAAGAAAAAACAAAACTGGAGGCATCACAATTCCACATTTCAAGCTATATTACAAAACTTTAGTCACCAAGACAGTATGGTATTGGTACAAAAACAGACACACAGATCAATGGAACAGAATAGAGAACCCAGAAATAGACCCTCAACTATATAGTCAACTAATCTTCAACAAAGCAGGAAAGAATAAAAAAGACAGTCACTTCAACAAATGCTGTTGGGAAAAATGGACAGCCACATGAAAAAGAATGAAACTGGACCCCTCTCTTACACCATACACAAAAATCAATTCAAAATGGATGAAATACCTTAATATGAGACATGAATCAGAATCCTAGGGAACACAGAAGGAAACCTCTTTGAGCTTGGCTGTAGAAACTTCTTACTAGACATGTCACCACAGGCAAGGGAAACAAAAGCAAAAATGAACTATTGGGACTTCATCAAGATAAAAAGCTTCTGTACAGCAAAGGAAACAGTCAACAAAACTAAAAGGCAACCTACAGAATGGGAGAAGATATTTGTGAACAATAAATCTGATAAAGGGTTAGTAACAAAAATCTACAAAGAACTTATCAAACTCAACAGCCAAAAACCAAATAACCCAGTTAAGAAATGGGCGGAAGACATGAACAGAAGATTTTCCATAAAAGACATCCAACTGGCTAACAGACACACCAAAAGATGCTCAACATCACTCATCATCAGGGAAATGCAAATCAAAACCATGATGAGATACCACCTCACACCCGCAGGATGGCTAGAATTAACAACACAAGAAACAACAGGTGTTGGCAAAGATGTGGAGAAAGGGGAACCCACTTGCACTGTTGGTAGGAATGCAAACTGATGCAGCCACTCTGGAAAACAGTACGGAGGTTCCTCAAAATGTTAGAAATAGAACTACCCTACAATCCAGCAATTGCACTACTAGGTATTTACCCAAAGGCTACAAAAATACAGATTTGGACAGATACAAGAACCCTGATGTTTATAGCAGCCTTATCAACAATAGCCAAACTATGGAGAGAGCCCAAATGTCCACTGACAGATGAAGGGATAAAGAAGATGTGAGACACACACACACACAATGGAATATTACTCCACCATCAAAAAGAAGAAAATCTTCTTATTTGCAAGGACATGGATGGAGGTAGAATGTATATGCAAAGTGAAATAAGTCAGCCAGAGAAAGACAAATGCCATGTGATTTCATTCATATGTGGAATTTAAGAAAGAAGATGGACATATGGGAAGGAGGAAAAGAAAAAAAGGAGAGAGGGTAACAAGCCATTAGTGACTCTTAAAGATAAAGAACAAACTGAGGGTTGATGGAAGGAAGTGGGTGGGTGATGGGCATTAAGGAGGGCACTAGTGGTGATGAGCACTGGGTGTTGTATGTAAGTGATGAATCACTGAATTCTACTCTGGAAATCAATATTGCACTATATGTTCACTACCTAAAATTTAAATTAAAAAAATAAATAAAATTTATAAAGCACTACCTTTAAACTTTTAAACGTATAAAATACTATCAATGCATGAACAAATAAAAATTATATGATAAATCAGGACTTAAACCAAATAGAAAATAAGAAATTATTTTATGAAGTGAAATCTTAGTACCATTCACACTTTCTTCATAGATCATTTTCCTATTCCTATTTGTCTAAAGTCATAAATTACAGAAGTATAATGAATTTCCAAAATCAAGACCAGGACCTACGGTGTCACTGACCAAGTAGTGCTATTCTTCTTGAGGAAAGTACTCCTCTACAATGAAAATCAATTCTCTAATTCTAAAGAACCATATATTTGACTGTAGGAATGGGTCACTGCATTCTTCATGTTAAATAGTTTCACACTTGTATTGCTCTGACTGCCTTTCTGCATATATACTCAATTTTGTCACACTCATTCTTTAAATGTTGCACTAAGAACTTGTACAGTTATGCAGAGGTTCTGATAAATGCAATGAGACCAGTGGAATTATACTTCAATCTAAGTAATGCCTTTACTTTGACAACATTGTAATGCTGACTCATTTGGAGAAAGTGCTGCCATTTCAGTATGACCATTAGATTATATAAATTTATATAAATTAAGGACAACTGCTACATTTTTCACTATTAAATTCTGTATTAAGGACAGTTGTTTCAGCCCATGAAGTTCTTATATTTTAATTTTGTTAATTAACTTTTTTTTGCTTTCATTCACAAGTATAATAAAAATGTCTCTTATTAAATTATTCAAGACATATTTATTTAGTGTTTTTTATGTTTTAGGCACTGCTAATCATATAGGTTAATTCATCTCTTGCTGTCATAAGGCTTACTTTTTATAGATTTCTAGGTCTTCATCCAAGGACATAAAAAGAACTGAGTAGAACAGATTCATGGCTCAGCTTCGCTCAATTATCAGCCATTCCTATCCTCTCACATCAAGTGAAATACCCCTCCAAGCTCCTGCAGCCCAATGTGTTCAGAGACCAGTGTACAAATTCGGAGCACACAACACTGGGCACAACACCAAATCCCCACGATGTGTCTTCTCCGTCCGAGTCTTAACTTTTCACCTAAACATCCCAGTCATCAGCCACTGCATTTATTTTAGTACTTTCTGAATATGTGTTAGCTGAGCTATTGAACTAGACAAACCAGGACAAATACAGAGCCTTGGAGCATGATATCCATTCACACCCCCCACTTGCCCTCAGTTCTCTGTCATCTCACTCCCAGTAAACCTTCTCTGATGCTCCTTTACCAAAGTTGGCTTCACCCGTCTCTTTATATAATACCTTTAATTGCCCCACTGTATTATAAGTACTAGTTTAGTTGTCTTATCCTCCAGATTCCTGGCTCCATGATGGAAAGTATGTTTATCTTCCTCATTCTTACATCCCCAGTGCCTCACAGTGTGCCCGTCACAGAGTAAGAGCCCATTCATAATCATTTGTAAAGTAAATCGATGGAGTTCCAGGCACGCCGCGCCACAATGTGCCACTTTGGCGTGTGGGTTATCTCTTTAAGCCCCAACAATTAAGACAATCAAAGTCAAAAGACTCAAGAAGAGCTTTTTACTTCTCCCTTGACTGTGTAAAAGAATTTAGATGGGGGCTCAAACCAGGAAGAGCTATTACCAGTGTAGGGGCAAGGGCAGGCCCCTCAAGATGAGCCACTTTGGTTTGTGGACTATTTTGAGCTGAAGGCAATCAAGACCTTGAAGGCTTTAAAAAAAAAAATTGCCCCTCCTTTAACTATATAGAAGAATCTAAATTTGGGGTCTTTCCCAGCATAAGAAGGTTTAAGCAGAGATAAATTTTATCTGAGTGACCCATCTGTTTAGCAGGGCAAACATCTAATTACCAAACATCTGCTCTTATTTCCCCATGAAGTGCATTCCTTCCCTGTAAAGTCCCAGCCCCCAGCCCCTTCTCCTGAGTTCAGGATGATATATATACCTCATCATACCTGTCTTTGGAATTTCCACATCTCTGTGGATTCCCCATACCTATGAAGTTAATCTCTCTCATGTCAATTTGATTCTTAGTGCAGCTAGAGGGAACTTAAAGGGGACGGGTAATTCTTGCTCCCCAAAACCAGAGATAACTTTTCTTTATAGCAGAAAGACTTATCCGCATGGCATGGCAAACATCTGTTTACCAATCATTGGCTCTCCTGTCTTCTATGAATAATCTTCCTCCCCTTTGAAGTCCCAGACCCTTGTCCCGTTCTCCTTAGCTCAGGATGGCATATAAGCCTCAAATTCCTGTCCAAGAGCCTCACACACCTTTATGGGGCTCCTGTATGTATAAGACTTCTTTTTCTCCTGTTAATCCGTCTTATATCAATTTAATCATTAGACCAGCCAGAGAACCTAGAAGGTAAGAAGGAGAAGTTTTTCTACCCTTACAGAATGAATGATCCATACTATTTAAGGGACCTTTCTAAATTGCTTATAACTTTGATTAAAAGGGAAAAAATGTTTAAATATGAAAACCTTTTTAGTCATCCATAGCTGCATACAATTAAAATCTCTGATGTGTTAGGTTAACATGGAATACACATGCTATTTCACACGGTCTGACACTTACCCACATTTCAATATCTTATCTCAGTATTTTCCCATATGGACCCAAAAGAAAAATTCATTTTTCTGAGTTTTAGGCACTTCCCTTTCTTTTGTATATTTTATTGGGCACTTAAACACATAATTCTGAGAATTACCTCTTTCTCTTTTACTAAACATTATTGTTTAACTCTTACATGAAAATTTTAAGTGCATATGTCTAACTTTTCAAATGACTAAACTTTTTTTTAAAGATTTTATTTATTTATTTATTTGACAGAGAAAGAGATACTACGAGCAGAGGGAGTGGCAGTGGGAGAGGGAGAAGCAGGCTCCCCGTGGAGCAGGGAGCCCGATGCGGACTCGATCCCAGGACCCTGAGATCATGACCTGAGCCGAAGGCAGATGCTTAACCGCCTGAGCGACCCAGGCCCTGACTGAACATTTCTTGAGGACAGGGTCTGCATGTTGTTTTATCTTCATACATTCTGATATCTCAGTGTTCAATTCAGTGCTTAATCAATATTGCATTAATTATTGCTTAAAATCTATGAACATGGAGAGTTGGGTATTTCTATTTTTCAAAAAAGAATTTCTAAATTTCTTTTTTTAATCATAAGAACTATTAAAGTCACTCAAGTTTACTCACTTCTTTGTAGATCTGCCTGCCTATATGCAAAATTTTGCTGAGTTCTACATCCGAAAATAAGAATATTGGTATTTTAAAAATGTTAATCCCTGCCTTTTTATTTTATGAAGTCAGATTAAGTTTGGAAAATCCTCAGTTCTTTCTGCCAGTTACTAGTGACCTTTTATATTATTCACTAAGTCAACTGATGTTGACCTAGATAAATCCAATTCTTATTGCAGTTATATTTCTATAAATATAACTGAACATGACTATATGTTATATATAAATATAACAGAACAAGACTATATCAGCTTTTATATCATTTCTATTTTTTTATTATTATAATAGATAAAATCTATTTTGGGGATGTGTAATTGAAGATCATTACTAGGTCTGCAACATAACCAGATGAAATAAAAGACGCAGGTGGGGCTGTTAACCAGAGCTCCTCAGCTACCTTCCACACGGCATCACTGTGTGGTGTGGGCTTCTTACAGCATGGAGGCTAAATGAGCAAGCATTCTGGGAGGAAAAGGTCTAGTGTGTATGTGTTACCAGTCTTTGAATGCATCACGCTTGGTAATGTTCCATCCCAAAGTAACTACAGGAGGGTGCATACCCAGTGGGGAGGCAATGGAAGAGGGCCACCAGCAGGGAGAAGCATATGCCCTCACTGACATGGTTTCAAATTGAAGTACATAGTGATAACAAAATGCAGACAAACTCTCAATTGATTTTATCACAATTTTTAAATTCTCTAGAGGCAATGTCTGCCTTCCAGGGCCGACTGCCCCCATTCCCTTTGGCACAGCACTGAACTACAAAATGCATGGATATTCGAGGCATAGTTCATTTGGGGACCACCAAAGTTGCAGTCAACCACAATGTGAGGAGTATTTTAAGTCCAAGAGTTTGGGCAGTTCATTAAAAATGGTGAATAGATGAAAAGAAGAGTCAAAATTTAGAGCGAAGAGTGTCAAGCCCGAATGCCTTAGAATATTGGTTGTTTCTCAGAAATTAAATAATAATATTCCTGAGGCAAGAGATGTTATAGTAAGATAAGATGGTTTTAGTGTAAAATGCTGACAAAATGTACAGGTGGAAATTTCCCAAATGTAATTGAAAATATGCCCATAATTAGTATTTGGGGGATGACTAGAAATACAGGTTGTCTGTGGAGCTATTAGAGCACGGAGGGAAGGAGACGGCGCACGTTAAACTTTGAAAGGTGCTCACAGGGAAATGGAAACAAGGGGACAAGGGCCAGGAAACACCATGTGGTGGGAAGGGGCGGGAATCAGGAAAAAGATACCAAAGAAGGAGAAAGCTTCAAAAGTAGGAGATGCTTAACTGGGCCAAAAGCTAGAAGTAAATATGGTAATAGCGATATCTGAAAATAGGTCAATTAACTTAGCTACCGGGACGTCCCTTCCAACAGAACACTTCGGTTGCATAGCGCAGAAGGGTCGGGCTGTAAGGGTTATGGAGGAGAAACCACGGCAATCTACTGATCTTAACAGCACCCGGCATGTGAGTGCTCACTCTATAATCTGTATGGGCTTCACATACAATATCTTATTTACTACAACAACCCTGTAAGGTAGGTCAGAATAACCACATTTCATAATGTTAGAAAAGCCACCTCAAACTTGGAAACAGGCAAGAGAGTACAGTTTCTTGTTTCTTTTCAGTGCAACACTAGACATGACTTTTATTGTCTGACCAATTTACAAGTCTGAGAGGCAAAGGTTAATTCAAAGATTTTTGCCTCGTAGAGATGCAAATAATTTCTCTCTGGTGGAACAGGTAATGTCTATTGGATATTAACCAATCTGGTATCTAAACAAGCAGTTTTCTCATAAAATTTTTCTCAAATTGTTGATTATTCCTAACTTTTCAAATACTCTTTTGCTGATTTTGAAATCCCGGTTGTTCCTTCACTGCAGTTTTCTAGGGAAAGTAGCAGTCAAGGACTGGGAAGGCGGGGTGCCCCCCCAGCCCGGGCTGGAGATGGTCATGTGCATATCTGCATCCCGAAAGCAAGTTTCTCAGCCCAGAGGGGGCCTTGGCCAAGGAACCTATCTCCCCTCTGACTCAGCACCTGCCCACTTCCTGCCCTGCCCCTGCAATCTATCCCCAGACCTGGGGTTTATAAACACCCATGAGCCTTTTGTTCAGAGGCTGTGGGATAATCCCCCGTTGGTGCTGCTTTCATCAGAACCTCTCCAGGTGCTGCCTCCTACTGGGAATTTGGAATACCAGGAAACTAGCACCTCTTTTTGTTTCTTGCCTGCACTGTCATAGTAAATGAATAAGGCTCGTTATTCTCATGACCTTCACACCTGGCAGCTCATCATGTGCAAAGCACAACGTTAGCAACTGATATAACTGGAAATTGTGGATACCAGGAAGGGGATAATGGGTAGGGAAATGGCTTAATAATGATAATTAACATTTGAGTGGTTACATTTTGCCAGTGTAGGGGAGGAAACATAATTTTACTTCTACTCTTCTAGGTTCTTGGTGGAGGACTCTCTCCCCCTAAAAAAAGACAGATTAACAGGAGAAAAACAAAAATATGGTTCATAACATGTGTATCTCCTGTATGCATGGGAGAAACCCCAGAGAACAGTGACTCCCTAAAATGGCCCAACACACCCCCTTAGATACCATCTCTAGCTACAGACAGAAGACGTGGGGACAAAGGGAGGCAGTTATGGAAGGTTACCAGGAAAAGAGCGAACAGTGACAAGGGTTTTACAAGTAACAAGCACAGTAAACACTGTAGGGTTGTTTGCAGCTTTAGTCCCTGCCTCCTCCATCGATAAGCTTTTCTAGAGATTCAGGCATCCTCTCTTCCGGTAACAGGGAGGGCGACACTCCTACAAAGCAGATTCCCCTTGTACGTGTAATACCTCTTACAAAAGGGTAACTTCTACTTCGTTCTCAGAGCTCCACCTGTGTCTGCTATTTCCTAAAAAGTAATCAATATGCCAAAGAGACATTTTTTGGGATGGTATGTGTTGCTCCCCTTCACCAGGCATGCTGCTATCACTTTCAAAGTGTTATTTATTGTTTATTTAGTAATTACAGCAGCCCAAATAGGTAAGTGTTATAGCTCTGCTAACTTTACAAACAAGGGACCTGAGTTTGGGGTTGGTTGAATACTTGCCCACCTCACACAGCTAGTATTTCGCAGACCCAAGATTGGAATGCAAGTGGCCGATGCTTTGAACCTACACATTTAATTAAAAGACTCAAAGATTGCCTGCAGATATTTGCCATCAAGCAGAGCAGAGTAAGAAGAGTTGAGGGCAATATCACCAGTAGGACTGATGATAATAATCTGAACAGAAGAAAAAAAGGAATCGGTCTGGAAAAAATACTGGAGCCACAGAGATACGCAAGTCTGATGCCCCTCATTTAAGTTACCAACACATTGCCAAATAAATATGGGATGTTTCCACCTGTGCATGGGTTTGGTGAGGACAGTAAGGAAGTGGTAATTAGAGAGTGAGGGGAAACTCGGGATCTGGAAAAGATACCTTCAGATTGAGTCCAGCACATGTGTTTGCATTCTGGTCCAGCAAGTGCAGAGGGAGAAATCAAAGCTTGCAAGGAGAGGGAGGGAAGCAGAGAGAGTTCTGCATAAGGAAGGGGGGGCAAAGCATGGGGAGGCCAGCATCATGGAGGAAGTTTACCTCTTGTCCTAACTCAGAAGGAAAAAAAGGGGGATGAGCAAAAGTGCAGAAATGGTTAGATGATGCAGCAGGGTTTTGACAGGTGGCAAGGGCCAGAGGGTTGAGGGAGTTCTCCCTGGGTGACCTCAATGTGCTCAGGAAAATGGGAGACAAGGTCACGTGGTGAGGATAAAGGATCTGAGTTTGATTGGAAGGGACAGGACGGGAGCAGCCACTCCAGTGATGAATGGGGAAGTGAACGTGACATAAATAAAAGGACTGCTAAGCAGCAGAGAGAGCGGCAGGCTGTTACCTGGTCCAGCAGTGCAGTCTAAGACTAGAGTGGACAGAGGGGGACGGCACGGGAGAGGCAAGGCAAGCCCGAGACTCAGGGGGACTAGGACTGAAGCTCCAGAATTCAGGCAGGTGTGAGCAGGACCGGGGTCCCTGCTAAGTGTCCCGGAGAGCCTGCACTTCCACCAGCACAGCTCTGTCACAAAAGGGCATCGCTGCTATTCTGCAAGTGTCCCCAACTGGACTGTCAAGAACCCAAGGGCAGGGGTTGTGGCCCCCTTGCTCCTCTCTCAGAGGACACAACCCACCTCATGTGCAGTCAGGGACCCGTAAATCATTGTTTCCTGCTTGGACTTTGACCAGCCCCGTAGTAACCTTCAGGACTCTGTGCTCTCCTGGAATTGGTCATGTTTTCTCTCCTGAGTTTTCTCCTGCTGGCCCTGATTCTTGTGATCTGTGTCTGTCTTGACTTTGACCTGCCTACCTGGCTTTGTCCAGTGCTCTTATCCTTCCCTTTCAGAGTGATTATCTGCTTCCAGAACCACTCCTCTACCTCGGTTACCTGTTTCCAGACATCCCTATCTCCATCCATTGGGTAAATTCACTGCATGTGCTGCCACATTATGCCCTGGAGGGATCCAGGAGAACTTCCAGAGCAGGTGCCACTAGACCCTCCTAAAAACTGATAGGAGTTTGCTGGGTAGGAAATTCTTCAGGCACAAGAGACAGTGTGTCTCCAAATACGTCACCGTGAAGGACCATCCTGTGTTTGTCAAACCATGAACGTTTCAGCATGCTTGGCACATAGAAGAGGTATCAGACAGCGAAGGTAGGTGAAACTATAAAACAATGAAGGAGAAATTGCCATGATAAAACATTTGGCATTATTCTGTAGGTGAGAAGAAATATGCCATAAAAGGCTACAGGAACAGGAAATTTTCAGCAAAGGAAACAGAGAATTCATGGGGAACATTATGTTTTTCCAGATATTAATGACTTAAGATGGAGAAATCCAAGTTTCCTGCGAGTGTTTCGTAAAGCTAGGATTATTCTGTAGAATTTAAAGAAAACCTCTGGATGAAAACGACCTTCTATCTCATGAAGACTCACTAGCAGTGGAAGAGTATTGTGAAGGAGAGAGTCTCCCATCACAAGAGGCATTAAAGTAGAAGCTGCAGTTGGCCTGTAGAAAGCACTTGAAAGAAGCTGATATGAAAAGTAGAAAAGACAACCAATAATACCTCTTCCCACCAGTGGGATTTTCTATTTCTTTTGCCCTTCAGAATGCCAGAATGTTGTATGCTCCCCAGATACTGAGCAGCTAACTGACTACCTACAGCAAACTCCAAAATTAACTCTGACAGAAGCCTTTGACAAGCAGTTTCCAGGCCTCAACGATTCCATGGGAATAGAGTTATAACCCAAATTTCATTGTCTAAAGAACTCCCATTTTAGCGGCTGAGATTTCACACTAAAAGTACAAAAGCTCCTAAAGTATAGCTGAAATAGTTTAACATTCTCAAAGGTCCATTTCCTACTGTTAAGGATATTTTAGCCTTCATTCCACAAAGATATGAAGTTAATTATATTCAAGATTTTATAACTGCCTTCTTGCAGGTGGGGCTTATAGCATGGCTTTGTTCTTCAACAAGAAAATTGTTCCTATATTCCTCTTAGTCTAATTTGTCTTGCTTGAATCATTTTACATGGATATTGAGGTCAAAAGGTGTGCCGATCTAATCATTTTTCACCTCAAATGTGACAAGTTCTCAGAGTTGCATTTCGCTTATCAATGTGTTTAATGACATACAATTATTTGTGCTAAATTTTAATTATATATATATTTATATATATAAATTATATATATAAATTATATATAAACATATAAAATATATATTTATATATATAAATTATATAAATTATATAAATATAAATTATATATAAATTATATATATATATATACCTTTATATATATAATGCATGAAAGTCTATGAATGGTGGGGTTTTTAATCTCGGTTTTCTCAATGAAAGAATATTTGAGCATGAAATCAACTCCTAATGATAATCTTGGAATTGGTTCTTTAGCATAGTTAACATTTCTCAAATATAAATGTTTTGATTTCACCTGGAATTGCAGCACACAAAGTAAATACTGGCTTAATCCGGACAAGCTCTGCAGTTTCTAATCAAGCCAGGCAAAAACACAGTGAGACCAGGGAGAGTTCATTTTCCTGCATCGCATTCTGTAAGTCTCCCTTATAGAAATTTAATTCAGGATGGTGAAGGTCAGAAGGTTTGGAGAGTCTGCACCTAGGTGGCCACATCCTCACTTCCTCACCACCTGTCACTTGCCATCAGAAACTTTTCCTATGCCTTACAAATCATCTATTAAGTGCTTCCCAAGCCTGTCTGCTCCTCAGAACACTAGAAAAAAAAAAGGTTTTTTAATTAGACATCTAAGCCTCACCTAAGACTGAGAATCATCGGGTGTAAGGCTCTGAAATTTATATTTTCTAAAAATTTCCCTGAGGGGAAATGGAAAAGCAGAGCCATTGTGTCCAGATGTGAGTTTAATGTGAGTTCCCTGACAGTCAACTCTTATTTTTTTTACATCCCAAATTCTCTACAAGTGGTCTCTCAGCTGTTCTGAAATTTCCATATCAAAAAAAAGCCTGCTCTACAGCAATGTCCACAATAGCCAAACTGTGGAACGAGCCAAGATGCCCATCGACAGATGAATGGATAAAGAAGAAGTGGTATATATACACAATGGAATATTATGCAGCCATCAAAAGGAATGAGAGCTTGCCATTTGCAATGACGTGGATGGAACCGGAGGGTGTTATGCTGAGTGAAATAAGTCAATCAGAGACAGACATGTATCCTATGACCTCACTGATATGAGGAATTCTTAATCTCAGGACACAAACTGAGGGTTGCTGGAGTGGTGGGGGGTGGGAGGGATGGGGTGGCTGGGTGATAGACATTGGGGAGGGTATGTGCTACGGTGAGCACTGTGAATTGTGCAAGACTGTTGAATCACGGATCTGTACTTCTGAAACAAATAATGCAATATATGTTAAGAAAAAAAGAAGAAGGAGATAGCAGGAGGGGAAGAATGAAGGGGGGAAGTCGGAGGGGGAGACGAACCATGAGAGATGATGGACTCTGAGAAACAAACTGAGGGTTCTAGAGGGGAGGAGGTTGGGGGGATGGGTTAGCCTGGTGATGGGTATTAAGGAGGGCACATTCTGCGTGGAGCACTGGGTGTTATGCACAAACAATGAATCATGGAACACTACATCAAAAACTAATGATGTAATGTCTGGTGATTAACATAACAATAAAAAATTTTAAAAAATGCCTGCTCTAAAGTCTCTCCCTACTTTGTTGTATTGTATTTAAGTTTCTCCAATGCTTTCTAACCCCTCCATGGGCTCAAGTTTGGGATGTTTTCCCCATCACTAGTGTCCAAGCCCTAAGATAACCTGTCTTCCTTCTCCACAACGCCAAACATTGCCATCCACACTTCACCATGTAGAAATGCCTTCATTTACCTCCCGATGAAATAGCCCTAAGTCTGTGCAAAACTTTCCCTTTCTTCTGAGCTTTGTATTTTTAAAATCAACTTTATGTAGGCATAATTTGCATATAATAAATACACCCGTTTTAAGTGGATCTCTTGAAGAATTTTGACAAATTTATATACAAGTGTAATCATTGCTACTATCAAAATGAAGAATATCATACCAAATGTACTCTGTGTTCCATTCCCCCAGACTCCAACCTCAGAAAACCTCTGACTTGCTTCCTGTCACCATAGATTAAATTTGGCTTTTCCACAGGGTCATATAAATAGAATTCTACAGTACAGCTGACCCTTGGACAGCCCAGGAATTAGGGGTACTGACTCCCCACACAGTCAAAATCTACGTGTACCTTTTTACTCCCTCGAAAACTTTACTAATAGCCTCCTGTTGATCAGAAAGAAGCCTTACCAATGACATAAACAGTTGATTAACATATAGTTTTACACTATATACATACATATGTTATATGCTAGGTCCTTACAATAGAGTAAGCTAGGGAAAAGAAAATGTTATTAAAATCATAAGGAAAATACATTTACAGTATTGTTCTGTATTTAGAGGAAAAAATTTGCATATAAGTGGACCATGCAGTTTGCACCCCTGTTGTTGAAGGCTCAGCAGTATGCATGCTCTTTGTAGAGCTGCTCTTGTTGTGCATAATTGTATCAGTCTGTGTTCTCCAGAGAAACAGAATCGATACAGTGTGTGCATGTGTGTGCGTGCATGGGAGCATGCACGTGCGTGTGAGTGTGTGTGTGCGTGTAGAGTTATGCAACTGGGTCATACAGATTTAGAGGCTGGCAAGTCCAAAACCCGTGGGGTAGGCCACCAAGCTGGAGACCCAGGAAAGAACCAATATTGTACTTCAAGACCCAGTCCTCCCCCTGGCAGAATTCTCTCTTGCTCAGAGCAGGTCATTCTTTGTTCTACAAAGGCCTTCAACTACTTAGATGAGGCCCATTCACATTATGGAGAGCAAACTGCTTTACTCAAAAGTGCACTGATTTGGGGCGCCTGGGTGGCTCAGTCATTAAGCGTCTGCTTTTGGCTCAGGTCATGAACTCAGGGTCCTGGGATCGAGCCCCACATCAAGCTCCCTGCAACGTGGGAAGCCTGCTTCTCCCTCTCCCACTCCCCCTGCTTGTGTTCCCTCTCTTGCTGTCTCTCTCTCTCTCTGACAAATAAATAAATAAAATCTGAAAAAAAAAAACAAAGTGCACTGATTTAAATGTTAATTTTATCCAAAAGCACTCTCATAGAAACATCTAGAATAATGTCTGACCAAATATCTGGGCACCGTGGCCCAGCCAAGTTCACACATAAAATTAACCATCACAATTATGTTCCTGATATTCATCCATGTTTCACACAAATGAATAGATTGGTCCTTTTAAATACTGAATAATATTCCATTCTGTGCATATACCACAGTTTGTTTAGCTCTTCTCCTGTTGAAGGAAACCCGTGTACTTCAAATGTGCAGCTATTATGAATAAGGCTGCTATGAGCACATATGTATAAGTATTTGTAAGAACATGTGTGTCGTTTATCTTGGGGAAATGTGCATGAGCGGGTTTGCTGGGTCCTACGATAAGTCTATGTTTAACCTTTTAAGACTGTCAAGTATTTTTTCAAGGTGGTTTTCTATTTTAAATTTCCAAAAGTAATGTAGGAAAGTTTCAGCTGCTCTGTATTCTCACCAAATTCTTGGTACCTGAAGGGTGTTCTAATTTTAGTGGTGTCTAATAGTATCTCACTGTGGTTTTAATTTGCATTTTCCTGTTAACTAATGATGTTGAGCATCTTTTTATGTATTGTATATTTTCTTTTGTCAAGTGTTTCTTCACATCTTAAGCCCATTTTTAAATTGCATTGTTAGTTCCTATCATTGACCTGTAAGTGTCCTTTATGTGTTCTGAATACAACCCCTTTGATGAGTGTATATATATTACAAAGGTTTTCCCCCAGTTTGGTGGTATCATTAGAAGAGCAGAAGTTTTTAATTTAGATGCAGTTCTGTTTTTCTATGTTTTCCTACAGAGTTTGGTTCTTATGCTCTCCTTGCTTATCATAGGTCAGAAAGATGTTTTCCTCTAGAAGATTTTTAATTTTTGCTTTTACATTTATGTCTATGATCTTTTTTGGTTTGTTATTTGTGTACTGACTGAGGAAAGAGCTGATATTCATTGATTTTCCATTTGGATAGCCAATTGTTCTAACACCATTTTTGATAAGGCTGTCTGATCCCCGTTTAATTGCCTTGTCACCTTTGATAAAAATCAACTGACAAATATGTGTGGACCTATTCCTGGTGTCTGTTTTGGTCCCATCGATCTACATGTCTCTCCTCATGCCAACACAACACTTTCTCAGTCACTGCAACTTTCATGGTAAGTCCTGAAATAAGGCAATGCAGGGCCGCCAACTTTGTTCTGCTTTCACAAAACTGTTTTGGTATAATCCTCCCTTTAATTCTAGTTGCCAATGCATTTAGTATTGCATTAAACTCATATCTATTAGCCTTTAATTTGATGTTTTTATGGGATTAAGTCAGTGGATATGCAGATGCATAGGCAGAAACACAGCAGCCTCTTTTGGTCCTGCATAATTATTATCCTTTTAAATTTACTTTGGTAAACATAGTGAGTCTTTCAGTAGCTCACTGCCCGTGGCTGAGGTATCCTGGTTGTACACACTGGACTCCCATCACATAATGTCTCTTCCCCTCCTCATCCACAGAGAATCTCAGCATCATGCCTGCCTTCCTTGCCCCATATTCTTCTCCCAAACAATCTCGTCAATGCTTAAACATTTGAATTTCTTTAAGCCCAACCTACTGCCGTCAATGCTGATTTTCTTAATCTTAAGAACAGCATCTGAGGTCTAAACTTGTCAGAGCTTAGATGCAGAATAATCACCTTTATGACATGTACAAATGTCACTGCACATTTTGATGGTATTCTCACTGTGTCAGAGCAAATCCAATTTCTGGCCTGCTCTCCCTGGAAGTTTTCTTCTGCCTAACTGATTTATAACTTATGTTAGCTATTATGAATCTTCCCCTCCAAACAATCAGGACATGACTTTTTTAAAGTAAATCATTATGGGTGGTTTGCATTCATCTCCAATTATTTATTTTTAAAATGAAGGCCAACGGAACAAAAGGGAGGTTGAATTTGGATGCCCTATTGTGAAGGACAGGTTTGCTCAGTTATTTCTGAGGTGGGGATAAGCCAGGGGAATTGCAAATGAAGGGCAGAGGAAAAAGAGGAAGAAGGGGGGCTTTGCTCTGGAACTAACAAGAATAGGGTGAAGATCAAAGGAGCAGGAATTCAGAGGCACAAGAAGAGCCTCCCTTGCATATTTTGACTCCCAGGAGTCTCTCCCACCCACAGCCTTTTCTCAGTAGCAGTGCTGATATTTGTCAGTACCATCATTTCCACGAGCCTACTGAAAGCTTCTGACCCAACCCCATCCACTCCCCATGAACCTACAAAGGTCACTACTTCCATTTCTTCAGCTCCTATCTTTATGCTCATACCCTTTAATACAGAAAGAACTACAGAGGATGCTCCTTCTTCCTGATGGCTGTGTGGTCCTCTTGGTATAAGAGGAAAATACACAGTTCAGCAACCTCACGAGTTACCACAGCAGCCCCCACCCAGGGTCCAAATGTTCACCAGTTTGAATATCAGCACTGACTGCAGAAAGCTTTAGTAAAAGCTGGAAAGCGCTGCCAATAAAAGAAAGTAGCCACGCCTGCCCTCTGGGAGCTGACAGACCAGACAGAAGGGGAGTCAAGCTTTTTTCTATCCCCTCTACTAATAACCAATGTCCATGTGTTTTAGGACCATCCTCACTAACACTGCTATCTACTTTCTTGACAAACCCTAAATTTTAGAATCAAAAGAGTTGTCAGATATTCATTTTTTACAGACTAAGTAAAAATCAGAATGAGAGAGAAGTTAAATGGTTTGGTAAGACTGATGTGTGAAACAAAGACAGAAGAAAAATTATTAAATTTCCTTACTACCTACAGCCCATTGAGAAGTCCTTGAACCAGGCAGAGTGACCTTCCTCTAGGGACTCAACTGCCTCAATGTTGACACTTTGCTAAGGACAAAAGGCAAGCCTAGCCTGACCACCCTCCTCCCCTAGGATCCTGTAAATCCACTTTAATGTATAACAATTCCTTTGGAAACTTCCTTTATCTCTAAACCCCCCAAGATACGTGTTGGCAATCATTCCCCAAGCATATGGCCCACCGATCTACATCTGCAGGGTCTCAGGACCAAGGTTTTATTAGACGGTAATAAATGACCTTTTCCCAACAATAGCTAGCCCCTCAAGGTCCTGGAAACCTTGCTTCCAAAATTCCTTAGAGACCTACGCTCTCCCTGACCCCCTCCTAACTTGAGGGTATATAATGGGCTGCTCCTCATGACCCCGGTGCAGCTCTTTCTGCCCACGGTCCTG
The DNA here is from genome assembly GCF_003265705.2 of Callorhinus ursinus. Classification (NCBI taxonomy): domain Eukaryota; kingdom Metazoa; phylum Chordata; class Mammalia; order Carnivora; family Otariidae; genus Callorhinus; species Callorhinus ursinus. The sequence continues at coordinate 13,164 of NW_027397094.1, read as the reverse complement.
TCCCCGGGCTTTAATAAAATCACCTTTTTGCACCAAAGACGTCTCAAGAATTCTTTCTTGGCCATCGGCTTCAAACCCTAACGTCTTTCCTACATCAAGGTCCTTTTTGGTTTCTGTCTTACCAAACCAGTCTACACCAAAAATATTCTACACACTCACCTTTCCTAGACCCTTCTGGGGATTGTTTCAAGGTTGGAAGAAGCATTTCTGGAGACGAGAAGGAAGACGTTACTTTTCATTCAACAGGAAGCATGATATTGGGAGCACTTTCCGAGAGCTGGTACAGAACGTTGCTCCACTAAAGTCAAACGCAATGGAATTGATTCCAAGATTCATGTATAGACATTTAATGCCACCTAAAATTAGAAAGAAAGAATTTCCAGACTAGAGTGAAGAACTGAAGTCATGGTCTTCAACTCTAAAAATAAAAACCTGCTTCAATTTTCTAGGAAAATCTTTAACATAAAAAAATATCATTTCTCCTGTTCATTTTACTCCCCATACTTAGAAGAACAAACTTTGAAAGAATCTATCAAAAACAGGAGCAATAATGATCCAAGGGATGTTTGACTAATTTTATGATACAGCAAATTCAGTGCGGCTTCAGCACATCCCATCCCCATCTTCCTAGCGTCCTGCTAATGACAAAGAAGCAGAGTGAATGCAGATTCTTCAGGAAAAGTGTTGTCCTTCCAGGGATAGGTACTAACAATATACTTCAGAGGCGAGTGCCTCTGGGCTCCATCCTAAATGACAGGAAAATGAAGGGCCGGCTTTCAGCACTTGCCTTGCCAGGCTGTCTCAACTGATAGAGACGTTTTTCTCCATTATCTTCAATGTAGATGGTCTTACACGTTCATGAACAGCCACCTATAATGCAAAATAGCAATCATTATGACTGTGTCAGGTTCTTGCAAACAACAGATATTGAGGCATGACTCATTCCCACTCATAACAGATCATAAAATTGATGAATACACACACTTTTTGGCAAAGGATGGCCATCAAGCCACATATATATTAAAAGTTATCACCTTGAAATGAAAGGTGGTCCATGGTTTCATTAACCATTCATTGTTACTGAAGGACAGAATCAACGAAAAATGGATTTAGCCTGCAGAAGCGTGAATGGATGCAATCTCATGTGGGATTTCATCATCATAGCTCTTAAAAATGCAGGACAAACGTAAAGCCAGAGACCATCAGAGTCTTTGAAAGACACTGAACAAATTCACCTCTTTCTAATTGGAAATTGCCAGACCAAAAATACTATTTTCTTCAAATCATAGGGCAGTTTACAGGGCAGCAGATTATTGGCCTATCCTAAAGTTCGCTCTGTGTGGATTCAGATTTCAAACAACTTTAAAGTGCTTGGGTGTTAGGACCATTTGCAATCTGGTTTTGTGTCTATTGGAAGCCACTGACCCAGAAGCCATCATCCCCTTGATCTGCCTGTATTGTTACTGGTAGTCTCCAAAGACTCAAAGAAGACACTCAAAAATGAAATTGTTCAGTCAATTTCAGTCAGCTGGTAATCGTTTTAATTCAGGTGAGCATTCTGTGAGCAGGCCAGGGTTTTATTTACAAAGAATAGCATATTTTCTGCCAGCATTTCTGTATTAAAAAGGCTTGTGCAGCCACCATCCATTTTCAACTGAAGTTGTAAACTATAAATGCTCAAGAATGTCCATACCCACAAGAAGTCATCTCAATGGACATATTTTTAAAAAAGAACAACACATTCACATGTCCATTTGAATTACAAGATACCATGGGTGTGATAATGAGAAGCACGAGGGTTGTCCCCAATTTCCACACCAACTATCCGCTCCTCAGAGGTCACTGCTTTTAACCATGTCTGTCTTTACTTGTGGCTGTTACTTCCAAAACCCTAAATAATATGCTTATGTCTCCATTTCTTTCTTTGCTTTTGCCAAACTCTACTCCCTACTATACAAAATGAGGATTTATTTCTTCATGATACTTCTTTCTTCATCCTTCCTATTTTTGAGACATGCAAAATTTTCCAGTTCTTTATTGATTGCCTTGGCAAAGTTGAATAAGATACCTATAACTCTACAAATCTTGCTATCAACTTTGAAGTCATTTAGACATTCACTGTGTAAAATATTTGTTCATTTTCTTTTTTTTCTACCTGTCTTCCCAACTTTGATCTCCAATTTCTGCCATTTCCCTTACATTTACATTAATAGCACATAGTTTATTTTGTAATCATGAGCACATCATCTAGGTTTTGACTAAAGACTGATGGTAAAGTCGAAGACTAATGAAGAGGTTGCACTGACATGTCTGTAGAATGATTAATCCCTACCAGAAAGATGAGGTTGATTCTAGAAAGCTACAGAATGCCTGGCTTGGTTTCCCAACAGGCCTCTCAGCTGAATGGCAGAGCGAATGGGCTGTCTCCAATGGCAGAGGTGTGCGGCGTGGGAGGCTAACGTTAGGATGCAGAGTGCTAAGCCACCTGATGGACGTCTTGGATGTCTAAATGAGAAGCACTTTACTGTGCAATGCCAATAACCAGCCTAAGGCTCCCCTTTAATTTCTTTGGAACAGTGGTTCTCCACATGTGGTCCCAGACCACCACCAGTAGCAGCAGTGTCTAGAACTCGTGAGCTGTGAATTCTTATTGTCCAACTGCATCAGGGAGTAAGGCCCAGCCATCTGTGTGTGAACTAGCCTCCAGGTGATCATGAAGCCAGCTAAGCTTTGAGAACCACTGCTTTAGAGGAGAACCCTCTAGGGTTTTGCATCGAGGTGAATGCCAAGTAGCATGCAGAAATAGGGTAAAAGGAATAAAGACCAACTGGCACCACTGGTCTAGACCTTTAATTATCACTATTCCCTTTTGGGGGGCTCACCCTTCATTCTCACCTTTTGGACAAGATTACCTCAAGCTTGGATTTTCTACGGGGTTCCTTTCAATGTTGCGCTGGTAAATGCTTAACAACCAGCTAACGAGAAGGAAGGGAGGCCCCGATTTGTACTCCCAGCATGGCCTATTTCAAGCTGCCAACATATCTCTGAAGGCAGACCTGGGAAGACATGAGCACAATCCCAGACCAGCGAGACCCAGCTCCCCACACCACGGGTCCCCTTAGGAAAATGGATTCTTGTGCAGCTCCCTTCTGCATGTTTTCAGCTCAGTTTCATCTATCAACATGCCTTCATAAGTTTTTGTCTTCCAGAAATTCTGTTGACATCTCTTTCAACCATTGATGTTTTATTGTTAAAATCTTTATCACCTTTGGTACTTCTTTATTAACATTCCGCTGGGGTTTTATGCCTCTGTTCAGTCTACCATCTTAAAGTAGAAACCTAAGGACATATTAATATCCAAAGTTTATGACCCATTTCACTGGGCAAAGACAAAATGCCCACTCACTCATGTGTTGTTGAGGTTACTGTCTGTATTTATAAATACGCAGTAACTCCCATGGTAAAGGGAGCGCTGAAAGTGAGTGGTCCTCTGTAATCATTCATCATTTAACTATTCAACAAATATTCATTGAGCCCATCCTATATGCTAAGAATGATTATAAGTGTTAGGTATACAAAAATTAACAAAAGAGATTAAAATTATAGTGTGCCCTAAGATTTTCATCCTGGGGTCACTGGGATAACATAGACCAGAGGTCCAGCCTGGAACGGGAAAATCACAAAAGGGCAGCTAAGAGGTGGGTAGGAGCCTGGGGACGGGCTGAGCCAAAACTGGTAGGGAAGAAATGTATGTTTGCAACCACATAAACCATGCATATTGTAAAACAAATATAAAGTGTACAGTGGATATATATTACACATGATTTCTAGCAAGACTCAGCCCTCAATCATGGCACATGCATCTTTGATAATACCAGACACAGTCGCTTCTTAGTTACACGGAAGACAGTGGAACAGGATCCTCTAAAAAGATGAAGCTTAAAATAACAACACTAACGCCTCCATGACTCCTTGCCTTGCTAGCAATGAACTCATTCCCAGACAAACGTCTTTTCAACTCTAGAGGGTAGTATCACCTTCGAGTGAGGGCACGCAGCTGGAGCCCCAGCCTGGAGCCAGCTTCCCAACCTCAGCAGATTCACGTCTCTAAGGCAGAGTGTCCTCATCTATAAAATTAATTTGATAATAGCACTTTGGAAACTTGCTGGAAGCGTTGAGTGAACCATGTAAGTGAAGGTGAGGTACACAGTATGTGCTTACTAAGTGCTTGCTGTGCACACTGATGTCATCCTCCCTTCTGCTCTCTGGAACCGCTGTCAATGCTATCTTCCACCCACTCAACTTTGATATCGCCAAATTTTTGTGATGAGTTAAACATTTTTTTTTTTTACAAAGTATACTACATGTCAGCTCTCAAAATTATCTAATTTATAATGAGGAAAACATTTCCTCTGCCTGGAGCCACACACTGTGAGATTTTCCACAGTCACCTGAAGGTTCAGAAATGGGCCTTTCCTAATTTGTCAGCTCTTCAGGTAGAGCATGCGTTATCAACGAAGGCAAACTTTGGTCCCTGGAGGTGAAAAAAAATCTGTCTTCCTAATTGTAAAGCACAAAAACACATACAATAGGGGTTGTGTGATAAACAAATGTTCCATTAGAGAGCACAAAACAAACAAATACAGTTTCTCTATGGTATTAAATTTCATGGAGGGTATCTAGGAAAAATTTCTAAAAAGTCTAGCTAGAGGGGAAATGATAAAAAATGTTTGAGAAAGAGAAAAATACAGTTTTCAGCTTACAAAGAGGTAAGTTGATCACAACCTAGAATTTTCACTGGAGAGGGTATCACAGGTCACAAGACTTCTAAGTACCTCCAAAAAGGCCTGCTTTACTCCTAATGCTTTTTAATTCTTACCTGGCCAGTACAGGAAGGAGCATTCCCTTTCCTTCTACAGCAGCTGTTACCAAAGAAAGTTTCTGTAGAGTCAGCAGGAAGAGGGGGCTCCTCCATAGCAGTAAGAAGCCCACAAGAATATTTTTAATTTAGGCCTGAACTCAGAAGTGGAGAGAAGGAAATACTAGTCAGGAAAGCTCAGAAAAGACTATGATGATAAATGATTCCAATATCTTCATGGAGATTCAAGGATCCTATGAGTAGACTTGCAAGATGACCTTGAAAACCCCTTTATCCAGAACATTCAATGATTCTGCAAGTCATCCAGGTTCACACAGCAGTTGAGCAGCTACTCAGCAGCAAACATCTTTTTCCTACAAATAAACATGTATACAGAAAGGGGAAAACAAAGCCTGAGGTAATTAAGGGATCTGGCATTCAGGTTCCTTTGCTCTAATATATAAATGTTGGAAAAAGTTCTGTAGCATATCACTCCTTAATCAGTATGCACCAAATGTCTGATGTTGGCCTGGTGACTAAAATGCCATGAATTATTACTATGCATTATCAAACTTTCCCAGTACTCTGGGCTTGCTGCACCGATGCAGTTCTGAATAAAATATCAGCATTTTGGCACTAGCATGTCTGTCAGTCCCCCAGACACAAATATTCTTGTGGGTCGCATGATAAATAAACAAATGTTCCACTAGACCATACATACGCCATTACTTAAATGAAAGGCTGTCCTTGAGCAGATGAGCTGAGGTCTTGCATTTTAATGTCTATGGTATTATGCTTCTCATATGATTATTTGAAGCAACGATCTGAATTTTTACCACCTATCAAATGAAAATATAGTATTGATATAAAAATACAAAACAAACCTCATTTTAGTATTTTAAGCACTTTTCAAAAAAATATCCCACCATTTTCATCTAATCATTTCCCATGATCAGAGCTAAGGAGGCATTTAAAAATACAAAGAATGACGTGTATCTGCTTATTGTAAATGCCTTTGCTCACTCACTGCTCATTTCATACTTGGAGACCTAACCCTGAATAATTAAAAATAAATAAATAAAGTAACATTTTCTCTTCCAGGAACAAAGAGAGATTCAGTATTTCAGAAACTCAAGATACAGCATCGTGTCCAGTGTGTCAGCAGATGAAAAGTCCTTTCAAGCTGGTCCTCAGTCAGTGACCCAGTAAATCATCTTCTTCAAACCCAATTTTAAGCGGAGCCAACCATTTAAAACTGATTTTAGTTTTGGCTCTCAGGAAGTCAGAAGTCATGAAAGATACCAAACTGAACAGTCCAGAATGCAATATGTCTCCGGCAATATTTCCCTCAATAATTCCCCTTGAGTTCTTCCTGTGACATGGACTCTGACCTCAATGTGGGCACAGTTTGGGTATGGTCAACACCAGCACCTTCTTGGGGAAAACTCAAGTCCCACTGCCAAGTGGAAACAATTAGGAAACATAAATATGCACCCTCCAGCTTCATGAGGTCTGCTCCCAGTAAAGAGCTGGGAGCCCCAGCGTGGAGCTTCTCCCAGCCTGGTAACGGCTGAGGCGCCCAGAGCCCGAGAGGCGCCACTGGGCTCAGATGCTGAAGTCTGAAAAATGGCGTGTTTGAAATCAGTTCAGCCTCTACAGAATGCACAGGTGATTTTTCTGGTAAAGTTTAAAATCCCATTTCACTGTATTTGGCACATCCAAGCTCAAATAAAGCATACAAGAATATTCACAACTCTTAAGGAATATTTCAGGTATTTGAAAGATTAAGTGACTAAGAGGTGCTCCTTCCAAAGGCAGTGTTAAAATAAAGAGGGGAGAAAAATAAAGCCAATTTTACTAAAACAAAACAAAACAAAAAACCTACATTTAACGCTTTGAACTCTTTCACCATTGGAGTTTTGGTTTCTAAGTTTCAAGGTATTTTCAGGATTGGTCATTCACACAGCCAGTTCTTCTTTCCACGTTATATCATGTAAATATGCCTCTTCAACCAAGGAGACCACATTTCACACTCTGGTGTGTTGAGGAATGCAAAGCAAGGTTTTTTTTAATACTACTTGATTTAGTGATTTTTCTTGGGATTTCTACTTCTACATTAAAAATTTAATCTCAGTCTTTTTTTTAAAGATTTTTATTTATTTATTTGAGAGAGAGAATGAGAGAGAGAGAGAGAGAGCACACGAGAGGGGGGAGGGTCAGAGGGAGAAGCAGACTCCCTGCTGAGCAGGGAGCCCGATGCAGGACTCAATCCCGGGACTCCAGGATCATGACCTGAGCCGAAGGCAGTCGCTTAATCAACTGAGTCACCCAGGCGCCCTCAATCTCAGTCTTGAATTGCTGCTCTCCCTATGGGTCAGCAATTGCTCATTTTTTTATATTTAGATACACACATCTGTGATTATTAGAACAAATCATAGCAACAAAATCTGAAGTCTAAAGAAAAGCAGGGATGCTAAAATAAGTCTCCCTATGTTTAAATCCCAGCTTGGATGCTTCCTTGTTTGATGATGTCCAGGAAACCACTTAATCTCTCTGTGCCTCAATGTCATACTGTCAAAATATTGATTAGGATAATACCAACCTCCTAAGGGTATTTTGAGGTTTAGATGGCTTAATATTAATGTGCCTAAAATAGAGCTTGGTACCATGTAAGTGTTGTATAATTGAACAAACACAATAGAGAGCAATGACCAAAATACATATAAGGATTTTATACATTCATTCAACTTTCATTCAAAATTCATTCAAGAATTGTCACTTTCATCTCTTTTAAATCTATAAAATTGGCTTTCTCCACAGCTTTTTAACTGTGTGACCTTGGACACATTATATAACATGTACACACTTCAGTTTCTTCATCTATACAACAGGGATATTGAAGGGGAAAACAGGATAATAAAAGTATACATGTCATAGAGTTATTGTGTGTCATAACCAAAATTATGCCAGTAAAATGCTTAATAAAGCCCTTATCCTTTTAACAAAAGCTTACAAATGTTATGTGATGTTAATACTCTAAACAAGGCCCTGGGTATATAGTCAATGTGATATTTCATATTAGTGATGAACAGGTGGATTACTCAGTAAGTGGTACGGAGGCAACCATCATGTAGGAATGTAATGTTGTTAGAGTCTCTTCTAAAAAATTAGTACAAAAATGAAAATTAAATCTTTAAATCTAGTTGGAAATCTAGGTACATTTTTTTTTTAACCACACAAAGCACAAACAAAATGGCTATTCATGGACTGGCAAATCTTTTCTACATAGGGCCACATATTTTAGATTTTGAGGCTCATATAGTTTCTGTTGCACATGCTTGGCTCTGCCGTTGTAGCGGCAAACACCTACAGAAAATAAGTACCAACGAGGTAAAGGTATCTCCCAGTGAAATGTCATAAAACAGGCTGTGGGCCTGTTTGACTCCTGGACCATCGTTTTCCATCCATATCTACTTCATTCCAGTGTCCCAACCAAAACCTACATAAAACCCCATAGAAGCCATGTTGGGTTACCAAATTTGTCATATTATCCTGGGTCTAGACTCGACAGAGTAACATGAAGCAGAAATAGATAATGTGTTCTCTACCTGCGAGAGCACAGTCATCTAATCAAGTAGTTCCAGATAAAGTGATACACAAAATGTTATAGAGAAGCACACAGATATGTGATTCCAACTACAAATGGTGTATAGTCAACTCAAGTCACGACAGAGCTTGAAGAAATTAGATAAAATCCACCTGAACGATGTGCCACTGGGGCAGTAATTCCATCCGAGGCTCATTTTCCAAGGATCCCAACCTGTTTTTCTTAAAAAATATGAGGGAACTTGAAGATTTAATATTCTTTCATAAACTGAATCAACTATTCACATAAAATAGGATATATTTTAATGCACACACATTATTTAAATTTTTTATTGTTATGTTAATCACCATATATTACATCATTAGTTTTTGATGTAGTGTTCCATGATTCATTGTTTGTGTATAACACCCAGTGCTCCACGCAGAACGTGCCATCTTTAATACCCATCACCAGGCTAACCCATCCCCCCACCCCGCTCCCCTCTAGAACCCTCAGTTTGTTTTTCAGAGTCCATCGTCTGTCATGGTTCGTCTCCCCCTCCGACTTACTCCTCTTCATTCTACCCCTCCTGCTATCTTCTTCTTTTTTTTTTCTTAACATATAGTGCATTATTTGTGTCAGAAGTACAGATCTGTGATTCATCAGTCTTGTACAATTCACAGCGCTCAACATAGCACCTACCCTCCCCAATGTCTATCACCCAGCCACCCCATCCCTCCCACCCCCCACCACTCCAGCAACACTCAGTTTGTTTCCTGAGATTAAGAATTCCTCATATCAGTGAGGTCATATGATACATGTCTTTCTCTGATTGACTTTTTTCACTCAGCCTAACACCTCCAGTTCCATCCACGTCATTGCAAATACCAAGATCTCATTCCTTTTGATGGCTGCATAATATTCCATTGTGTATATATACCACTGCTTCTTTATCCATTCATCTGTTGATGGACATCTTGGCTCGTTCTAAAGTTTGGCTATTGTGGACATTGCTGCTATAAACATCGGGGTGCATGTACCCCTTCGGATCCCTACATTTGTATCTTTGGGGTAAAAACCCAGTAGTGCAGTTGCTGGATCATATGGAAGCTCTATTTTCAACTGTTTGGGGAACCTCCATGATGTTTTCCAGAGGGGTTGCACGAGCTTGCATTCCCAGCAACAGTGTAGGAGGGTTCCCCTTTCTCCACATCCCCGCCAACATCTGTCATTTCCTGACTTGTTAATTTCAGCCATTCTGACTGGTGTGAGGTGGTATCTCATTGAGGTTTTGATTTGGATTTCCCTGATGCCGAGCGATGTTGAACACTTTTTCATGTGTCTTTTGGCCATTTGGATGTCTTCTTTGGAAAAATGTCTGTTCCTGTCTTCTGCCCATTTCTTGATTGGATCATTTGTTCTTTGGGTGTTGAGTTTGATAAGTTCTTTATCGGTTTTGGATACTAGCCCTTTATCTGATATGTCATTTGCAAACATTTTCTCCCATTCTGTCTGTTGTGTTTTGGTTTTGTGGACTGTTTCTTTTGCTGTGCAAAAGATTTTTATCTTGATGAAATCACAATAGTTCATTTTTGTCCTTGCTTCCCTTGCCTTTGGCGATGTTTCTAGGAAGAAGTTGCTGTGGTTGAGGTCGAAGAGGTTGCTGCCTGTGTTTTCCTTTAGGATTTTGATGGACTCCTGTCTCACATTTAGGTCTTCCAACCATTTTCAGTCTCTTTATGTGTGTGGTGTAAGGATATGGTCCAGTTTCGTTTTTCTGTATGTGGCTGTCCAATTTTCCCAACACCATTTGTTGAAGAGACTGTCTTTTTTCCATTGGACATTCTTTCCTGCTTTGTCAAAGATGAGTTGACCATAGTGTTGAGGGTCCATTTCTGGGCTCTCGATTCTGTTCCATTGATCTATGTGTCTGTCTTTGTGCCAGTACCATACTGTCTTGATGATGACAGCTTTGTAATAGAGCTGGATGTCCGGAATTGTGATGCCGCCAGCTTTGGTTTTCTTTTTCATTATTCCTCTGGCTATTCGGAGTCTCCTCTAATTCCATAAAAATTTTAGGATTATTTGTTCCATTTCTTTGAAAAAAGTGGATGGTATTTTGATGGGGATTGCACTGAATGTGTAGATTGCTCTAGGTAGCATGGACATCTTCACAAAGTTTGTTCTTCCAATCCAAGGGCATGGAACGTTTTTCCATTTCTTTGTGTCTTCTTCAATTTATTTCATGAGTATTTTATAGTTTTCTGAGTACAGATCCTTTGCCACTTTGGTTAAATTTATTCCTAGGTGTCTTATGCATTTGGGTGCAATTGTAAATGGGATCGACTCCTTGATTTCCCTCTCGTCTGTCTTGTTGTTGGTGTATAGGAATGCCACTAATTTCTCTGCATTGATTTTATATCCTGCGACTTTACTGAATTCCCCTATGTGTTCTAGCAGTTTTGGGGTGGAGTCTTTTGGGTTTTCCACCTACAGTATCATATCATCTGCAAAGAGTGAGAGTTTGACTTCCTCTTTGCAAATTTGGATGCCTTTGATTTCTTTTTGTTGTCTGATTGCTGTGGCTAGGACTTCTAATACTATGTTGAATAGCAGTGGTGATAGTGGACATCCCTGCCGCGTTCCTGACCTTTGGGGGAAAGCTCTCAGCTTTTACCCATTGACAATGATACATGCTGTAGGTTTTTCATAGATGGCTTTTATGATATTGAGGTATGTACCCTCTATCCCTATACTCTGAAGAGTTTTAATCAAGAAAGGATGCTATACTTTGCCAAATGCTTTCTCTGCATCTATTGAGAAGATCCTTTGATTCTTGCTCTTTCTTTTGTTAATGTATTGTATCACGTTGATTGATTTGCGGATGTTGAACCAACCGTGCAGCCCAGGGATAAATCCCACTTGGTCATGGTGAATAATCCTTTTAATGGACTGTTGGATCCTATTGGCTAGTATTTTGTTGAGAATTTTTGCATCCATGGTCATCAAGGATATTGGTCTGTAATTCTCCTTTTTGATGCTGTCTTTGTCTGGTTTTGGGATCAAGGCAATGGTGGCCTCATAAAATGAGTTTGGAAGTTTTCCTTCCGTTTCTATTTTTTGGAACAGTTCAGGAGAATAGGTATTAATTCTTCTTTAAATGGTTGGTAGAATTCCCCTGGGAAGCCATCTTGCCCTGGGCTTTTGTTTCTTGGGAGATTTTTGATGACTGCTTCAATTTCCTTAGTGGTTATAGGTCTGCTCAGGTTTTCTATTTCTTCCTGGTTCAATTTTGTTAATTGATGCATCTCTAGGAATGTACCCATTTCTTCCAGGTTATCCAATTTGCTGGCATAGAGTTGCTCATAATATGTTCTTATAATTGTTTGTATTTCTTTGGTGTTGGTTGTGATCTCTCCTCTTTCATTCATGATTTTGTTGATTTGGGTCATTTCTCTTTTCTTTTGGATAAGTCTGGCCAGGGGTTTATCCATCTTGTTAATTCTTTCAAAGAACCAGCTCCTAGTTTCGTGGCTCTGTTCTACAGGTCTTTTGGTTTCTATTTCATTGATTTCTGTTTTGATCTTTATTATTTCTCTTCTCCTGCTGGGTTTAGGCTTTATTTGCTGTTTTTTCTCTAGAGTGTAGGGTTAGGTCGTGTACTTGAGACCATTCTTGTTTCTTGAGAAAGGCTTGTATTACTATATACTTTCCTCTCAGGACTGCCTTTGCTGTATCCCAAAGATTTTGGACAGTTGTGTTTTCATTTTCATTGGTTTCCATGAATTTTTTTAATTGTTCTTCAATTTTCTGGTTGACCCATTCATTCTTTAGTAGGATGCTCTTTAGCCTCCATGTATTTGAGTTCTTTCCGACTTTCCTCTTGTGATAGAGTTCTAGTTTGAAAGCATTGTGGTCTGAAAATATGCACGGAATAATCCCAATCTTTTGGTACCGGTTGAGACCTGATTTGTGACCTAGGATGTGATCAGTTCTGGAAAATGTTCCATGGGCACTAAAGAAGAATGTGTATTCCGTTGCTTTGGGATGGAATGTTCTGAATATGTCTGTAAAGACAATTTGCTCCAGTGTTGATTTAAAGTCTTTTTTCCTCGTTGATCTTTTGCTTAGATGATCTGTCCATTTCAGTTAGGGGGGTGTTAAAGTCCTCCACCATTTTTGTATTTTTGTCAATTTGTTTCTTTGCTTTTGTTATTAATTACCTTTTATAATTGGCTGCTCCCATGTTAGGGGCATAGATATTTACAATTGTTAGATCTTCTTGTTGGATAGAGCCATTAAGTAGGATATAGTGTCCTTCCTCATCTCTTATTACAGTCTTTGTTTTAAAATATTTGTCTGATATAAGTATTGACACCCCAGTTTTCTTTTGGTGTCCATTAGCATGGTAAATGGTTTTCCACCCTCTCACTTTCAATCTGGGGGTGTCTTTGGATCTAAAATGAGTCTCTTGCAGACAGCATATCGATGGGTCTTGTTTTTTAATCCAATCTGATAGCCTGTGTCTTTTGATTGGGGCATTGAGCCCATTTACATTCAGTGTAACTATTGAAAGGTATGAATTTAGTGCCATTGTATTGCCTGTAAGCTGACTATAACTGTATATTGTCTCTGTTCCTTTCTGTTTTCTGCTGCTTTTAGGCTCTCTTTTTGCTTAGAGGACCCCTTTCAATATTTCTTGGAGGGCTGGTTTCGTGTT
>NW_027397093.1:19932761-20090809 GCF_003265705.2 Callorhinus ursinus | reverse complement strand
TGCCGTCTATCCTCCCGAATATCGCCTCGGATTCACTTCTCCGCATGCCCTACCTTCCAGTAAGTGGTTGCTTCTCTGTTCAGAGAGTTGTTGCTACTCTCCTGTTCGATCTCCTGTTCAGTTCGTAGGTGTTCAGAATGGTTTTATCCCTATTCAGCTGAATTCCTGAGACCAGACGAAATCTAGGTCTCCTACTCCTCCGCCGTCTTGCTCCGCCCCCTGGCCCTGGGCTTTTGTTTGTTGGGAGATTTTTGATGACTGCTTTAATTTCCTTAAAAAAAAATCATGACCTGAGCCAAAGGCAGACACTCAACCATCTGAGCCACCCAGGCGCCCCCCCCTTTTTTAAACTTTAAGTTTAACTGAAAATCTGAATGACTCTTTGTAAATCAAGGGAATTTTAATATCTGATTTTAAGGTAATTTTGATTAATGTCTGGTCCCATTGCAAGACTTAATTAACTAAACTCAATTAACTTTTTAAATGTATTTATAATTTTAATATATTCGGTTTCTTTTTAATTATTTAAATTATCTCTCTTCTAAGCTAAACTTTCCCAAGCACTAAAGTAAATCCTATAAATCAATTACATCAAACCTATAAATAAGCTGATTTCCTTAAATATTTCAGCACTACATAAATTATTTTTTTCAAGTTTTTACTTAAATTCCAATTAGTTAACATACAGTGTTATATTAGTTTCAGGTGTAAAATATAGTGATTCAACAACTCTACATTTCTCAGTGCTCACCATGGTAAGTGTGCTCTATAATCCCCATCACCTATTTCACCCCTCCCCTATGGTAACCTTCGGTTTGTTCTCTATAGCTAAGAATCTTTTTCTTAGTTTTTATCTCTCTCTCTCTCTCTCTCTCTTTCTCCTTTGCTCATTTGTTTTATTTCTTTTGTTTGTTTTAAGTTTTTATCTAAATTCTAGTTAGTTAACATACAGTGTAATATTAGTTTCAGGAGAATTTAGTGATTCATCACTTACATCTAACACCCAGTGCTCATCGAAAAAATGCCTTCCTTAATATCCATCACCTATTTGGCCTATCCCCGGTCCACCTCCCCTCCAACAACTCTGTTTGTTCTCTGTAATTATGAGTCTATTTTATGATTTGCCTCTCTCTTTTTTCTTTCCCCTGTTTTGGTTCTTAAATTCCACGTATGAGTGAAATCATATGGTATTTTTCTTTCTCTGACTTATTTCCCTTAGCATAATACTCTCTAGCTCCATCCACATCATTGCAAATAGCAAGATTTCATTCTTTTTTATAGCTGAATACTATATACATATATTTTATATATATATATATATATTTATATATATATATATATATATATACATCTCTTTTTCTTTAACCATTCATCAGTGATTGGATACTTGGGCTGTTTCCATAATTTGGCTATTGTAGATAATGCTTTCACAAACATTGGGGTGCATGTATCCCTTTGAATTAGTATTTTTGTATTCTTTGGGTAAATACCTACTAGCGCAATTGCTGGATCTTAGGGTAGTTCTATTTTTAACTTTTTTAGGAACCTTCACACTATTTTCCAGAGTGGCTGCACCAGTTTACTTTCCCACCAACAGTGCAAGAGGGTTCACTTTTCTCTGCATCCTTGCCAACACTTGTTGTTTCTTATGTTGTTGATTTTAGCCATTCTGACAGATGTGAAGTGGTATCTCACTGTAGTTTTGATTTTTATTTTCCTGATGATGAGTGATATTGAACATCTTTTCACTTGTCTATTGGCCATGTGGATGTCTTCTTTGGAAAAATGTCTATTCATGTCTTTTGCCCATTTTTGAATTGGATTATTTGTTTTTGGGTCTTGAGTTTGATTAGTTCTTTATATGTTTTGGATACTAACCCTTTATCAGATATGTCATTTGCAAATGTCCTCTCCTACTCTATAGGTTGCCTTTTAATTTTGTTGATTTTTTTCCTTCTCTGTGCAGAAGCTTTTTATTTTGATGAAGTCTCAATAGTTTCTTTTTGCTTTTGTTTCCCTTGCTTCTGGAGACATCTAGAAAGAAGTTGCTATGGTCAATATCAAAGAGGTTAATGCCTAGGTTCTCCTCTACAATTTTGTTTGTTTATAAATTTAGAACAATTTAAGTTCTGAAACTACAAGTCTAAACCAGACAGTTACTGATTTACATTAAAATCAGAGATGTGATACATTTGGGTGGCTCAAATGTTAAGCGTCTGTCTTCAGCTCAAGTAATGGTCTCAGGATTCTGGAATCAAGTCCTGCATCCAGCTTTCCACTCAGCGGGAAGCCTGATCTCTCTCCCCCTGCCTGCCTCTTTTCCTACTTGTGATATCTCTCTCTGTCAAATAAATAAATAAAATCTTTAAGAAAATAAAAAATAAAATAAAAACAGAGATGTGTTTTCCTAGAGACTTTGGTATAATAAATGTAAGGTATTTAAAATACCAATATACACAGATTTTTTTCCTTAACACAATAAAGAATGCTATAATGTGAGTTTATAACATCAGTCTAACAATGACTTTATATTCCTCATTGTTAACATATACTTACCAAATAGAGAAAAAAATAAAATCTTATCTTCTCATGTTAAGCAAGTTGATATTTCCATCTATTTCACTTGTTTCCTAATACTTAGGAAGACCCTCAGTTAAGGCACTGGTCTAGAAATTGTCCTCAATAAGGAGAGCACACTAAATTCTATCATAAACACCATAAGAAAGAAATCCCATTTCTTTCAAAGGGGTAAGCATTAAATCCACATTCTTCGGGTTCAAATCACAAATCTTCAAACTGTAGTAAAGCTGGGCGCTGGGGTGGCTCAGTCAGTTAAGCATCTGCCTTGGCTCAAGTCATGATCCCAGGGTCCTGGGATCGAGTCCTGCATCGGGCTCCCCACTCAGTGGGGAATCTGCTTCTCCCTCTGCCTGCCACTCTTCTTGCTTGTGCTCTCTCTCTCACTCTCTCTCTCTCTCTCAAATAAATAAAATCTTTAAAAAAATGTAAAGTTATCCCTAATATCATTTACTACTCCAGTTGTGTTTGTATATATTTGATTCCCTTCCTAGCTCTTAGGAACATTGACATATTTTGCTTAACTTCATCTAACTCTGTGGTTACGACTTGGAAAGTTATTCTACCGAAGAATGAATAATAATGGTCTATTTGTCTTTGAGTGGCTTTTTCAGGAGTGGAAGTTCTGGCTGGAATATGCCAAAAGCTATGTCATGTGGCCAAGAAATAGCTATTAGAGCAACAAGACCAGAGAGAATCTGAATCCCCAAAATGGAGCAGAAGGGGGTTTAGATTTTGGACAGTCAGAAATAACAAATGTTTGTCATAGCCTTCCTACTTCCTATATCCCCTTGTGTTTCTTGCTTGTTGTTCCAGTTGCCTCTGCATGTTATATCCCAAAATTTATGAGATTTCCTATTGATTCTGGGCAAATTCCTATCATAGGTCTTATCTGTTAGCTTCATTTCTCACTATTCCTTTAATGCCTCATATAGTCTACTGAATTGGGAAGATGTACCTTCTTCCTAACACAGTCCTAAAACATTTCATTAGTGTCTTTTTTCTTAATGTTGTGGATTAGAAATAGATAATCCAGTTTATTGTTTGTTTTTTAAAGCTGTGTCTAAATGGTTAGCAGAATAGGTATCAAGAGCAACAGCAAGAAAAATCACTGAAAATTGGAGTAGTTTAGGAAACAAGTGAGTTACCTGCTCTGGCTATACAGAGCCTATGATGAAGTTCTCATTAACCTAAAAACTAAAATTAATTAAATTAAAATTAATTTTTAATTAAAAAATTAAAATCAGAAAAACAAATTTTAATAGTTACATTTTATCAAATTAGACATATCTGCTACATTCTGAAGTTATGTTTTTGTTGGTGGAGGTGTCCTTTCTTTACAAAATGATGATGATTATATATATATATATAAATATATATATTATATATATATAAAACACCTTCACTGAGCAAAAATCATTTAGTAGGAATTCTACATCAATTACTTCTTTTAGAAATTTCCCTCTCCTGGAAATCTAAAATCTGTGTTAATAATAGTCAAGGTCTGGGACACCTGGGTGGCTCAGTCGGTCAAGCGTCTGCCTTCAGTTCAGGTCATGATCCCAGGGTCCTGGTATCGAGTCCTGCATTGGGCTTCTTGCTCAGTGGGGAGTCTGCTTCTCCCTCTGCCTGCTGCTCCCCGTTTGTGCTCTCTTTCTCTCTCAAAAAAATAAAATCTTAAAATAATCATAAAAATAGTCAAGGTCTACTTCATAAGTTGAGGGCTGTCTCTCTTTCTACAAATAATAGGAGCAAAACATTCCAAAGCTAGTAATAAATCCTTTGCAACAGGAAAAAAAGCCACAAAAAAAGATATTTTCAATTAGTTCTTCGTGTTTTCTCTTTAATGTTTTGATTTTCTTCTGTGCTTGGAGGTGACTTTGTTTTCTTTTGTTCAGTTTTGTTATTAAGAATTTGACAGAATTTTGTAATGAAAATAAACAAGCCTACACATTTAGAGGATAGTTGGTCCAGGTTCTATTTAGAAGGGTGTATATATTTGATCGAAACATTTGTCTGCTTTGCAAATCATATTATGCCTTTCAGTTAAAAACTGGAAAGCAAATAAAGAAATGAGTGTACCTGTGAAAATCCTGCTTTCCAGTTTTGGCTTTGCTGTTCAAGAACTGAGAGACTAGATTTAAGTCTCAGTTTCCTTATTTTTAAATATATTATTCTAATTATTATTGAAAATGCATTTCTGATTCTTGTTTGGAAATTTTGCAAGAACACTTACATGTAAGGATCAAAGTAGATCTTCACTGAAGTGGGTGGGCAACCATATTAGAAAACATATATAATCCAAAGAGCAAGTGTCACTGCTATTCAGGAAAGAAACAAAAGCCAGAACTAATGAGGAGCAGAATGGGGTGCTAGATCTGAGGCTAGCTATTAGAAAATAAGGTAAAGCACTGGAAGTTTAGGAAATTAGACATGGCTTGGAAAGTTAGATTACAAAGCATTGCTAGAACAGGTATTTTCAGAAATAGGGTGTGAGAAGAAAAATAAGTATTTTGTTTGTTTTTGTATTTGTATTGATTGCGAGGTTCTAGGACAGTTCCTTTGACTTAGGAGCATAGAGCCAGGGGGGCCATAATTAGAGTCGTCCTTGAAGAATAAATAAAATGTCGATGCAAAAACACTTGCAATTATTCAATTATTATTTTCTCTATGTGCCCATGAACACTTATATCAAAATTAAATGTATTCACATTAGAGTTTCTTTCTCTGACTCAAAAAGAATTATTGAGTGTTCTCTCCATACAAGAAATATGGCTAGTGTTTTAGAAATAGAATTAAAAATAAAATCTTCTCCCAACCCAGAAATTCTCTCCACAGAATTAGTAGAGGAAGAAAATACTTTTATTTTTTTTATTTTGTATTTTTTAAAAGATTTTATTTATTTATTTGAGAGAGAGAGAATGAGAGATAGAGAGCACGAGAGGGAAGAGGGTCAGAGGGAGAAGCAGACTCCCCGCCGAGCAGGGAGTCTGATGTGGGACTCGATCCCAGGACTCCAGGATCATGACCTGGGCCGAAAGCAGTTGCTTAACCAACTGAGCCACCCAGGCTCCCAAGAAAATACTTTTATTATTGAATAAGCATTAAACCAGAATGCCACGATCATCACAGGCAATCTACTAAGAAATTGCAGACAGGAAGAAACATCACCTTTTTATAGAACCAAGCAGATACAACCCACTGTAAACATGTTCTCAAGATACAAAGAGGAACCAGGAGAGATGATGGACTCTGAGAAACAAACTGAGGGTTCTAGAGGGGAGGAGGGTAGGGGGATGGGTTAGCCTGGTGATGGGTATTAAAAAGGGCATATTCTGCATGGAGCACTGGGTGTTATGAACAAACAATGAATCATGGAACACTACACCAAAACAAATGATGTAATACATGGTGATTAACATAACAATAAAAAATTTAAAAAAGGATACAAATAAAGAGATGAAAGTCTTAAGAGGACTTGACAGCACAATTTGCCACACATAGTTCATTCTAACTGTACCTGGTAACTGGATGACCATCTGTGTTAGTTAACTGGCTTTATGCAGAGGAAAAATAAACTCTTCATATCTTTATTACAGGAGGTAGTTTTATAATTTGGAGCAAAGTGTTCACCAAAGTAAGCCTCCTATTCAACCACAGAAACTGGGAGTCCAGGCAATATCTTCCTTGATGATTGCATTTCAAAGAGATGGCTCCCAGTCCTTGAAAAAGACACTTGTGGTCAGAAAATTTATAAAAGACCTATCCACCTTTCAAAAGGATATAATACATACATTTCAAAGAGAGGGGATAGTACTTCAAAGTTTTCTAAAGTAAATTCTCTAAGAAAAGAGAAAGAAGAATCGTCACTTCCATTATTTTCAACTGGGAAATTAAGTCTCTTACTTGTAATTTGTATTTGTCCTTACATTAGACACTAGACAGGGGACAGCAATGAAAAAGATAAAGTGTATGCCCTTAAGACATTCATAGAAAAGCCATCTGAATTGGAACCAGAATTACCATGTTCACTATCTATCCATTTCCAGTTTATAAGATAAAAGTCTTCTAAATGATAGCTGCAATAACTTTTATTTTCACCCAGAACAAACTACAATGTCATTTTTTATATGTGCACTTTAGCACATAGTAATGAAGTTAAACAATAGGATTACTCAATTAACTGTGTCTTTTTATATATTAATTTCAAGTTGATAAAAATAACTTTCTGTGTTCATGATACTTAATGAAAACAAAACCAATTTTGAGAAAATACTGTGGAAAATGTCAGTTGTGATTTAAATGTTTCTGTATAAACAAAGCTAAAATTCCTGCTACTTCAAATCATACATATTCATTTCTACATCCATTGAATGATTTATTTATTTAATAGGAGCTTTTAAACAATAATGTGTACGGTCACTAAGTCATTTGTTAAAAATAATAAGTTGAATATATTGAAATAATATTAAAATTTTAGATTCAGACCAAAGCAGATTCCAATTCTCTTTTTTTTCTCTAGTTGTGCAAATTGGGCAAGTTGTTTAATCTCTCTGATGCCCAGATCTTGTCTACAAAATGGTGATACAAACACGTGAGTTTTAATGGAGTAATGTAAGAATTAAATGTGATTATACTTAAAAATTTTAACATAGTATTGAGTGTCTAGAAAAGCTCAAAATGGTAATTAGTGGTTTCAATTAATGTGAAAAAGATATGTATAGAATAATGATGAAAAAACAATTCACTGGTTTTGAGTGATCTATGGGGGAAGAAGCATCAAAGAGAAGCCAATGATGACAGGTTCTATTTGACCCAGCTGTACAGACTGGTTAGGGAAAAGGATGTTTGCATTGAAGGGACTGGACTGTGCAAAAAAAAAAAAGCTGCCTGTAGATTAAAATTTATTCATGTAGCTCAGTTTTTTTTTTTCAAACTATTGGTAGTGATAGGCCAGTGATTTTTACTTCCAATGCTTTCATAAACTGTAATAAAAATTACCATAAAAGTGGAATAAAAAAATAAAAACTTACAGAATATATCATCTAATTATTTTATTAGATTCAGTAGTCACTGTTTAATAAATGTAGCCTGAATAGGTAAAACACTGGGAAAAAGGAAATAGCTGTAAACACTACATATATTGTTTATTGAAAGTGAATAACATAGTTATTATTACATTTACAATTTTTGTTATTCATCTATCATAAGTAAACAGAAAGTTTTAAGTTATAAGCAAGTCCTCATATTCAATGTTTTACACATTTTGAATGAACAATGTTCATACCAACATTTACAGTTTTTAATTTGATATAAAGTACAGTTTTTAATTTGATAAAGGACCTGGATTTCTACCTGTTAAGTTATTTAAATTAAACTGATGACAGTATTATTTACATAGGCTAATATATATTTAAATATATCTGTGTTTTGTTTGAATAATGTTCATAATAATCAGTCTCACAGAAGTATGTTAATAAAAATAAGAAATTTTAAAAAATTTCACCAAGCTCAATATATTCATCTTTAATTTTCATCCAAAATTATGCAAGTGATATTGTATTTTCAAAATTTATCTTCAATTCCCATCAGTAGTCAGTTTCACTAATGTATTTTATAAAATCAATTACATAATTAAATTAAATTACCTTTCCAATGAAAGAAATGAAATCTGGAGCTTCCTATGTACGGATTTCATTTTGATGGAAAATAAAAATGATATATCAAATGGCTAAGGTGTTCCTCAACATTTTAGCAAATATCCAACATCAGATCATCATCCACTTCACTTATAACTGTTGGTAAATTATAAAATGTGTTACATCAGTCTATAAACACTGTTCTCAACTTTTAACTTTTGTATGTGTTCTTGACTTTACTCGTCATTGAAAACATGTTGTTTCTTCATTGCATGGAAGTAATAAATGATTAAACATACCAAATATATCAGACCAGTAAGTCTAGCTGTCCAATTCACTTCCTTAAAAAGCTGTGACAAAACCAGTTTATCTTGAAGAATCCATTTAGAGTTTCGTCTAAAAATGAAAAATAAAAAAGATTTTTAAAAAAGGGATTGTTAAGATGGTTGAAAAAGGGAAAAAAATTAAAAAAAGTAGAAAAAGAAAAGAAAATTCAAAAAATTAACTTTGAAAGACTAAATATTCATGGGAAAAAATCCATGAATTCTATGTGCTGTATTCCCCTAGTGCTGGAATTCTGCCATTCTCATTGATCAGTAAACTTGGTCTTGGCTGGCTTTTCTTGCTGATCTTCTGGGGGAGAGGCCTTTCACAGTGGTTCTCAGATGTCTTTGCCAGAGGTGGAATTGCCCTGCCCTTCCTGGGTCTGGGCTAAGTAATCTGTTTGGGTTTGCTCTCAGGAGATTTTGTTCCCTACAAGCTTTCCATACAGCTTTGGAGGAATGGAGTGCAAATGGCAGCCTCCCAATCTCTGCCCAGAGGAGCGGAGAGCTTGGGGCCCCACTCCTCAGTGGGGCCCCAGAGAAAAGCAATCAATCACTGTGGTCTCCCTGGTCTCCAGCCGCACTCCGTGCTCACCCTCCGTGCTCAGCCTGTGACTGAGCATTTCTATCTCTGGCACATGAGCCCCTGTGGAGTCTGCAAATCCAGCAGATCCCTGCAGTGCGCTTCTGGTCTGCTCCTCCTAGGGGATGAAGGAGTCTCCCCGGGTCTGCCGCTTGTTAGGCCCCTGCTGGAAGAGTAGTGGCCTGACTGTGCCTCAGATCATGGTTTATGGCAACCCCAAGCTGAGAGCCTGCTCCTCGGCTCTCGTCTCTGAAGCTGGCTTCCCTGCACTAATACCTGGGAGCTCTGCCACACTCAGGTACCCCTAGTCTTTCTGTGACCCCAAAGATGCTGAGACCACACTGTCCCAGCAAGGGTTCCATCCCCCGCTTAGCCACTGGAGTGACATCCCTCAGCAGAGCAGACTTCTAAAAGTCTGATTTGGGCTCTGCTGCTTTATCACTTGCAGGTAGCTGCTGACGGAGGCACCCTCCCCCGCCGTCTATCTTCCCCAAATATCTCCTCGGATTCACCTCTCTGCATGTCCTACCTTCAAGAAAGTGGTCACTTTTCTGTTCAGAGAGTTGTTGTTATTCTTTTCTTTTCTTTTTTTTTTAAGATTTTATTTATTTATTTGACAGAGAGAGACAGTGAGAGAGGGAACACAAGCAGGAGGAGTGGGAAAGGGAAAAGCAGGCTTCCCGCCGAGCAGGGAGCCTAATGTGGGGCTCAATCCCAGGACCCTGAGATCATGACCTGAGCCGAAGGCAGTCACTTAACCTACTGAGGTACCCAGGCGCCCCTAGAGAGTTGTTGCTATTCTTTTCTTTGATCTCCTGTTGAGTTTGCAGGTGTTCAGAATGGTTTGTTACCTATCTCTGTGTTATTAAAAGTTTTATTATAGATTTTAATTACTATTTAGTTTAGTTTTATATTTATTGCCATATAGTTATAGAATCTAATGGTTTTACAAAGCTCATTAACAATAGAAAAAAAGAAGAAAAAAAAAGGCATTTCACAATCTCTTCTCTATTCCCTGCTCCATAGTGGCAAAATTTTCAAAATTTTCCAGTAAATTCTTTTATTTTTTAATGAAATATATCTAAAAAATGAGTATTTTTTCTTTTTTTCTTTTTCTTTCTTTCTTCTTTCTTTCTTTCTTTCTTTTTCTTTCTTTCTTTCTTTTTCTATCTCTTCTATATCTCTTTTCTTCAGTTAGGTCTGATCTTTTGATCTTCCATTTTAGAAGATGAGAATTGAGCTCTCCTTCAACCCCCTGTTCCCCAAAATACACAAACACACTTCATCTACCTAATATATTTGTATATTAAATTCAGCTAGATCAGTATTCAATGTGTACATTAATATGGCTATGTCAACATTAGTCACATCCAAAACATGTAAGGCATTGTACTATAATGGCTTTTCCTTTGCTCCACATTTTTTTTACCTCAAGATAGTAATTTTCTTGTTTTTTACATTTATTTTCCATCTATTTATTATCAATTCTCCATTTATATTTTCTCAGTGTTCTAAAATTCCTTTCAGGGACACCTGGGTGGCTCAGTCAGTTAAGCAACCAACTTGTGGTTTTGGCCCACAACATTATCTCAAGGTCGTGAGATGGAGCCCCCACATCAGGTTCTATGCTCAGCATGGAGTCTGCTTGAGATTCTCTCCCTCTGCCCTCCTGCTCATTGTCTCTCTCTCTCAAATAAATAAATAACCCTTAAAAAAAGAATGCTTTCTCAAAATATACTTATAATAAATAGATGATAGATAGATAAAATTCCTTTCAAAATTATCAAACTCATTCTCTTCAATCAATTCCATGTTTTTTGATGAAATCTCCAATGGAGCTTCCTGACTTGCTTCAATCTAGCCAGGTTTCTCCAGAGGCAGGCTGATCCAATTTCACTTTGGGCTGGGTATATAAATCATGTTACCTCTCTTTAGTGTTGTGTTCTAGCTCCTGAAAAGCTTGAGTCTCCCCATCTGGATTATTGCAAATTTTTATGAGGAATATTCATTTGCTTCCTGAATAAAGTGTATAGGAGGTAAATTTCTTGAGTTCTTGCATGTCTACAAATGATCTACATTCTATCTCATGTTTGATTGACTTTATAAAAAGTGACTGGGTAAAGCATTTTAATTAGAAATGAGTTTGTTTTAAAATTTTGAAAGCATTTTAATTGATTTCTGGATTCTGGTTTTGCTGTTGAGAATTTTAAGCTTCTCTTTTTCTTGAACATTTCACTTTCCCTTTTCAGAAAATTTAGGTAGTTCTTTCTCCAGTGTTTTGAAATTTTATAAATAAATGCCTTGTTTTAGGTCTATATTAATCCATTTTGTAAGACACTGAAATGGGGCTTATCCACTTGGAAATTCTTCTTCCTCTGTAGTCTTTCTTTCGCTGATTTTTTTTCCTCTTTGTTTAGTTCTCTGAATTTTATTTTGGACACTTTCCTCAACTCAGTAACCACTGGCTATTCATTCACATTTAAGCTTGAATAGGCTCCTTTTATGCCTATGAACTAATATTCTAACAGGACCTGACTGGTCCATTTCATTTAGAAACTCTCAATAGCACTGTTTTTTTTTTAAAGATTCACCAGGCTCCCAAATGGAGATTTCTCCAATCTTCTGTTTTAGGAGGAAGGTGAAGAGAGGGATGTATTTGACTGTCAGCCTTTAGTATCCTAGGAAGGGAATAGACTTGTAGGCTTTTAATATTTATTATTAACATCTTATTTAAACATATGCTTACATCACACTAAGCTCAAAAAGGACTAGGTCTTGCATTAAGAGAGCCAGGCAAAGATTGCATTGTGAGAGACCAAAGCTTGGAGTGGGTCATTCTTACCCAGCTTAATTGAAGATTTTAAAAGTTTATATATGCCAATGATAGTTCTTCAGAAAAGCTGATATCCAGATATGAGGAAGATCACATATATCAGTTATTCTGAAATCAGAGGTATTTAAGATTAATATTACAAAGTCATTAATTTAGACAACATAGGAAAATGCCAATTCATTAGAAGATCAAGAATAAAGTCAGGATTTAATGCAGATGAAATGGGGACATGGGGTCTGGTTTTGGACAAGTGGTGTAAACATTAATGTGCTAGCCAGTCCTCCATCAAGTTCAACCACTAGAAGGACAGACAGTAAATTCCCAGAGATTTTCTGACTCCCCTATATGGCTTCTATATCAAGAACTGATCTTCAGTGCCGAACTAATGAAAGGACATTTCAGGTTAATCATGCAATTATATGAAGTGCATTTTTGGCCATTATCTATACACAACATTTTTTTGATTCTAAAACACATTCAGTTATAAAAGACACTATTGATTTAATAATAGTTTTTACATAAAACCAACTTCTACCACATTAAAGGTAGATACTGATTGAAAGACATATTTCAATTTCAGAAACTAAATAAGAAAACTTAGACATCTTATCCTTGAGAAACACAGAACAAAGCTTCTACTTCACTGTACATGCAATTCAAGCAAATCTTCAAATAGAAAGAGCAAATATGATTTCATCTCCATAAATAGTACTGTAAACATTGCCTCTAAGAAAAGAAAGGGCACTGTCAAGTCCTCTTCATACAGTTGGCCTGTTACAGTAAAAAGTACAAGGTCTTTAGCTTGCCTAAGAACTAAAAACAACTACAGAAGTAATTTGAAGACTTTGTTCTGAGAAATACAAATGTTATTTTATTTTCTCTAAATTGGAAAATATGTAAATATATTTGCCTGGTGATGATCTTAAATATCATTGAATTTTTCTCCAATTATCTCTATAATTACTTGGAAGTTTGACATTTCAAACATGGCACTGAATGCAGAAACTTGACAAAGACTTGTCCTGCCTGGTAGAGTCTTAGGCAAGGTCAGCCTTAGGCAGTAATCAACAATATCAGGGTCATTGAGTGGGTAGGGTGGCAGATATCATTTTCACAGCTTTAAAACATCACACATAGAGCTGGATATAAATACGTACCTTGGATTTGAGAATTTATCCCCAGGAAGCACTCTGGATAAAGAGGTGGAAGAAAATGTCTGGATATTATTGTTTTCATCACCATTCTTGGGTTTGTCTCTTCCATTACAGAGTAATTACTATGGCAGCCATAGCCCGATTTTTTTTAAATTTTTTATTGTTATGTTAATCACCATACATTACATCATTAGTTTTTGATGTAGTGTTCCATGATTCATTGTTTGTGCATAACACCCAGTGCTCCATAGCCCCATTTTTAATGATTATTTGAGAAATGCAAAAGCTTTAGCCATTTGCCAAATCATATTCTATTATGGAATAAAACTAGATTTAAAAAAATCAATTCTATTTCTTTAATTAAGACATTTATATGGGGCATTTTGTTTTGTTTTATCTTGATTTTTCTGAAAAAAAAAGAGACCATGTAAACCTAGGAGACATGTAAAATATTTTCTGTTTTTATGCTCCATGCTTTAGGAACCCTATCCATTAATTACACAGTAGACTGATAAGAGAAAATGGAATAGCTGTACCCGATCAGCATGACTTGCTTGGGTATGTTGTTCATTCTCTGGCTTTCATTGTTCAAGTCCAGAGTCGGTCATTTGTTAGCAATTCATACATATCTTCAAAGGCAATGCTGAACAAGAAAGAAGTAATATCACTGTCTGTATCTCATTGCAATTATGTTTCTTATATACAGCCCATCCACAGGGTATAGTAATCACAAGATAACATGGCATTTCATAACCAACTATATCTATTTTTGCATAAATCCATTATATATTTTTTCATTACAAGAATTAAATATGCAAACAGTTCATTTCTTGCAGAAACCAGTGCAACTGCTTTTCCTATCCACTCAGTGCTAGACTAGAAGTTATTTCAAGATCAGACAGATGCTGGAATAGAGAATATAGAGTTCATAGCATCAGCCCCCATAGCATCTGGTACCTTCAAGAGTGTTTTTTACACATTACTATATTTTTTTCCTACTATATTTTTTTCTCATCATTTATTTTTTAACTCACCCCCTCATTCCTTTCACCCTCATCCTTTTTGATATATTTTTCTTTAATTCAAATATGCATCATTTATTCATTCACTCAACAGCTATTTATTTCATACTTACTCTGTACAAGACTTTGCTTTAGATGTTGTAGATAACACATAAAATTCCTGCCCTCTATACTCTACATTCTGGTGGGAAAACACAGATAATTAAAAAAAATAAGTTATAAGTATAATTACAATGAGGGAGGGAGAAATGTGTGGGGCTTAACTGTTTCTCTCCTCTCTCCCTGGGTTGGTGCCAAAATGTTGTGTAGAGCTATGTGCAAATGAGGTTTCAACATTTTCCTTCTCAGACAACTAGTTAGAGGGAACTCTTGGGGCCTCCAGTGTGGGTCAGATATAAATATTAGAGATATTAGCCACCCGTTCTTGCACCTGTATTTGTGACTTCAGGATATACAGGGGCTTCATCTCCCAAAGGCCCTAGGTACTTGATGATGGAGCTGTTTGGGAATGCTCAACTTTAGGGATTAGTGGGGCAAATACAAAATGTCCATGTTACATATTGAACTGTGTCCCCTAATCAAGGCTTCAGTCTCTAATAGAGGCAATAACAATAATAACAACAACAAAAGAAAAACAAAAACAACTGAGCAAAGAGTATGACATTATTTCACTTTTTTAGAGGCCATTGCTATGACTCTGCAACAATACTCTATACAGCACCCAGATCTGCCACAAATACTGTGACTGCCATTGAGTCAGTTGTATCTTAAAAGATAAGAAGCAGAGAAGCTACCCACACACATAAATAGCCTCCCCCATTATCAACATACCCCACCAGAGTGGTAAACTTGTTACAATTGAGGAATTTACATTGACACATCATTATCATCCAAAGTCCACACTTTACATTAGGGTTTACTCTTGGTGATGTACATTCTACAAGTTTGGACAAATGTATAATGACATGTATCTACCATCATAGTAACACTGGAGTATTTTCCTGCCCTTAAAATTCTCTGTGCTTAACCTATCCATCCCTCCCCCAACTGCTG
Organism: Callorhinus ursinus; assembly: GCF_003265705.2. Lineage (NCBI taxonomy): Eukaryota > Metazoa > Chordata > Mammalia > Carnivora > Otariidae > Callorhinus > Callorhinus ursinus. Next base: position 20,075,625 of record NW_027397093.1, on the reverse strand, counting down.
GAAATCACTGATTTTCTTTACTGTCTCCATAGTTTTGTCTTTTTCAGGATGCTATATAGTTGGAATCATACGGTATATAGCTTTTTTAGATTGGCTTTTTTCCTTAGTAATATGCACTTAAGGTTCCTCCATGTCTTTTCATGGTTTAATAGCTCATTTCTTTTTAGCACTGAGTGATATCCCATTGTCTGGATGTTTCACAATTTACTTATTAATTCACCTACTGAAGGACACCTTGGTTGTTTCCAAGTTTGAGTAATTATAAATAAAACTGCAGGATTTTGTGGAGATATAAGTTCTCTACTTCTTTGGGTAAATATCAAGGAACACAATTGCTGGATTAAAATGATAAGGGTTTCTTTAGTTTTTAAAGAAACTGCCAGGGCCACCTGTGTGGCTCAGTTGGTTAAGTGTCAGCCTTCAGCTTGGGTCCTGATCCCAGAGTCCTGGGATCGAGCTCCACATTGGGCTCCTTGCTTGGCGGGGTGGGGGTGGGGTCTTCTCCTTCTCCCTCTCCCTCTCTGCCTGCTGCTTCCCCTGCTTATGCTCTCTCTCTCTGTCAAATAAATAAATAAAATCTTTAAAAAAAATAAAGGAACTGCCAACCTGCCATCTAAAATGTTTGTAACAGTTTGGATTCCCACTATTAATATGAGAGTTACTGTTGCTTCACATCCATGTGATCATTTGGTGTGATCAGTGTTCTGAATTTTGGGCCATTCTAATAGGTGTGTAATGGTATCTCGTTGTTTTCATTTGCAATTCTCTGATGACATTTAATGTGGAGCATCTTTTCATATGCTTAATTTCCACCTGTATATCTTCTCTGGTGAAGTGCCAGTTAAAATCTTTGGCCTATTTATTAATCAGGTTGTTTCCTTATTGTTGATTTTTTCCCTTATATTTTTAATCTTCTTTCTGTTGCATTGTGCTATGAGTTTAGAGAAACTTGGGCCAGGCTATAAGTCACACATTTTTCAAGGAGTCAAGTGGGAACCCAAGATATGTAAAGAATTATCTTCCCTACTAGGTAACCTGGGTCTTAGTATAAGAAACACCATTAACATAGATTTTATGAAGACAATGGCTCTATTATTTTAGAATCATATTATACAATCAGAGCTAAAGGCACTTTTTAAAATGATTTACTCCAACTACTCAGGAAGCAAGTATTCCCTTTTCACCAATTCTAACTCACAGTCATCTTGTCTCTGCTTGACTGTCTCCAAATATGGAAAACATACAGCCTCTAGAAATAGTCTAGACTATTTTTTGTAAGGCAATTCTACTTGTGAGGAATCTTTCCCTAATGTCGATCCCAGATCTCTCTCTGTTTTAAGCTAGATTCAGAAATAGACCTCGAGATGGAGATTTGTGTGCAGATTCATGGCAAATGCCCCCTAAACCAACACTCTGGGAAAGTAAAGGAAGTAGGATTGGTGGAGGGGGCAGTTTAACTGTGGTGATATGGGTTCAGTTGATCCCTTGTGGAGGTTTGGGGTTGGCCCTTTTAAGTTGCCCTGCCTTGAGTAGAGGAAGATAGAAGGGTTCAACTCCCCATGATCTGCCAGACATTGGATTTGAGCTATCTGTGGGGAGGAGACATGACCTTGAATGAATAGACTCTCTTTAGCTGAGGACAGTTATCAAAGAGCCACCATCACTCCAATAACTGGAGTGTGACCTCAATTCTGAACAGGGTATCTAAGCTAACATCAATTACTACCTATAACTTTTTCCCATTTTTCCTTGTCTGCCTTTCAGAGCCAATGAAGTTCAACTTTTCTTCCACATAGACCAAGAATATGAGAGTACACATTTTTACCACTCATAAGTCTCTTAACTTTTTCTTTTATGATGGTTGTAATTATAAAATTGAATATTTGTTCCTAGAATTGAGTGAATAACATGGATATGTTCTCACTGCCTACCATACAGTGAGATGACTATTATCCATATACTCCTGATATCTTAATGTATCCTAAAATGACATTATTTTTTTGAAACTTTCACTACATGACTGACTAAAACTAGCAATAATGAATATTCATAAGTTTCCCCCCATTATTTCTATTTTGCTTTATTCCCTTGCTCTGTTCTTCTAACAGATAGTTTTATTGTACTCAAGGGCAGAAACTCATTATTTCAAAGAAACTCCAACTGGCCTAATATCAAAATGTAAAAATTTTCTGAAGATTTTGTCTTATTCTCTACTCATAGCACCTAGCCTAGAACATAGTAGATGCTCAATTGATATTTTTTGCCTGAATACAGGAAGTTTAATTCTTAATTGACATGTAAATTTCCTTAGTTAAACCCAAACTCAGATAAAGACACTGAGAGTTCTTATTCATGTGAAATGTGGCCTTTCTATTGTTACTCACATGCTTTATATCAGAGAGTTGATGAAATATATTGAAGACAAAGGAGCCAGACGGTCTCATGATTCTGGCCTTACTTGTTTCAGTTCCCTTGAACTTTCTTGTGTGTAAGAAAGCAGCTTTGTTAACAGACTCCCTTGTGATTTTGAGGAGTGATGAGAAAATTCCAAACCAACTCTTCACTTTTAATTTAATTATATTGATGGAACCTTACACTGAGAGTAACACTAGCTATCAATCAACTTTACCTACTTCTGTGCTCTGGAAAAACTCATCTCGGCTCCTTTTCCCCCCCTCTTTTATCACTGTCTTCCTTTTTGTGATTAAGCTAAGATAAACCATCTTTCCAAAGAGAAGTCAGTATTCAGTTCAAATTCATTTTTGGTGGCCAAAGCAAATGGATGTATTTTCCTCATGATGTAGCTCACCATTCACTAAGTTTCCATTTGTATTGTTTTCCTCACAATTGGAACATATTTATGATCAATACCCTGTTTATGAGGAATTATTACTTCTTAGCCAAGGGGCATCACATAGGAAATTTCAAAAAAAAAAAGGAATAAAAAATAGTTTGTATCAGGTCAAGTTAATGGAACAGCCAATTCCTCATCCTCTACTTCAGCCTGAATATCTGTTTTAATTACAGCACAATATTTAGTTATTGATGAAAACGCACATATAATTATAATCCCATATAATTCAGAATTATTATAGTGTGATGCCAGGAGATGGTAGGAAAGCAGAAATTACCTTTCAGGTAGTAACCTTGTGTTTTATAAATTACATGTAGTCAAAGTAATTACCTGATGTTCCTTGTAAATTAAAGCTACATTTTCTATAGCACTAAAAAAGTGCAAGAAAGTCACATTTTTCCAGTAACCTGTTGCTTTGTGAATATTAAATTTGATAGAATGCAAACTTTTTTTCAACATGAAAAGCAGGGGTACCTGGATGGCTTAGTCAGTTAAGCCTCTGCCTTTGGCTCAGGTCATGATCTCAGGGTCCTAGGATGGAGCCCCATATCCATTGTGCTCCCTGCTCAGTGGGGAGCCTGCTTCTCCCTCTCCCTCTGCCTGCCACTCCCCCTACTTGTGTGCTCCCACACTCACTCTCTCTGTCAAATAAATAAAAAGGAAAAAAGAAAAGCAAGGTTCTAAGTGTGTATGTATATAGTATATGTTTATATATAGTTTATATGTAAGAGTTTATTTACATCTATGTGTTAGGAATTGTTATCCTTATTTGATAAATGAAGGAATGGAGACAGTGAAGTCAAATAAATTGTCTAAGTTCACAGAGCTAACAAAAGTATTGTCTAGACTTGAGCCCAGGCAGTCTCATGCCAAGTCTATGACCTAAACAACGTATCTTACTGCTTCTCTGATGAAGGAATTATTTGCACATTACAGATTAATGCAAATTTCCCCTTGGCTCTTTTTTTCTTATTATTAAAATAAATGTTTTTATTTTTTTAATGAATTTCATTATTAACCTTTACTTTCCTATACAATATCACAATCTTTGAAATTGTCAGTCAATGTTTAACTTAACACTGTTATCTCTCAGGATTCCACTGTGGGCTGATAAATGAAATGACACTTTACTTTGAAGATTCTAGTGGATGAACATGTTCAAAGTCTCTAGGTATAATCAGGAGTCCAATATTTGTCATTACTTTTGTGACTTTGATGTATCACTTGATAAGTTTAGATTTTAGAATTTCAGGCCTTAAAATAAGACAGGTCAATTAAGTATAAAACTTTTACTTCTGAATCACTGAAATGTATTACTGTGCCTTTATCACAAACTGCATCATAATTATCATTGGTATCATTTACTGAGCACATCCTACATGATTTGCAAACATTATCTCATTTAATCCTCACAAACCTGGGAGTAGGTGTTAGTTTCAGTTGAGAAGAATGACTTTCAGAAAGGTGAAAGTAACTTTCCCCAAATCCCACTAATCACCAATCCCCATTCAGTGGAAAGGTGATGGTAGAGCCTGGTTGGAATTCTAGTTTATCTGATTCTGAAATTCACATAACTCTCCACAACAGGATGGCGCATTAAATGATTGAGGCAAATAAAATGATAAACAAACTCTCTTGACAGCTGGATCAGTGTTTCTATCAGTCAGGGTCCAGTAAGAATATAGAAATCACACTAGTCATATAAACAGAACTGAAGATGAAGAATTATTAACCTCATATAAAGTTGTTGCTTATGTAACTTTTTAGTTACATAAAAAGTTACATAAGAGAAATGTAAGCTATCACGGAGGTAGCAACTGCAGAAGTAACAATCACTCCTATGGTCATGGGAACAAAGGGAGGGAACAAAAGAAGATATTGGAATTATTAAAATGTAGAAAGGGGACCCCATACAGCTGAAATGCAGAAGTCCAAAGAGAAGGCATTGCTTGGCTGGTTCTGGCTTGCACAGAGTGGGGAACAATGAAGCTGGTTTGAGAATGTTGGAGAAACTGCAAAGTGGATTTAGCTATGGGAAGGACCTGCTGTTGCTGCAGTGAGTGAAGAAGCACAGTTGACATAGGACTTCCACCGGGATGACACAAAAACCAGGAAACAGACAAGAAGAAGCAAATCCCCGCTCCCTTGTCCAGCCCGACAGTCCTGATTATTAGTAGAGCCTTACCTAGAGTGAACAAGTAATGCAGAAGTATGGATTGAAGAGCCCCAGCTCCAACCTCAGAAAGGAGAAAATAGGTGAGTTTGGAGCAGAAATATAATAGTTTAATAACTGGCACCATGTTAATATTAATTATGGCTATCATCTGCACTCCCAGGTCTATGGTACTTTAGGATCCACCCTTCATACATCCATGTATCTGTGGGAGAAACTTTGTGCTTATATTTGAGAGATCTGGGATTTTTTTTAACTCAAAAAACTTTTTTTTCATTTAAAAAAGTATTTAGAAGACATAAAACAAGGCAACATTTTATTCTTTCTTCTCGTCTTCCAGTGTGGGGTCTGTGGGCAGCTCCTTCACAGTGGCACTGTTGCTCTCTGAGCCGGTGTTACTGTCACGGTCCCCTCCTCAGCCATACTGTCCACCCCCTCCTGGCCGCTCTCCTTGTCCTCAGGAGTAGACGTGCCTTCTTCACCATTCTGTTGGCTTTCTGTCGCTTCTTCAAGGTGTGTCTCCTCTGTCTCCATCGGGATGCTCTCGTCGTCCTTCTCCTCGCTCTTACTAACAGCTTGCTCTTCCTCAGGAACCATGCTGCTCTGACTGCGTTCAGCTTGCTCTGCGGCTTCTTTCTCTCTTTCCTCCTGCCTTTTTCGAGCCTGTTCCTCTGCCTGTGCAATTTCAGCGGCAATTTTTCCCATATCCACTTCTACTTTCAAACCGCACAGCCTTTTAAGTTCATTGTTGAATGAATCTGTGCTTTCTAGGAATTTCCTCTTCTTTTCCTGGTGTCGCTCCTCTATTTGAAGAAGTTCAGCTTCTAGTTTTCGCTGATGAACCATTAAGGACTGGACATGTCGTTTGAGGACCTGCATTCTAGCTTTGTGACAACTGAACGGATGTCTGGCACCACACTCTCACTAAGGATTTCACTGAGGAGGTGGTGGTTTCTCTGGAAATGGGCAGTGGCTGTATGCTTCATTGAGAAGCCATCATAATCGTCTGGATCTTCAGCAGGCTGAATGCTCATGTACGGTTCTCCTTTCTCCATGCGAGACTGTCTCTGTCGACTTTCTTCCTCTAAAGCAGCTTCTGCACGACTTTTTGCATTTATGTAAGCAAGGTATGCGGGGGAATTATGATAGGCCTTCATAGATTCATTGTACTCTTATCTTTTCTGCTTCGTATTCGTTTAAATATTCTTGTTTTTCTTCCATCAGTGAGATCTCGCCACATACCACCAATAATCTTGCCAATCTCCCACAATTTTAGGTCAGAGTTGGAAGCTTTTACTTGGTCCCAGACCTTTCTGCTGTACCTCATGTAGGGCATCAGCGGCTTATCTGGTGGCTTTGGGGGTTTTGGAATCGTAATACCAGAGGATGCCGTGACACGGCTGTTGGTGCCCGGGTTCCCTCCCAGCCTGTAGTTGTTGTAGGCGAGATGACTGTATGGATTGTATCCTGCAAACCCTGGTGTGCTGGACATTTGTGTTGCAGGAGCTGGGGTGGGAGGTGGGGCATAAGATGGTCTTTTTGACATTTTGGAAGATTAAGTTCTCAGTTCCTTAAGAATGAATCTGAGACACCGCTGGCAGAAAAAGCGCCCGCAGCTCTGGCCTCGTCTCCCTTTGCCCGCGCACGCCCCGCCCCTCCCTGGGATTTTTTTTTTAACTAAACTTTTCTTCTTTACTTCTTTTTCAATCTCTACTTTTTATCCATCTAGTACCTTAAATGCATCCTTTCCCATCTTGATCTTCTACCACCTGGAATGCCAAATTATGATTTATAAGAAGGAATGGAAAACAGAATAAACAAAGATTCAAAAAGAGGAAAAGGAGAAGAAATGTGAAAAAAATATTCTCTTACCTAGTAAGTTCAGACTTTCTGATTCCACAAAACAAGTTGTGTATTTGAGGTAAAATGTTAAGTGACTTTTATTTTAACATTCTTAATGGAAGATAGAGAGAAAAACATGTCACATGTATCCAGGGGCTACCTTCAATACTTTTCCCCAAAACATTAAGTAGGCAGTAAAATAAATTATTTGTATTGCCACAATTGTATTGGTTTCATAAATATTTTATTATTAAACTCCATTTTCTCATATAATATCCTTGTTGCTAAAATTATTTTTGCCTTTAACAATAGTACTTGACAGGTATACAATGTAGGATAAATAATCAGTATGAAATCTTATGTTCTTTTATGAGAACTCAGCCAATGCCAAGGCATATAGATCAAATTTGTGTCATTCCCTTTCACTGATGTTGGAATATAGTTCTGAAAGCAAATATAATCAATACCTATTTATTATGTTCCTACCATGTGTCAGGGTCTAAGCACTGGGAATTAAAATTAGAATAAAGTAAATAGCATCTAGATATGGAAGAGATTAAAGGAATTATGGGAAATATTATGTACAACTATATGCCAATAGATTTTAATATCAATATAAAATGGGAATGGAAATATTTAGGAAAGTATAAATTATGAATGATTCAAGAGGAATAAAAAAAGCTAAACCATTGTTCATCATAAAATGATGAATATTTGTCAAAAAGTGAAACTCAAAATAGGTGGCAGGCCCAAAAATTTTAACAAACATGTTCTAGCTCACTTTTAAGTTTACAGAACTTGGTTAAATTAGAAGGTATAATTTCATTTGGCTGGAAAACAGGAGAGAAATACTCAAAGTCATCTCAAATTAACACGTAAACACAGCATACATCTATTTTTTATTTCAACTACTGGAAGGGAAACCATAGTTCCTGCTCTTTGTCCTTCAATATGGAGAGAATATTCATTAGTTTAACATGTCTGCTGTGTCAATTCACTTACCTTTAAAAGGATTACATTTTCTGTTGAGTGAGTTTATTTAGGCTAAGGAAATAGGCATGATTAGACCCCACATATACCCTTTGTCTTTCTTTGAAATTGGTTTGCCCCTAAAGAGTATCTATCTGATGTGTTATTTGCAATAAGCTAACTAGCATATTTGCTGTGCCTTATAGCACTCATGGTTTCCCAGCACCATCAATGACTGCCTAGGTAAGTCTAATTCTGGGACATAGATTTGGGAAATTCATTATTTTGTAGTATACTGTAATATATTATCAGTAACATATTTACTGATAATAAAGCTGGCACTCTAACTTTATCAGCTTAATGTGTTTTCTCCATTAGTGATGATACTTATGGAGCTTCATCAATACCCAACACTTCCTAACACCTTTTACTTTGAAGCCGAAAAGTTTATTTTAACAGTTTTCTGGAAGAATAACTATACCAATTAAATATCAACTAAATTTGAGAAAAATAAAATTGAAAGGAGAATATGGGTGCCTTTCTCTATCAGATATTAAAATATAAAGTTCTTATAAATAAAATGTGTTACTACCAAATGATCTGACCTGTCACATCAGGTGGTATATCAAGTGATCATAAGTAGTATGGGACTCTTGAAAAACATCAGGTGGAGGATGTACATGGACAGTTCATATGTGCAATTTTCTTTTGCATTTTTTTAATCATTCTTTATGCTACATTATAAAAGTATAAATTCTGAAGTCCACTTTTAAGTATCATAAAATGAATCCAGGATATTAAAAGACTGTGCTTTATGTTGCCAGAAGTATCCTCTTTGTTTGCTCACTCTATCACTCAATACCATTTTATCTGTTGTAATAGTAGGTCCACATTCTTAGGACCTGAATGTTTGAATTTCACTTTCCTTTAATGCTGTTTACATATGCATATATCATTTACTTAGGCCCCAATACATTGGGGACTACTTGTGTGTCACATGGATTGGGGCATGCTATGCTTATAGGGTCTTCACCTTGAAAAGTTACAAGTGTAGTTGCTCTTTGAGTCCTGAAATCCTCTTCAACGAATAAGATTTGAGCACAAACCTATGTAATTGACAGGGTTCAAGCAAATTTACTCAGGACAAGGATGTATTTCAGAATAGAGAATGCTTTACAATGAATCACAGATATGACTAAATTGGAATGCCCAATTGAAATAGGACAATAAAATAGAAAACATACCCGTAGGTTATTCAGTTTTTAAGAGCAGGTTATAGTATTATGTTTTCTCCACCTCATCTTTGGAATTAGGGTTGATGAGAATAGCACTAAAATGTGACTATTGAAATCCTGTAATTTCATTAAACTTTGGCTCTCAATCCTAAAATTATATGTGGCCTTTGGAAAAACCAAAGAAATCCTGAAGGTTTTAACATATATTCTAACATGTTACAACACTGAAGTTATATATTTAATGAAATATTTATAGATTTATGGTTTCATGCAAAATCAGCCAAAGAATAACAAAATAAAATCTGTACAATTCAATGGATCTGTCATAACAAATTAACCAAAAGATAAAAATCAGGTGAATGACATGAGTAAATTTACTAATGCAATATAAGTCAGGCAGATGACTATAAAATATTGTTTCACAGAATTGATCTGTAGAAATGTGTGCTGTTTTTGTTGGAGTGTTTATTCCCCCCAAACACATATATTAATGGCAGGAAGAAAAAAATATTAAGAAAAATGCACTTCAATATAATGTTAACTCACTAAATATCTTGACTTCATGAAAAAATCTTATTTCTCTCTTAAACTTCTTAGTTTACTCAGGCTTCTATAACAAAATGCCATAAGGCAGGCAACTTGAACAATAGAAGTTTATTTCTCACAGTTGGGAAGCCCAACATCAAGGAGGAGTCCAAAATCAAGGTGCTGGCAGATTCAGCTTTGGGGAAAGCTCTTTCTGGCTTGCAGGTGGTTATCTTCTTGCTGTGTCCTTACATGTCTAAGAAAGGCTCTACCCTTATGACTAATTGCCTCCCAAAGACCCTACCTCCAAATACTATCACATTGGAGGTTGGAGTTTCAATACATAAAGTTTGAGGGGACACAGTTTGGTCCATTGCACCCTCAGTTAACTTACTGTAAAGACATTACATTATAATTTACGTGAAATCATGTGGAAGTAAAAAGAAATGTAAATTAAGTATTCATATTGTATGCTAGAATAAATACTAACAAATGAAAATTAAATAAATAATGTTATTTTGATTTATTATGAGTCTGGGTATTTTAACTCAAATATTATATCTGTCCATATTTAACAGACTAATAAGGGAATTTTTCCTGACTAAATATCTCAAAATGCATTCTTAAATTAAAAAAAAAATGTGAGTCTCCTACAGATTGCTTTTTAAGTCATTTATTCCGAGTCAAACAGGTCTTTTATTTCTACTCCATGAACACGTTAGTTATTTCAAGCCATACTTGGAAAACATGATTATTGTAAGTATTCCATAACATATTATATAGACCTGTAACACAACAGCTCTCCCTTAATTTTTCTATGTATTTCTAAATATATCCCTTTCCCATCCCTTACCCTTTTGTGTTATAACATCTATTATTTAATTCTGTATAATACAGTTACTATTTTCTTCTCTGCCTCTTACCAAGCCAGAAATCTAGATATTTCCCAGGAAAAAATCTTCTTGGGAAAAGCTGGAAAGAAACTGTCAAGTCCAGAGTAGCTACTCTGGGGAAATTCCTCACATCATGATGGTGTGTCTTTATCCACACATGAAGCCTCCATTTTCTGTCCTTTGTCAGCAGCCTGATAGAGAATATCACTGTGGCAGAGGCAGCTAGTTGCCTTCCCAATACCTATTCTCTGCTTCTTCATCAGTCAAAGAATCCAATTTTCTTCTAGGTGAAGAAGGACAAGGATTTTTTTTTTCATTTTACTTTACCTCCTAATCCAATGTGGGTCATTTCTTTTGTAAAATACAGTTGAAATGTTGCACAACTTTCAAATTTCTATCAAATTTCTGATTACTTGCTCTCACCTTATCTATTTATCTTTTCATAAAAGAGAAGCCAACATTTTGTATACCAGCATTCATCCCAGGATCACACTTTAAGTAGTACTGTACCATATGATTCTATTTCCTAACCTCTTACAGCTAGCTATAGTCAATGAAACATAAGGGAAGTTATAAGGTGGGACCTCAAAGAAAGTTCCTGAAGACTGGTATAGACTAATTTCATGTGTTCTTCTTGCTTTCCCTGTTCCCACTTCCTGTCTGCAATATAGGTATAATGGCCAGAGTTTCAATGTACCATTGCACCACACAAAAGTAGGAGAAGCCTGAAATTCTGAAAACACTGTAAAGCCCCCATGTGTATTTTGACTCTTAGACACTGTATTCCTTAAGATATTTCTAACTTCCTCCTGTTTAAGCCTCTGTGGTTTCTAACATCTGTCTTATCTGTGAAATACTACCTCTACTTGATGCTGACACATACAAGAAAATGCATTTTAACAATCTGGAAGGTAGATAAAATGAGTCTAGAAATTCCACTTGAACAAAACAGAAAATTAAGAGCAGTTCAATGAAGCTCCAAGCCCAGATTAAATGGCCTGAGGGTATTCATCAAACTGATTAATTAATCAACAAGTCAGAACAGTAAGGAGTGTTGACTACTAACACATTGCTCATTTGGGCTAAGTAACTGGAAGCAGAACTATTTGCCTTAGATTAAATAATTGAATGTTAACACTATAACTGAAGAGATAAGAATTATAGAAAGCCACACACATTCCAGGAGAATAGCAAACAGAAAATCCATCCAGATAGCATATCTTTCTCTGTCCCATAATCCCCAAATAGGGTACAAAAACACAAAAAAGGTAAATAACTAGGACAACTCAAACGTAAAGATTAAGAGATAGCCTTGAATCACCAAACATTTGAAGCAAACCATGTACTTGAAAGAAAGGTACCCAAAAGAGTCCACCCCAAAACTGCTAGAATTCATACAGGAATTCAGTAAAGTGGCAGGGTATAAAATCAATGCACAGAAATCAGTGGCATTCCTATCCACCAACAACAAGACAGAAGAAAGAGAAATTAAGGCATCAATCCCATTTAAAATTGCACCCAAAACCGTAAGCTACCAAGGAATAAGTCTAACCAAAAAGGCAAAGAATCTCTACTCAGAAAAATATAAAATACTCATGAAAGAAATTGAGGAAGACACAAAAAAATGTTCCCTGCTCATGGACTGGAAAAACAAATATTGTGAAGATGTCAATGCTGCCTAGAGCAATCTACACATTCAACGCAATCCCTATCAAAATACCATCACTTTTTCCAAAGAAATGGAACAAATAATCCTAAAATTTGTATGGAACCAGAAAAGATCCCAAATAGCCAGAGGAATATTGAAAAAGAAAAGCAAAGCTGGCGGCATCACAATCCCAGACTTCAAGCTCTATTATAAAGCTGTCATCATCAAGACAGTATGGTACTGGCAGAAAAACAGACACATAGATCAATGGAACAGAATCAAGAGCCCAGAAATGGACCCTCGACTCTATGGTCAATTCATCTTCGACAAAGCAGGAAAGAATGTCCAGTGGAAAAAAGACACTCTCTTCAACAAAAGGTGTTGGGAAAATTGGACAGGCACATGCAGAAGAATGAAACTGGACCATTTCCTTACACCACACACAAAAATAGACTCAAAATGGTTGAAAGACCTAAATGTGAAACAGGAGTCCATCAAAATCCTAGAGGAGAACACAAGCAGCAACCTCTTCGACCTCGGCTGCAGCAAGTTCTTCCTAGAAACATGGCCAAGGGCAAGGGAAGCAAGGGGAAAATGAGCTATTGGGACTTCATCAAGATAAAAAGCTTTTGCACAGCAAAGGAAACAGTCCACAAAACCAAAAGACAACCAAGAGAATGGGAGAAGATTTTTGCAAATGACATATCAGATAAAGGACTAGTATCTAAAATCTATAAAGAACTTACCGAACTCAACACACAAAGAACAGATGATACAATCAAGAAATGGGCAGAAGACATGAACAGACATTTCTGCAAAGAGGCATCCTAATGGCCAACAGACACATGAAAAAGTGCTCAGCATCGCTCGGCATCAGGGAAATCCAAATCAGAACCTCAATGAGATACCACCTCACACCAGTCAGAATGGCTAAAATTAACAAGTCAGGAAATGACAGATGTTGGCAGGGATGCGGAGAAAGGGGAACCCTCCTACACTGTTGGTGGGAATGCAAGCTGGTGCAGCCACTCTGGAAAACAGTATGGAGGTTCCTCAAAAAGTTGAAAGTAGAGCTACCATATGACCCAGTAATAGCACTACTGGATATTTACCCCAAAGCTACAAATGTAGGGATCCGAAGGTGTATGTGCATCCTGATGTTTATAGCAGCAGTGTCCAGAATAGCCAAACTCTGGAAAGAGCCAAGATGTTCATCGACAGATGAATGGGTAAAGAAGATGTGGTACATATATACAATGGAATATTATGCAGCCATCAAAAGGAATGAAAACTTGCCATTTGCAATGACATGGATAGAACTGGGGGGTGTTATGCTGAACAAAATAAGTCAATCAGAGAAAGACATGTATCATATGATCTCAGTGATATGAGGAATTCTTAATCTCAGGAAACAAACTGAGGGTTGCTGGAGTGATGGTGGGTGGGAGGGATGGGGTGGCTGGGTGATAGACATTGGGGAGGGTATGTGCTATGGTAAGTGCTGTGAATTGTGTAAGACTGTTGAATCACAGACCTGTACCTCTGAAACAAATAATATATTATGTTAAAAAAAAAAAAGAAGAAGATGGTAGGAAGGGAAAAATGAAGGGGGGAAAATCAGAGGGGGAGACGAACCATAAGAGACTATGGACTCTGTAAAACAAACTGAGGGTTCTAGAGGGGAGGGGGGGATGGGTTAGCCTGGTTATGGGTATTAAAGAGGGCACGTATTGAATGGAACACTGGGTGTTATACACAAACAATGAATCATGGAACACTACATCAAAAACTAATGATGTAATATGGTGATTAAGATAACATAATAAAAAAAAATTAAGCATGCCCAGTGTCCAACAATGAATTCCTAATTCTCAATATTTTCCACACTCCAAGGTTCCCTAGGAAAAAAAAATGAAAAAAATAAGGTAAAAATAAAAGTGCCCTCTGATTCATCCAACTGTTCAGGACAAAATATATCCAATCTATCTATCTTCCATATCCTTACCAATAAGGAAGGATAAATGTTGATAATATTGGGTTTTAACTCATAGATCCAACAATAGATGTTAGTTTTTGGTGGCAGTTTAAAGAGAAACATGGTTTGAATGGCTCCAAAGTATTTCCCCTAAGATATATTTCTTTACTAAACAAATTAGTAATGTTGAGTCAAGAAATAGACACCATCATAACCAACTGGGCAAGTTTAATATCACAAGTAATAAGACTATCATATTAATCTCATAAACCCGTTGGTGAGATGCACTGAAAAGGACTAAAAATTTTTTCTAGTATTATTGCCAAAACAGCATACATTCATCTCATTCTAAACATGAGAAAATATCAGATAAACCCTCATTGAGGGATATTCTACAAAATAATTAATAATTCTCCAAAAGTTTCAAAATCATGAAAGAAAAAGAAAGATTGGGAAAATATTAATAATTGGAGGACACGAAAAAGAAATAAAAACTAAATGCAACACTACACACCTATTACAGTGACCAAAATCCGGAACACTGACAACACCAGATGCTGGTAAGGACATAGAGCAACAGGAACTCTCATTCATTGCTGCTGGGAAAGCAAAATAGTACTGACATTTTGGAAGACAGTCTGGCAGTTTCTTACAATATGCTTATTATATGATCCACCTGTCACACTTCTTGGCATTCACCCACATGAATTGAAAACTTATATCCACACAAAAACCTGCATGCAGATGTTTATAGTATTCATAATTGCTGAAACATGCAAGTAACTGAGAGGTCCTTCATGAAGTTAATAGATTAATAAGCTGGTGCATCCAGACAATGCAAATGTTATTTAGCACTAAAAAGGAATGAGCTATCAAACTATGAAAAGACATAGAAGAAACCTAAATGCATTTTATTAAGTCAAAAAAGCCAATCTAGAAAAGTGACATGATATAAGATTCCAACAATATGACATTATGGAAAAGGCAAAACTAAGATTAGGGCTTAAGGAGGAAGAAGGGATGAATAGAGCATAGAGAATTTTTAGGACAGAGACTATTTGGTAATACATGTCATTTATATTTGTCAAACCCTTAGAATGTACAACACCAACAGTGACACTTAGTGCAAACTAGGGGCTTTGGGTGATAATGATATGTCAATGTATGTTCATGCATTGTAACAAATGTACTACTCTGATGAGGAATGATGATAATGGGGAAGGTTGTGCATGTGTGGGGATGGGGGTATATTGGAACTCTGTATTTTTTACATAATTTTGCTATGACCTAAAATTTCTCTAGAAAGTTAAGCTTATTAATTAAAATAATAAATACATATAACACAGTATCCCAGATAGTCTTCTAGAACAGAAAATAGACATTAGTAGAATAACTGGTAAAATTTGACTGAAGAATATTAATTTCCTGGTTTGACAATATTATGTTATGTAAGACATTAACATTAGTGGATGCTGGTTTGAGCAGCAACTAAAAACTCTCTATACAATGCTTGCAACTTTTTTATGTTTAAAATTAGTTCAGAATACAAGTTTTCCAAAAAATGAACACACTGGTATGGAAGATCTGTATGGTCTGTGAAGAACTAAAATTCACACTTTTTTCAAAAAAATTTTATATATTTATTTGAGAGAGAGAGAGAGAGAACAAATGATGGGAGGGGGAGAGAAAGAGAGAGAGTGTGAGAAACACATTCTCCCGCTGAGCAGGAAACCTAATGTGGGGCTCGATCCCAGGACCCAGAGATCATGACCTGAGCTGAGGGCAGATGCTTAACCAACTGAGCCACCCAGATGCCCCTAAAATTCACACTTTTTAAATGTTAGATTTTTCTGTAACTTGTTTTAAGGCTAAGATTTTTCTGTAACTTGTTTTAAGGATAAAATTGCTGTATTTGATATCCTTGTTTCCTGACTCCTAAGAGGGTTCACTTTTTCATCTCATGGTAGAAGAGGAAGTAGAAACTTGGGAAGACATAATTCTATTTGGGTAAGGAAAGGACCAAGGTTCAAATAAGGACCAGCCATTCTGCTTTCTGCAATTCCAACCCTAATGGTAATGTTCTACCGCACTTCCCTATTATCAAAGTTCCCTACAGGAACTATATATCTTATCTGTGTCTAGGCTTCCAAGAGAGACCACAGCCAGAAACATCCCTAATCTCAGCCTAACTGGCATTCTGATAAATTGGTAAGAGACTGGTAATTTTTCTTTTAATGGGTGTGAAACACACTCTGGTGTCTGAGGCATCAATAAAAGGTACATGCAACTTCCCCTCTTCCATTCTTAGTCTGAAAAGAGGATAAGAGTTGACTTTTTGCTTAAGATTGAAATGAGAAGAAGAACTGAAGTCCTAAAACCCCACTACCCTTGCATCCAGGTCTCAGTAACCAGACCCTCTTCCAAGGAAAAAGCTCAACTATGGAGCAGAAAGAATTTTAAAGAAAATCCAAAAGATTTTATTAAAAATAATATCCAGTGTACATCTAAATTCAATAGTGAAAGTGGATTGAACAGTTATTCATTTAGGGAACATCCATAGGCAATCATTTTATCAATTCATTGTTTCTAAAAAGTAAATCCTAGAATGTTGATAATTATTTTCTACATATTTTTACACCAGTATGTGAAATTTTTTAAAACATTAAGTATAAAACATACTAGTTCCCAAAGACAGTTCAGAAGAATATATGCATATATATACATGCACATATATATACATATGTATACACACATATATTTTTTAATCCAAAACTAATCAGTCCAAAAGCCCCTGTGATGACAGAGGCTATTAATGCTATGGGAGAATATAAAATTATCCAAAAAAGTGTATAGAATAATAAAGAATAAGGTTTCTGCCGAATCAACACTAACCAGAGATATCATTATTTATAAAAATCACAAGTGAACAAAGAGCAGACCCAACATGATTCAAAGATATAAATACTCCAAATTCAGGTGTTTTTTGTTTCTTTTCTTTCATTTCTTTTTCAAATTCTTTTCTCCTGGGATATAAAAGAGAAGCTCTTTTTCTTTTTACCAAAAAATTTAGACCTATCAATTTGAAGATTCTTTCTTTAAGAAGTGGTCCAACCTATACTTTTGCATTTAGTAAAACACTTCTTGAAGTGAAAATCAATTCCTCAGTTAATTTAAACTTAAAGATGTTTGAGTACCCAGAAGTCTCAGAGCTTTTTAAAGCATTTTATTATAAGATTCCATTAGGGACAAAAATATACTTATGAAACACAAAGGTTACATATTGAATTTATATATATCATATAATAAAGCATACTGTGCACATAATATAGTGATGTGAATAAAATTTAAGCAGGCTTTCCCAATAATTTCAAATCAGGCAGCTATTTGATTAAAGAAATGGAATATTAATAAATTACCGCAAGCTGCCAGAATGGTTGTCAACCTCCCTATTTCTAGTTCCATTCTCTTCTCTGAGAATTTTTCCACACTTATCAAATTGTATTTTCCAAAATCAAACCTAATTTTTAAAAATGCATATAAAAATATATAAATGGCAACCAAAGCTTATTTTGGTAGTGTTCCCCCACCAAAGCTAAGCTCCCATAAAAGAAAATGTATTTTAAGCTTGAGGGGAATTTTATGAAATGCAAGGAGAGAAAAGTCAGTTCCTCAGGAGGAACTGGACCTTGAAAGTAGAAAGTATCCATCTCTCTCAATCTTGGTCTCATGCTGTCTCTCTGCCTCAAGGTCATTTTCTCTAATTCTATTTATCTTTCTGATTAGGGAGTTCCCCAATGATTCAAACCCAGATTCTTCATCTTCACTGCATTTACTGAGAAACTGGACAGTATCCTTTATTCTCTGTGTCCAAATTTCATATTCCTAGGGAGAAAACCCAATCTTCCTACATTGACTCAATTGCTTAACCAAGAGTGGGGAATTCTGAGGAGTACACAGGATCATAAAAGGTTCATTCCTCAAAAAATAAAGAAGGGGAAAACACTAACTCAAATTCATTACAAGAAAAAAAATTGCAAGGCATTTTCTTCAATTAACCTAAATGCCAAAATAAAGCATCACCAAATTATGTCCAGCAATATACATTTAAAAAAAAGATAATACATCATGTCCAACTGGGGTTTATCTCAGGAAGTGAAAGTTGTTTTAACATTTAGAATCAATCAGTGCAACTCATTACATTAATAGAATAAAGAAAAATATATAATCATCTCAATAGATGGGGAAAAAAGTATTTGGTAAAATTTAATACCCATTGATTATTTTTTTTCAAAGTCTCAGCAAATTAGGACTATATCTACAATCTGATAAAGGGTATTTATGAAAAATGTATTACCATGTAATATGTAATGACAAGATATTGACTTTTCCCTCTAAGATAGAAAATGGAGTATGGATGCCTGATCTCACTTCTTTCATTCAATATTAGGCTAATGGCACAAATGGAGTTAGGTAACAAAAGATAAAACAGAAATTATAAATATTGGAAGGTAAAAAATAAAACTACTTGTGGTGGCTAATTTTGGCTGGGTCATGGGGCCCAGATATTTAGTCTAATATTATTCTGAGTATTTCTGTAAAGGTGTTTTTAGATGAGATTAACATTTAAGTTAGTGGACTTTGAGTAAAGCAAATTGCCCCTTATAATGTGGATGTGCCTCACCCAACCAGTTGAAGGCCTTAATAGAACAAAGACTGGCCTCTCCTAAGCAAGAAGGAATTCTGTCAGCCAACTGATTTACATCTTGAACTTCAACTCTTCCTTGAGTCTCTAGCTTGCTGATCTACCTCATCAGATTGTGAAACGGCCAAGCCTCTGTAACCTTGTAAGCAAATTCCTTAAAACAGCTCTCTCTCTCTATAAATACACATCTTGTTGGTTCTGTTTCTCTGGGGAACTGTGAATAATACATGCGTTTATACAATGGAAATAAAAACTTATGCCTACAAAAAGAATGCACAAAAGTGTTTTTAGCAGCTTTATTTTAAAAAGTCCAAACTAGAAACAATCCATAACTCCATTAAACTGGAAACAGCCTATAACTCCATCAACAGGAGAATGGATAATTAAACTGGTATGAATATGCAATGCAATACTTCTCAGCAGTAAATAGAAACTACAGATATATCAGATTACATGGATTATTTTCAAAAATATTGGATAAAGAATCCATACACAGAAGAGTACATTCTGTAGATCCTATTTAATGAAGTTCAAGAACAAGAAAAATTAATTTACAGTGATTGAAATGAGAAGTGGTTGTCTACTGGGGCAAGGAGGAGGTGCACATGATTGGTAAGAAGAGGAGGGAATTTCTGTGTGAAGTATTTAAGATTTATGCATTTCATACTATGAAACTTTATTTCATTTAAATAAACAAAGGTGTATGTAAATGAATATGTAAATAAATAAAAACAAACAAACAGAAAAAGATGGTGGAAGAGTAGGGGACCGTACTGATAACAATACGTTAATTGTAGGAGACCTCAATACTCCACTCTCAGCAGTAGACAGATCCAACTGGTCCCTGGAATTGAGCTGGATACCTACCAGATCACTCTGAACACCCACGAAATCAGCCTGAGATGTAAGAAGATAGATCTGGATCTCCACAAACAGAATATCGCAGGTGGTTGGTTTCGAGGTACAAAGCGGGGATTTATGATTCCATGGGCACATATCAGAGGATAAATGGGAGCAGGAGGGAGCCTGGCTGTGGGGATCCTACACCACAGGTGAGTGATAGCCTCCCATGCTGGGGACAGGGCACAGACTCGCAAACCAGTAATGGCAGGGAAAGGACTTTAGGGCAGCCCTCTGGACAGAAACTGGAGTGGTGGGGCCATGTGTGCAAACTGGGAGTGGATGGCGGTTTTAGAAGCACAAAGGGCAGAGACGTGCCCCGACCCGGAGGCGAGGACTGGGAGCACTTCTGAGGGGTGTACAACCCAGGATGCTGCAATTTATAGCAGCACAGACAGAAATGGAGATAGTGTGGCCTGGAGAGCTCACTAAAGAACAGTCTATGATCTCTCTGCTCTGAGGCAGAGGGTTGGAAACGGTCTCTTCTGCTCTGACTCATGGAAGAGACCTGGAAAGTTGCCAGAGAAAGCTGTCAGAGAACAAAAACCCAAAAAAACTGGTTTTCACTGAGCCTATGCCCTGTCACAGCGGGCAGGACAACTCTGCCCAAACAGGGTTGCCTGAGTAACAGTGTGGCAGGGCCCTCCCCTAGAAGACAGGCTGGGAAAAAAGGGTCAGCAACCCTAAGGTTCCTAGAAAACAGGTGCATCTTGCTTGGGTTGTGGTCAATAATTTGGACTCTATACATTCCCTCAACCACCCCTCAACAGAATGACTAGGAGGAAGAACCCCCAAAATAGGAAAGACTCAGAGATTATGACTTATGCCACAGATTTATAAATGGATTCAGATATAACCAAGATGTCAGAGATAGAATTCAGGCTAACAATTGTGAGGACAATAGCTAGAATGGAGAAAGTAATTAATGGCAACGAAGACTCTAAGGGCAGAAATGAAAGCTGAATTGACAGAACTTAAAAATGCTATCAATGAGATCCAATCTCATCTAGATAATCTAACAGCTAGGGTAAGTGAGGCAGAAGAATGAATTAGTGACCTAGAAGACCAATTAATAAAAAAAAAAGGGAAAAGGGGCCAGGGAGAAACAACTCAGAATCCATGAAAATAGAATCAGAGAAATAACTGACACCATGAAGTGTTCCAATGTCAGAATTATTGGAATCCCTGAGGGGGTGGAGAGAGAGAGAGGACTAGAAGATATATTTGAACAAATCGTGGCTGAGAACTTCCCTAATCTGGGGGATGAAACAAACATTCATGTCCTAGAAGCAGAGAGGACCCCTCCCAAGATCAAGGAAAACAGGCCAACACCCTGGCATGTAATAGTAAAACTTGCAAATCTTAGAACCAAGGAAACCATCTTAAGGGCAGTTAGGGGGAAGAGATTCCTTACATACAGAGAGAGGAACATCAGAATAATGTCAGACTTATCCACAGAGACCTGGCAAGCCAGAAAGGCCTGGCAAGACATATTCAGGGTACTAAATGAGAAGAACATGCAGCCAAGAATACTTTATCTGGCAAAGCTGTCATTCACAATGGATGGAGAGATGCAGAACTTCCAAGCCTGGTAGAAACTGAAAGAATATGTGACCACTAAGCTGGCCCTCAAGAAATATTAAGGGGGGGGGTCCTTCAAAAAGGAGAAAGACCCCAAGAATGATATAGAAAAGAAATTTACAGGGACAATCTATAAAAACGTCTTCACAGTCAACGTGATGACAATAAATTCATATCTTTCAATAATTACTCTCAAGATGAACAGCCTAAATGCTCCCATAAAATGGCACAGGGTTGCAGATTGGATAAAAAGACAGGACCCATCCATATGCTACCTACAAGAGACTCATTTTGAACCTAAAGATATACCCAGCCTGAAAGTGAAGGGATGGAGATCCATCTTCCATGCCAGCAGACCTCAAAAGAAAGCTGGGGTAGCAATTCTTATATCAGACAAATTAGATTTTAAACTGAAGACTGTAGTTAGAGACACAGAAGGACACTACATCATTCTTAAAGGGTCTATCCAACAAGAAGATCTAACAATTGTAAATATCTACGCCCCCAACATGGGAGCAGCTATCTACATAAGCCAACTGTTAACCAAAATAAAGAGTCATATTGATAACAATACGTTAATTGTAGGAGACCTCAATACTCCACTCTCAGCAATAGACAGATCATCTAAGCAGAAAATCAACAAAGAAACAAGAGCTTTGAATGACACACTGGACCAGATGGACCTCATAGATACATACCAAGCATTCCACCCTAAAACAACAGAATACTCATTTTCTCGAATGCACATGGAACTTTCTCCAGAATAGACCACATACTGGGTCACAAATCAGTCTCAACTGATACCAAAAGACTGAGATTATTCTCTGCATATTCTCAATCCATACTGCTTTAAAACTGGAACTCAATCACAAGAAAAAACTTGGTAGAAATTCAAACACTTGGAAGCTAAAAACCACTCTGCTCAAGAATGTTTGGGTCAACCAGGAAATTAAAGAAGAACTTAAACAATTCATGGAAACCAATGAGAATGAAAACACATCAGTCCAAAACCTATGGGATACTGCAAAGGCGGTCCTAAGGGAGAAATGCTTAGCCATCCAAGCCTCACTCAAAAAAATAGAAAAATCCCGAATTCACCAACTAACTCTACACTTTAATGAACTAGAAAAAAAGCAACAAACGATGCCTAAGCCATGCATTAGAAGAAAAATAATTAAGATTAGAGCAGAGATCAATGAATTAGAAACCAGAAACACAGTAGATCAGATCAACAAAACTAGAAACTGGTTCTTTGAAAGAATTAATAAGATCAATAAACCACTGGCCAGACTTATCCAAAAGAAAAGAGGAGGGACCCAAATTATAAAATTATGAGTGAAAGGGGAGAGATCACGGCTAACACCAAGGAAATAGAAACAATTATTAGAAGTTATTATCAACAACTATATGCCAATAAGTTGAGCAACCTGGAAGAAATGGATGCCTTTCAGGAAACCTATAAACTGCCAAGACTGAAACAGGAAGAAACTGACAACCTGAATAGGCCATAACCCGTAATGACATTGAAGCAGTGATTAAAAACTTCCCCCCAAAAAAGAGTCCAGGGCCTGATGGATTCCTTGGAGAATTCCACTAAACATTCAAAGAAGAAATAATAACTATTCTCCTGAAGCTGTTTCAAAAAATAGAAACAGAAGGAAAGCTTCCAGACTCATTCTATGAGGCCAGCATTACCTTAATCCTCAAACCAGGCAAAGACTCCATCAAAAAGGCGAATTTCAGACTGATATACCTAATGAATATGGATTCCAAAATCCTCAACAAAATGTAGTTAATAGGATCCAATAATATATTAAAAGGATCATCCACTACGACCAAGTGGGATTTATCCCAGGGATGCAAGGATGATTTAACATTCATAAATCAATCAGTGTGATAGAACACATTAATACAAGAGGCGAGAGAAGAACTATATGGTCCTCTCAACTGATGCAGAGAAGGCATTTGACAAAATACAGCATGTTTTCCTGATTAAAACTCTTCAGAGTATAGGGATAGAGGCAACATTCTTCACGTTCATAATCCATCTATGAAAAACCCACAGCAAATATCATCTTCAATGGGGAAAAGCTGAGAGCCTTTCCCTTAAGATCAGGAACACCTCAAGGATGCCCACTCTCACCACTATTGTTCAACATAGTAATAGAAGTCCTAGCAACAGCAATCAGACAACATAAAGAAATAAAAGGTATTCAAACTGGCAAAGAAGAAGTCAAACTCTCTCTTTTCGCAGATGACATAATACTTTATGTGGAAAACCCAAAAGACTCCACCCCCAAATTACTAGAACTCATAAAGCAATTCAGTAATGTGGCAGGATACAAAATCAATGCACAGAAATCAGTTGCTTTCTTATACACTAATAATGCAACTGTAGAAAGAGAAATTAGAGAAACGATTCCATTTACAGTAGCACCAAAAACCATTAAGATACCTCGGAATAAACCTAACCAAAGCAGTAAAGGACCTATACTCTAGGAACTACAGAACACTTATGAAAGAAATTGAAGACACAAAAAGATGGAAAAACATTCCATGCTCATGGATTGGAAGAATAAACATTGTTGAAATGTCTATGCTACCCAGAGCAATCTATACCTTCAATGCGATCACGATCAAAATTCCAATGACACTTTTCAAAGTGCTGGAACAAACAATCCTAAAATTTGTATGGAAACAGAAAAGACCCCAAATCACCAAGGAATGTTGAAAAAGAAAAAGAAACCTGGGGGCATCACGTTGCCTGATTTCAAGCTATATTACAAAGCAGTGATCACCAAGAGATGGTACTGGCACAAAAACAGACATACAGACCAATGGAACAGAATAGAGAGCCCAGATATGGATCCTCAACTCTACGGTCAAATAATCTTGGACAAAACAGGAAAAAATATGCAATGGAGAAAAGACAGTCTCTTCAATAAATGGTGCTGGGAAAATTGGACAGCCACATGCAGAAGAATGAAACTGGACCATTCTCTAACACCATACACAAAGATAAACTCAAAATGGATGAAAGACCTCAATGTGAGACAGGAATCCATCAAAATCCTAGAGGAGAACTTAGGCAATAACCTCTTTGACATTGGCCACAGCAACTTCTTTCAAGAAACATCTCCAAAGGCTAGTGAAACAAAAGCAAAAATGAACTTTTGGGACTTCATCAAGATAAAAAGCTTCTGCACAGCAGAGGAAACAAGCTGTTTCAAAAAATAGAAACAGAAGGAAAGCTTCCAGACTCATTCTATGAGGCCGCATTACCTTAATCCTCAAACCAAGCAAAGACTCCATCAAAAAGGAGAATTTCAGACCAATATCCCTGATGAATATAGATTCCAAAATCCTCAACAAAATGTAGCTAATAGGATCCAATAATATATTAAAGTCCACAATAACCAAACTGTGGAAAGAGCCGAGATACCCTTCAACAGATGAATGGATAAAGAAGATGTGGTCCATACATACAATGGAATATTACTCAGCCATCAGAAAGGATGAATACCCAACTTTTGCATCAACACGGGTGGGACTGGAAGAGATTATGTTAAGTGAAGTAAGTCAAGCAGAGAAAGTCAATTATCATATGGTTTCACTTATTTGTGGAACATAAGTAATAGCTACCCTATGACCCAGCAATTGTACTACTGGGGATTTACCCTGAAGACACAGATGTAGTGAAAAGAAGGGTCATATGCATCCCAATGTTCATAGCAGCAAGGTCCATAATAACCAAACTGTGGAAAGAGCTGAGATGACCTTCAACAGATGAATGGATAAAGAAAATGTGGTCCGTATATACAATGGAATGTTGCTCAGCCATCAGAAATGATGAATACCCAACTTTTGCATCAACATGGATGGGACTGGAGGAGATTATGCTAAGTGAAGTAAGTCAAGCAGAGAAAGTCAATTATCATATGGTTTCACTTGTTTGTGGAACATAAGTAATAGCATGGAGGACATTAGGAGAAGGAAGGGAAAAATGAAGAGGGGAAAATTGGAGGGAAAGATGAACCATGAGAGACTATGAACTCTGAGAAACAAACTGAGGGTTTTAGAGGGAAGGGGGATGAAGGGATGGGTTAGCCTGGTGATGGGTATCAAGGAGGGCATGTAGTGCTTGGAGCACTGGGTGTTATACAAAAACAATGAATCATGGATCACCACAGCAAAAACTAATGATGTATTATATGGTGACTAGTATAACATAATAAAATAAAATTAAAAACAGACAAACAAACAAGAAAATAATATGGGAGTGATGTGAAATTTTAAATCATGTGATCTGTCCTGAGAAGACCTCATTAAGAAAGTGACTTTGACAAAGACTTAATGGGGGAGAATCAGTGAGCTATATGAAAAAAGTGTTCTGGTAGAGAGAACAAGAACAAATATACTAAGGCAGGAATAAGCCTGACAAGTGGCCTTGGACGAGCTAGTACACAGGTCATGGTAAGCTCCTGTAGGATATTTTTAGCCCAGTAAAACTGATTTCAGATTTCTGACCTTCAGAACTATAAGAGAATAAATTTGTGTTGTTTTAAGCTGATAAGTTTGAGGCAATTCATTATATCAACAATAGGAAACTATTATATCTACATTAGGAAATAGAAATCTAAACTTTTCTTTTTTTATAATGTATAGAAACTGCTATCAAAGAAAAATTGCACCAGGCAAGTTAAACAGGTGAGGCCTACTTAACTGAAGACCATTGTAATAGTGGTCTGAACTATCATAATAGGGGAGAGAAGCAAAATTCGACTCCACTAAAACAAAAAGGAGAGTTTCTTACCAAGAGGGTGAGCTAGTAGAAAAGAACTGGTTGGTTAATGTGCTTAGACTATCTGTGTTTGCTAATTGGCTTGTTAATCTTAATAAGGTTAATATTCTATCCTCTCATAGATGCTGGGACACAGTAGCCCTATCCCCATCTTTCTTGATAATTACATTTCAAAAGGATGACCCTCAGATCCTTGAGAAAGACATTCCTGGGTTGAAATCCTGGCAAGCAGCTGGAGGAAGATATAAATTTCAAAGTCACAAAGAAAGACTTTATAATTGCAAGTTCTCTAAAGTACAAGCTCTCAGAAAAGGTAGGTTAGTGACCTATAATCAGGAAGAAGCCTATCTAAAGCCTAGTCAAGTTGAAGAGAACATGAGAGTCATCTTGGTCAATGCTATTATTAAAAAATTCTTAGGCAAAGTCAAACCAGATATTTATCTCAGTAGAATTTGCCAGATACACTAATCACATTTATTCATCCTTTATATTGAAAATCTGGAAATTTTAAAATCAGGGTAATGCATGAAGAGTTGCCCATTAACAACAAAACATTATTTTAAAGAAATAAATTGAAGGTGCCACTTTAAAGTCTTAAAATATATACAGAAATTATTTTTATTGGAATGTGGTTTTTTGTTGCTTGAACTATTAGAAAGCAGAAATACTTTAAAGTTCTGGAATTATTTTATGAGTATGTTCCTACTTAAAATAAAAGAGACCTAGGAATAAGAGAGATGTAAAAATGCTAGGTACAATTAGAAAAAAAATAAAATAAAAGCCTAAATTAATATACTAGAAGAATATTGATGCTTTTTAGGATAATCCCCAAGTGTGCATATTAGTTATCTCAATACTTGTTGAACAAATATTATGGCCTGGACCCTAAAGAAATAAGATTATTGAGAAAAAGTGCATGTCCTTAAAATATACATAAACCAATACATGAAAATAAACAAATTGCAAAATAACCTGATAAGTGACATTTTAGAGATAAGGGTGAAACAACTATGGGTCATAAAAAATAAAATATCTAGCTCTGCCTCAGGAAATGAAGTAACACTTCACCAAGGAAGTAATATTTGAACTGATTCTTGAAGACGACTAGTAAACACAAGGTGGAAAGAGGATCGGAAAGCATTTTCAGGGGAAATAGCTTGTGATAATTCTTAAGATAGAATTAAAGAGGATAATTTGTCAAGATTATGGAGAGTTCATTTTGGCAGAAGGAAGACTTTGTTAAAAAATAATAGAGGTAAAGTCAGCTGGAGTAGTAGTAACAGCAGAGGTGGTGAGAGAAGTAACAATACAAATAGAATAATATTAGGCTAGCAACAGTAGAAATAGATACCTTATCCTGAGTGTTTATGTGACATTCTAAGTGATTTCAATGCTTTATAACATTTGATTATTATACATGAAGGAGTTTTCATGTCTGTTTTACTGATGAGGAGCCCAAGGTTTAGAGGAGATAGAGGATGGTGTCCAAGACTGGAAAACCGTGTGTGCTGTAAGAAATTTATAATATGATCTTTAGAAACATGAAACAAATCAGAGATTAGTATCATTTTGTTTGTTATTTTACTGTTGTTAAATAGAGAAGCGATTGGGTCAGTTTTGTCTTTTGATAAAACAGTTTCATGGCAATATAGATAATAAGACTAGAGAGTTGGCAATGAAAGGAAACTGAGAGACTCCTGGCGAAGTAGCCAGTACAGTGCCCTAATTAATAGCTTGCATGAAAGCTTATAAGATTCTCAAGCATGAGTTTCATGTATTATTTATCCTTGGAATCTCAGAACTCAGCCCAGAGTGAGGCAATGACATTCAGTACATGTTTTGCTGAGTTTAGCAGAAATGAATAATGAACAGTCAAACATCTATAGAAGAATGGAAAGTAACATAACACCACATAAATTACTGTTAATGCCTACTATGTGGCTCATGCTTGCATTTTTTTAATCATCAGAGAAATCCTTTAAGATTATTATTACAATAATCTTAGAGATGATGAAACTAAGTCTCATAAATATTCTTTGAAGGAAAGAATCATCCACCAAATCCATAGTCTACTGTGGCTTGTTGATTATGGCCCCAGACAGCTGGGATTGTTCACATGACAGTGGCATTATTTTAAAAGAAAGAGCATAAACAGTGCAAGGACACTTGTTGCTATTCCAGAGCTAGCACACTGGCATTTCTACCAAATTCTATTGGTCAAGAAGTCAACAAATCAGCCCAATTCACAGGGTGGGGTATTAGATTCTACCTCCTGATGGGGGAATCTGCATTCACATTGGAAAGGGTCTAAATAGAGAAGTAAGTGAAGATTTGGGAACATTTTTTAAATCAATCTACCAAAATGAGTGAGTCTTAAAGTTCCCCTTCTGGCCCTGGTAGCTCTACAAGGCTAAAATAAGCAGAAGTAGAAGACAGAATTTCAGAGGCTGACTTTGCATTGAGGGAAAGTTGGTCTAAAAATAGTATTTGAGGCAAAACTGATCTGAAATATAGCCTCCTAGTTATAGAATCCCAAGTACTACTGTGGGTGGCACCTTGTACCAAGATAAGATCTATTAGGGGACCTCCACAGTGATAACTGGAAATTTCTGCAATAATAGAGAAATAAATTCACCCAATGTCTCTGCTATATCATTATGAGTAAGTTACATAGCAAAATGTGATTGACAAAAATAACTCCCTACATCTAGCTTCCTCTGGCTTTGAACATTTGTTACAAGTTTCTCCCTTGGTACCGTCATGACACAAGACCAAATCTTACGAAAATAAGCCCTATTTATTTTTCATTCATTCATCCATTCATCTATTTAGTCAAGAGTGCCTGGCTAATAAGATTCAGCAATGGGAAGTTGCCCAAGCTTTCCGTCATCTAAATGAGAAGAATTACATTTATGAATCAGGCTAAATCACTATTAAGACATGTACCCCAAACTTGATACTTGACTTCCATATTGATTATAGATATTTTTTCTGTTTACCGGTGACACCATGAAGGCAGTAAATCTGACAGTGCAGTAAAGAGAAGAGTCAGAATGAAGAAGTATTTTTTAGGAATGGTGTGGTGAGAATATTACATGCATAAAAGAGATATTGTAAAGAATGTCAACATTTGTTTAAAGTGCATATTTGATGGATCTAGTGAAGGTCAAAGGGGACATCACCAAGAATTACTATTCAAAAGAAGAAAGGAAACTTTTTTAAAGAGATGAAGAAAGTAAGAAAGCATGTGTGATGATCTACACAAAGTTTCATTAAAAAAAAGAGAGTTACTTGAAATAGGTTATCACTGATGCCTGTAAGCTCAGTAGTACAGGTAATGAGTTCATTTTCTGGTAAGTGTGATTTGGGAAGACAGTACAAGGAGTTTTAGTACAGTCAGCATGAAAATTTTGAAATGGACTTGTTTGGAGACAAAAAAAAAAAAAAAGCCAAGCCAGTGGGCACCAGGGAGGGGTTGAGTCTGATCAACATGACTTGTATGGATCTAGAGAGCTTATGGCACAGATGGCTCATCAATAGAGCTAAGCAGTGTCCCAAAACAAGGGTCAAAATGAAACAGTTTAGATAACTGTTTAGAAATTCTCTATGTGGGTAAAATTACCCAAAATACTCTGAGTGTGTTATCATTCAATGTTGCATAAAAGTATCCTGATACTTTACAATGTAAGTGCATTATGAACACTTTCATTTGTTCTTTTTCCCAGCTTGCCTAAACGTTCCAGTGTGCAAATAACTCTCAGTTAGTTCTATGAAAGTGCATTAAGTCTTTGAGGTTTAATGCTCTAGGGTGGCATTCAGTTCCTCTGAGTGGTAATTTACTAAATAGTAGGGTGGGATGCTATCTTCCTTATCCAAAGAAGTGAACTGGAACAAAGAATTAAGGGGCTCGTCCATATTCAAAAAGCTTATTATAGAACTGCAACATCAGAGCTAGTGAACATAGGGCAAGAGTACTACATAAAAAAGAAAAGTGAGTTTCCCTTTGATAATATATTATTTCCAATTGGCTAGTAAAAAGGAAAATGGCATATAAAAAACATGCAATTTTTCTAATTAGATCAGCATGATCTCTGCAGTCTTCTCCCAAACTATTCAATACTTTGGGGTATTTAAATCCATTTAGCCCTTTTTGAAAGGAACTAAAGGGAGAACATACTTTCAATGGTGTATGTAGCTTTCTTTTTATCTAGGACAAAGGAATTCTCTCATACTTACCAAGCATCTTATCTTCAAGTAACAGGGATTTATTTAGCATCAGTTCAAACTGTCCTATCTGCCAAAATGATCCATGCTCAATGACTTTTTAAAATGACTTGAACATCTCAATTCAATTGTGCTCCCCCACCCAGGCTTTTAGAAAAGCAGGAAAATTGTTTTAATATTTTGAAAGGCATCCATTAAGATGATTCTGTTTAAAACACTAAGTGGCTTAATAGTATTTTCAGTGCTACACAAAATATTCTAACCATGAAAAAAAATTCAACTAACTACAAAAATGTAGGAGCTCATTAACTTTAAAAGATACGAACTGCATATAGAAGTCTAGTGTAGCAGCTAGGAAATTTCTGAGTAGTTGGTAGCTACTCCTTTAAGTATTTATTTTTAATTTGAATGAAAATTAAATAGAACACATTATTCTAAGCATCTAATTGAAAAATAATTTTATTGGAAAAAGGATAGTACACAAAACAGAACTGAACTGTAAAAAGTTTCAGCACAGATGTAATATAAAACATTTGCACAAGTTTAATGTATCTTAAAAAAATTCAGTTGAATTGTTTTGAGGTGCTAAATTAAACAGACACTGATCAGGTTTGTAGGGGGCTATTGCTGGGTAAGGAGTAATGTCCATAAGGATGTTACAAGTACATGTGCCTTTGAATTTATGGATTCCATAGATGTTGTTTCTATCAATCCCCAAAAGAGGCTAAACCACAAATAACACTGGGGAAATGTAATGGGTCCATAGATTGGACTCAAAGGAAGTAACTACCCAAAATCTGATTCTTTCTGATTTTAAAGCTTTCTAAGAAGAGAATATTTCCTAAGATACTTATTTACTTTGAAAAATAAATAATGTACATAAGCTACTTGTCTTGATTTGTTTCTCCCAAAGATACTGTTTCCTTTACATCAAACAATGCTAATAACCAATTTTATTCAAAGGTAGTATTTTAAAAAGGAAAGCTTTGATCTAGCGTTTGAGTGGAATTATAAGTACTAGAGACTATGAAAATGCATATATTTATTTTAAGGTCATTAAAATCATGTATATTCAATTTACATTCTCACTACATTTGAAAGCAGAGGCTTGAGAAATCCACAAGGAAAACAAAACAGAACAAAACATTTTCATAGTTTCCATCTGTCATTCAGTATAGAAAAAAGGCAATAGGGGTGCCTAGGTGGCACAGTTGGTTAAGCCTCCCATTCTTTTTTTTTAACATTTTATTTATTTATTTGAGAGAGAGAATGAGAGATAGAGAGAGAGCATGGGAAGGGGGAGGGTCAGAGGGAGAAGCAGACTCCCTGCTGAACAGGGAGCCCAATGTGGGACTCGATTCCAGGACTCCAGGATCATGAACTGAGCCGAAGGCAGTCGCTTATCCAACTGAGCCACCCAGGCGCCCGCCTCCCATTCTTGTTTTCAGGTCATTATCTCATGGTCCCGAGATTGAGTCCCACGTTGGGCTCCACAATGGGTGAGGAGTCTGCTTGAGATTCTCACTCCCTCTTCCTCTGCCCCTCCCACTTTTGCTCTCTCTCTAAAATAAATAAATAAATCTTTTTTTAAAAAAAGGAAATGAAAAAAAGTAATAATCACAGCTTTTGGAGGTATTTTTAGTGTTGATTGTCCTGCGTTAGTTTCAAATAAAGCAAAGAAAAACTCATTTCAATAGTTACCCATTCACACTATAGTTGTTATATTTGATCTCGCAGATTAACGAAAATGGAAAGAATCTCCATTTTATTTTATTATTTTTTAGTCTTTGGAAAAAATCTCCATTTTAAATTTTTCTTCTTCTGGCCTGGTGTTAGATGTAGCAGTGTACGTAAAAATGCCAATCTAAAAGATAGAATTTTCTCATGTAGCCAATTTTTGAATATTATTTAACCCAAAGGGAAAAGAAGAAGCAAAGCATAAGGACACAATACTGAAAATAAAGTGTTCAAGAAAGGAGGAATTTCTTTTTAGCATTGAAATCCTAGTATAGTTTGAGTAAAAACACTAAATGGAGTTTTCTTTTATTTTCAGTAAATATTCAGTTTTCTTCTCCCTCTCTTGAAATTACAAGTAATGTGGAATAGTAAGGTATCACAGCAACAACAAGTTTAGACTCAATGCGTTATGTAATCAAGATGTCAAAACACCTGGGGCACCTGGATGGCTCAGTTGGTTGAGTGTCCAACTCTTGATCTCAGCTCAGTTCTTGATCTCAGGATTGTGAGTTCAAGCCATGTGTTGGACTCCACACTGGAACTGCAGCCTACTTAAGAAAAAAGTGTTAAACACTTGGAGATTCAAGAATTAATGGAGGGAACAGGTGTCTAAAGTTGGAATTGGTCCCCAATCAATGTCAATTCACAAATTCAAATCATGTCTGCATACAGCTTTGAAAATTTTAGTCTTTCCACATGGTTTTTCAATGTATATATTGGCAATTTAATTCTGATAATCAATGCTGCTATAGTAACAACCACTGATTCAGCCATAATTACAGAAATACATTTTG
This sequence comes from Callorhinus ursinus, assembly GCF_003265705.2. Taxonomy (NCBI): domain Eukaryota; kingdom Metazoa; phylum Chordata; class Mammalia; order Carnivora; family Otariidae; genus Callorhinus; species Callorhinus ursinus. The sequence goes on along the minus strand of NW_027397093.1, from coordinate 20,042,772 downwards.
GCCAAGACATTAAACATACAAATGTTAAACACAAATATTTCTCATCTGCTGCAAAGTGAAGATGAAGGGAGGTGAGAAGGGAAGTGCTTTCACAGGAAGTGCTATGCCATCTATTGTTGGGATTATCTACTTTTATCCAGGACAATGATCAAATAGTACATTTTTATAAAAAGAAAATAAGATCAGAGGATTGCATCAATGTCATATGCTGTTTGTGATAATGTACCAAAGTTTTGCAAAATGTTACCATTGGAGAAAACTGAAAAAGGGTACAAAGATCTATCTGTATTATTTAAAACTTCATCTAAATCTCTGATTATCTTAATGAAAATTTAATTAAAAATGTAAGTTTTGCCTGAAAATGGAGTTCACATGCACTACCTTTCACCACAGTGTATCAGAAAAAATGCTGATGAGGCAAAGAATGCAGAGATAAGTCAAAAAATTAAAGGCTAGAGGAAAAAGCAGCTACATGGCTGCTTAAAAATACAGTGTACTAATACATGGAAAAGAAAGAAACTGGATCACTTTCATATACCATACACAAAAATAAACTCAAACTGAATTAAAAATCTAAATGTGAGTCATGAAGTGATAAAATTCCTAGAAGAAAACATAGGTAGTAATTTCTTTGACATCAGTCATAGAAACATTTTTCTAGATATGTCACCTCAGACAAGGGAAAGGAAAGCAAACATGAACCATTGGGACTACACCAAAATAAAAAAACGTTTTGCACAGTGAAGGAAACCATCAACAATACAAATGGCAACCTACTGAATGGGAGACCATATTTGCAAATGATAAGAGGTTAGTATCCAAAATATATAAAGAACTTATACAACTCAACACACAAAAAAAACAAACCAAACAACAACAACAAAAAAACAAATAGTCTGGTTGAAATGGGCAGAGGACCTGAATAGACATTTTTTTCCAAAGAAGACATGCAGATGGCAAACAGACACATTAAAGGATGCTCAACAAAACTAATCAATAGGGAAATGCAAATCAAAACTACAATGAGATATCACCTTACACCTGTTAAAATGACTAGAATCAAAAAGATAAGAACAAGAGTTGGTGAGAATCTGGAGAAAAAAGAACCCTCATGCAATGTTGGTGGAAATGTAAATTGATGCACCCACTGTGAAAAACAGTATGGAAATTCATCAACGAATTAAAAATAGAAATACCATATGATCCAGTAATTCCACTACTGCATATTTACTCAAAGAAAACAAAAACACTAATTCGAAAAGATATACACTCCCCTATGTTTATAGCAGCATTATTTACAATAGCAAACATATGGAAGCCGTCCAAATGTTCATCAATAGAAATTGGATAAAGAAGTTGTGATATATATATATAATTAAATATTACTCAGGCATAAAAAAAAGGGATGAAATCCTGCCATTTGTGACAATATGGATGGACCTAGAGGGTATCATGCAAAATGAAGTAGGTCAGACAAAGAAAGACAAATACTATATGATTTCACTTATATGTGGAATCTAAAAAACAAACAAACAAAAAAATGAACAAAAAACTGACCAAACAAACAAAAAGCAAAAACAGACCCAAAAATACTGAGAACAAGCTGATGGTTGCCAGAGGGGAGAAAATAGAGGGATGAACAAAATGAGTGAAGTGGAGTGGGAGATACAGGCTTCCATTTATAGAATAGGTCATGAGGGTAAAAAGTACAGCATAGGGAATATAGTCAATGGCACTTTAATAGCATTGTTTGATGACAGATGGTAGCTACACTTGTGGTGAGCACAGCATAATGTATAGACTTGTAAAATCACTATGTTGTACACCTAAAACTCATGTAACATTATGTATCAACTATGCTTCAATAAAAAAATATATAGCATATTAATAGAAAATTTGAGTTGTGTTAAGGACAACAGATCAGGAAACATTCCCATTGAAAAGATATTTGTGGGGCCCCTGGGTGGCTCAGTCGGTTGTGTCTGCCTTTGGCTCAGGTCATGATCTCAGGGTCCTGGGATCGAGCCCCACATGGGGCTCCCTGATCAGCATGGAGGCTGCTTCTTCTCCCTCGGCCACTCCCCCTTGCTCCTGCTCTCTTTCTTTCTCTCTGTTAAATAAATAAAATCTTAAGAAAAGAAAAGATATTTTGTTACTCATGGTTCCCAAGAAGAAGGAGCACCCCATGCCCTGGGGTGGGTGGGAGGGGGAGACATGAGGAAGTCCTGAGGTCCATCAAGAGCAGAGGGAGAGTGTGTGTAGGAGGGGACAAGAGTCTTTATTGTAATTTCCTTGGAAGGAATGGGCAATGAAGATTAAACAGATTTAGGATTGGCTAGCTTGAATAATTTCATCAGGCTCTGGGACAATAGTGGCTAAATCTAGTTGTCTGGTACCTCCCCCTATGGTAATTAGGACAGGTGCATAGTGGTCCAGGGAAAGCCCAGTAAAGGAAGTGGTTGGTATGTGGGTTATGGATTGACTGGTTTGTATCTGAAAAAGCACACCTCTTGGAGGAGGATTCCTTCTCAAGGAGCAGGGAGTGAGAAAAGAGGCAAGAGGTTAAGGCAAGGGACTCAGTTATACTATTGAGTGGTCTGGAACAAAAGTTCCAGAATACACATGTAGGGCAAATGTTGAAACAACATCAAATTTACAGAAGCTTGAAACATTGTTAATGCGATGTCTAAGTACACAAGCAAAAGTTTTCCTGGAAGTAATGTAGGCAGTCAGCAAAGTGCCAAGATATTAGAGAGAGGCAGACACCTTTAAAATGAATTGATTATTTCTGTATTTTGAGAGGACGTTTGAGGCATTTGCAGAGGCAAAATTTAGGTACTTTTCACTAATAGTTACATAACACTTGGCTGAATGTATTCATTTACAAGAATTTGTCCAGGTAATTGGTTTTGCGGATTAATAATATGTGACTTATTTCCACCACATCATTTACAAATTAGTATTCTTTTAACTATCTGATTTACAGGAAAAGTTATATAGTATTATATTCAGAAATTAATGAACCTAAAAGAATTATTAATGCAAATATTAAATGTTGTGGTATAGAATGAGTAGTGAGGGAGAGGCCTGCTCTGCATAATCCATTAGCATCACCCAAACACAGATGCTTCATTCCTTTGGGACCATATTTATGTGTCTTCAGAATGCACTCATTGTTTTCATACAATCTCCAAGGTTTCTCAGAACTCCATTGCACAAGCTGGTTTCTTTCTGCTCCTATACCCACACAAAATTCCATTAGTGTCAGAAGCTTATTCCTTCCCCTAGCCTGGTCCCAAGAAAAACTTGCACTTGGTCTTAGATAGGGAGAAAAATCCCCTCAGCCTTATGCGGTCATATGCAATCCCTCTTCCTAAAGGCCCACAGACCACCCCAAATTTCGCAGGTAGAATTTTGAATTTTATAACCTTACAGCTGAGACAAACACATTATTCAGACCTGTGACATACTACTGGGAAAAAGGATTTTAAGTATTTGATAATCGCTCTTTTTTTCATACTCTCCCCTGTAGTACTCCTTCAGTCTTTTGATTTTTGTTTGTTTGGGGTCAAATCATACGGTTCCAAAGTCAAATCATGACTCTCCTATTAAACTGTCTTTGCTCACTTTAGACAAGGTTCCAAACTATCAATTCATGGTCTGCATGGTAGTAATAGAAACATCAATATCTATAAATTATAGTTTTTGTGAAGAAGAAAGCATTTAATATAGGCAAATCACTAAACATAGTATCTGACAAATATTAAGCACTAAAAATTTAGTTATGTTGACTGTGATTATCTAAACAATATACATACTTTACACATGGTACTTGGTTATTTTCTTTCTATTTCAAACACTGTGACATTAATGATAAAAAATAAAAAGAAAGAAGTAGATAATCCTAAAAAGCCAGCATGAACAAAGATACATGATGTGTTTAAGATTTCTCCTCTCTAGAACAACATAAAAAGAAATAAAATCCAGACAAGCTAAGAAGAATTACTATTTCCTCAGGCATTTCAGCCAAGTATTCTCACAAATTTCTGAGAGAAAATGAACAAAACATTTCTACTAGAATCCATTGCAGACCCTTTAGCACAATTGCACTTATTATGCTTCCTTTCTCTTTCCAATTACAAATAGTCATTTCAACAAAGCATTTTGATCTTTTTACAAAAACTTAATGCTGTTATTTGAGCTAGCAAAGTAGAACCAGGTCCCAATAACATTCTGCCTATGCCTATCAACTGACGTGCTTAAGAAACAAACACAAAGAATCAAGAATAAAAGGTAACTGGTCAATAAGTAAATAGATAAGATAGTTTTCTGAGATTTTGTGTGGCAAGCTTCAACTTTATACAGTCTCACACAACACTTTATACATCATAAGAATCCTAAAAATTAGAATTAATTCCTGAAAAATTGCCTAGGAATTTCTTGAAGAAATCATACAAAAAGCAGCCCTAGGAAAACACATTGAAGTCTCAATGGAAGAGATAGCTCCACTGTAAAACAAAAACAAACACCAAAATGCTAGTCTTAGACATGTTGGGAATTCCCTGCTTAGAAGGAAGCAAGTGATAAAAAACAGAAGGACCCCTAATGCCCAGAGCTCATTATCTCCACTGTTAAATAGAAATATAGTGACACAGAAAACAAATGAGAAGATAAAAGAGGCAAGCAGGAGGCAGAAGCAAAGGTATGCTGAGAGCTCCTGACGAGCATCCCTTCTCTATGTCAGCTCTTCACACAGGCAGCAAAATGACCCTCTTTTAGAAAGTAAAAGTTCCCACTGGGACAGAGGAAAGAGGATGAGAATTCAAATTAAGTGGAGTCCCCTTGCGGGGCATCACTGTGTTTGAGGGACTATTTGAAGAACAACGGTATTCCAGACAACATGAAGCAAGGACTATATAATGCCCCCTGAAAAGGACAAATTTTCCAACAAATATTTTATTCAAATATAAAAGTGGCATAAATTCTTAGGAGTATAGCAACTGTGAGCATTTCCTCATATAAAAAAAGTAAACAAATAAAAAGTAAACAAAGCAAAAAGCACCACTCAGGGGAGGAATCCCATCAACTAAATGTAAAGGAATATCTCAATTGGAAGTCAGGGAGGAATCATGGAATCTATGTGCAAGACAGTCTATGGCTGAACAACTGGGAGAAACGAGGCATGTAATGATTGATTTGAAGTTTAAAATCTTGGTAATATAAAAATTAAAACGTAAGAAAAAATTGGAAGTAAAGGTGAAGAAGAATGTGAATAAATATGGTTGTATTCTAATATGCCTGTAATGACCGTTACCAAGTCCCATCTAAATTGACTTTTAAAATGAGGACATTAATGGTCTCGCATGTCTAGAATTCCAGCGTTAAGGGAAGCCTCCAAAGAGGTACAATCAGCACCTGATTAATGTCATCAAAGTTGTAGGATTTTTTTGTCACTCTATTTTATAATCATTAGAATTGGCTTAATCCTAAGTCTATTTATGTTTATACTTGCAAGTAAGCTGCTAGGAGCTATCCAAGTTATGTGCCTTCCTCCCAGCCCCCATATTTGACAGTATAGGGTCAGAGAAAATCTCTCCTGCAACCACAAAATATTAATCGTTTCTTTCAATAAGACTGGGGTGACATAACTCACCTGCTTGCTATTAAACTAATACTTACCATCAAAAGAAAGGAGATTTGCTGGTTGGCATGTATAGACTAAGAAGGTTTGATACCTGAGTGCAGACACAGCATCTTCTGTACCATACTGCTGTCTGGGACAAGGATATACACTTGGACAAAACAGAGATCTGTGAGGAAGGCAGAAGATATGATGGAATGCAGAAGGCAGAATTGATACTGGAAGGAAACCAACAGTTTCAAGAGATAAAGATAAACTAAGGGTCAGATTTAGGTATATGATTTAAAGTCATAAATACGTTAACCAACTCATGATTTTTTATAAGAAAAAACATACCAACAGAAATGGAAAGTTGAGGAAGGAATGAAAGTAATAGGAAATAGATTTTAGCATTGCCATTTTTCAAAGTTGTAAATTAATATCAATGAAAAATATTCAATCAACTGGGTTAAGTAAAATATAATGTTAATTTTTACAAAGTTCAAAAGATAACATTACATTAAATTACAGTTAAAACAGACCAATCCATACTACCAGAAAGTAAATACACAAAAGAATGAAGAAATCAAAAGCATAATCAAAATGAAAAAAATAAAGAAAAAGAGGACATTTTTAAAGGATAAAATATATGGTGACAGAATTAATACCTGATGTGATGGTTAATTTTATGTGTCAATGTGACCGGGCTAAGTGATGACCAGATAGCTGGTAAAACATTACTTCTAGACATGTCCGAGTTTCCAGAAGAAATTAACAATGAATTGGTAGACTGAGTAAAGAAGGTCATCACCAGTTCAGGTGGGCATCATCCAATCCATTGAGGGTTAGAATAGAACAAAAGGCAGAAGAAGGGGAATTTGCTCTGTGCTTAAATTGAGACATCCATTTCCATATTCAGACATCTGCACTCCTAGTTCTCAGACTTTTGAATTTGATCTGGGGTTTACACTATCTGCTTCCCTGTTTCTCAGGCCTTTAGACTTGGATTGAATTACACCACCAGTTTTCCTGCTTTTCCAGCTTGCAGAAAGCAATTTGTGGGAATTCTTGGCTTCCATAATCATGTAAATCAATTCCTATAACAAATCTCCATAAATATGATATCTACCTATACATATCCTATCAGTTCTGTTTCTCTGGAGAATCCTGATTTACTGTTGCAACAATAAATAATTATTAAATGTTCTCACTTAGTTAAAAGAGAGTCACAGATATTCACATACACACATACAAATAGAAGAAAAACAGAAAAGATAAGAATGCTTTTTTTTTGCTATAAGATATGTATAATGCAGAAAAAATAAACATAAAAATATTGGAAGGAGACTTGCCAGACAAATACTAGCAGATTTCAGACAGAGTTATGGTAGTAATACCAACTTTAATTTGTGTAAAGCATTAAAAGATACAAAAAGATTTACTTTACAGTAATAAAGGGCTCAGTCCAGAATGTTCATAGCTGTCATAAATGCATAAACATCATAATATTTAATCAATAAAATTCATAAAACATAAATCACAGAAATGCAAGTATAACAATATACCAGAAAATAAATAATAGGAAAATGTACATTATAACTGCCAGCTCATGAGCAATCAGGATGCTAAAAATAAACAAAGATCACACCATATACAAAATTAACTCAAAATGGATCAAATATCTAAATGTAAGAGCTAGACAGGGAAAATATATTTTAAAGACATAGCAGAAATAAGTTTACATTCCTAATTTAGAAAAGCTTATACAAATGAATTAGAAAAACATAACCAAATTAAGAAAAAAGCAAAGGACAGGGACAATGCATACTGTATAGAAAAAGAAATACAAATGACCAAACAATTTAATATTATGTTTTACCTAAGAGATTAGATGAGACTTAATTTCATAAATGAAATGTATGCTTACACTCATATACATGTGGTGGAGTCAAAAATTAGGGCAAATTTTCAAAAATTAGTGACAATGTCTATCAAAATATATGCATCCCTTTGAACAAGCATTGTACAACTAAGAATTCACCCTAAAGATACAATAATTTGCTAAGAAAAAATGCAAGGTGCACTTGGATACTTGGATTCATATGTGCAAACACACAAGAAAGCTCTTGCCCAACAATATAATCACAGTAAATAAACCAACCTATGCACATAACATAAAGTAATATGCAAAATATTTTAAAATTAAGTGCATGGTGTAAACCGATAACAAAATACTTCCCTGTATGTTCCTAAGGGGAAATTGCAAGATGCAGATCTTTGTAGAGAGCCTGAATCCTTTTGAATAAATAATAATAAAATAGTAACTAAATTGTTCTACATGTGAAAATTTTAGTTCTAGAAGAAATAGTAAAAAACGATAAAATGGATTCCTTTGGGGAAAAAGATTTGGGGTGCAGAGAATTGAGGCCCTCAATGTGTATGTCTGTATGCATGTGTGTCTATGAGCATGTGGAAATTGAGAAAACAGTACAAAGAGACAGTACATGGACATGGCAAGACAATCCACACCCCATGCTAATTCAGAGGGAATCCAGAGTACAGAGTCAAAAATAAGTATATGAAATTCAGCCTTCAAGGAATGTGTAGAAATCTTGGTGTGGACTCTAAGTTTCCTCATGGCAATAAAGGGTGGAGGAGTGTTTGAAGGCAGTTTTATCTAGCTCTCAAGAGGAAGGGGAAACCAAAAGATATTTGTCCACAACATCAATTTATACTGTTGTTGTGGGTTCTGTAGCTGTATCAATACTTGGGTTTATATTCCAAGTCTCTTTTTGCCTGTAACCCTTACCTAAAGCTATACCTCCATTGACACCAGTAAAAGTATTACTTTGTCTTTTGCTCACAGGCTTCCATAGCTCTGAAATGTTTTGTTTTGTGTTTTAACCCAATGTCATTAAGTCCTCTCCTCTGAAACCCAACTTCAGCCTTACTAACTGTCTAATCTTGAATATAAATGAACAATTCTTTTCATCTTACTAAGCCTCAGAATGTGTTTCTTTAAAATACAGGAATTGAATTTGACATCTATTAGTTCTAAAATTCCATGAGCTTAGGTTGTTTAGGACCCAACCTCAATCTCATGAATTTTTCTCTCTTATCCATGCCCAATATGGGAAAGTGTATTGCACTTCTTCTAACAAATAGAATAATTTTGAGATTAAAAGCTACCCAAACTTGTTTAATCGACAGAGTATGAGAAAGGGAAATACTTTCAGCACCTTTTTACTATATCAAAATACAATTTTCTTATCATTTAATAACTGTTGGAAATATTCCTTAATAATAGTGGCAAACACACACACAATTTTGTAATAAGAGTAGATAAAACAAGAGTTTGAAAGAATTCCTCAAAGAAAAATGGAAGACACTCACACTAACATCCAATAGTAGATTGTGTGTGTATGTGCTCACAATTGCCATATGCAATTTTTTTAGTTATATTCATTTTTTTTCTCTGCTTTAAATTTCTTCCACTGGCATTTCTTTCTGTTTGTGGGTCTAGATAAGAAATATCTCTATACTTAAGTACCAGAAAATTCAGTCTTGACGATGTTAGAAAATCATAAGTCAATATTGATTTTCTAAGTAGTAGTAATTCAATGGAAGGAGCAGCAATGGTGTTTTAAAAATTCACTTCATAATAGAATTTTTTCATTGGGAGACATTTCCTGAAATGCACATTAGAGCCTATCAGTTCTTCAGGACTGATCCCAAATATTGACAATAGAATATTTTTATTACTCCATCAAAAATTGCCATACCCAAGATTAGAGAAGGTAACAAGACTTGATAATGTGAAAGAAAGTCCACACAAATTTTGGAGGTTACTATCCAACTTAGGGAATAATAAAAATGTTAATCAAATGTTATATAAATTTATGCCCCAATTTTTAAAATTTAGGTATTTCTCAGGTTAGGAACAAACAATTACTTGAAAAAACTTAACTATATACATAAAATAGCCATCTTTCTTCAAAATGTGTAAATAAACAAAACAACTTCCTACTATTTCCCTTACTATTCACCATTTTCCTTATTATTCAAAACTCCATAAAATCCCAATAGTTGTCAGAAGGCTCAAAAATAAGAAAATAAGAAGTTGGTAAGAGGGTACAAACTTTTAGCTATAAAATGAATAAGGTCTGAGATGTAATGTATAACATGGTAACTATAGTTGATAATACTGTATCATATAAGTAAAATTCACTAAGAAAATAGAACCTAAGTCTTCCCACCAAAAAAATGGTAAACATGTGAAGTAATCATGTGTTAATTACTTAGATGAGGGGATCCTTTTACAATGTATGTGTATAACAAATAATCATGATGTAAGGTATAAATACCTTACAATCTTATATATCACTTATACCTCAATAAAGCAGAAATGTTAAAAAAGCAAAGAAAAATAACAATAACCAGCACTACAACTTTTATTGAAAAATAAGCACCACTCTTTCATGTTACAACAAATATTCTTCATTAGTATAATCTCTTCTGAATGGAATTACAACTCTAAAATCACTAGACTAATTTGTAAGTGAAGTGAAATAATAGCTGTGCACTTTTAAGAAAGAGATATCTTCTGTGAATCAATGCTCAGAGATTTGTATTAATATATAATTAGGTATATTATATATTCTTCAAATTATATGATATATTAATATATTAATATGCATTAATTCTTTGAATTCTATAGAATTAGAATATATATTCTATATATATTAATATATATTCTACACATATTATACATATTAATTCTTCAAATTCTATAGGATTACAAAGCTCCTTCTGTATTACATTATTTTGAATATCAAACCACTATTTGGGAAAGACAATGTCAATTGATAATAGGAGATCATCGGACAGGATGCTTTTTAAAAAGGAAAACAAAGAAATCAAACAGAGTTACTAATTATTTTAGTGATATCTTATAACTACAAGCATGATGTTTTGTAGATAAACCTCTTAATTTAAAAAAACAACAAAATAGAGAGGAGTCTGTGAAGATGTAGAATAGGAAGCACTAGGAATCTGTCTTCACACCTAGGCAATAATTACACTGACAAAATCTGTCTGATGTAACTATTTTGGAACTCTGGAGTCTATTGAAGGCTTATACTTTCCAGGGGAAGGCTTGCGTGTTAAAGTTAATTTCAGTCAATTTCACCTGTTAGCACAGTAACATCTACCCATTCTCCACCTCCAGACCCATGATAGGCAGCTGTATAAATGTTCTAGGAGCAGTTTGCTTGTGGCTTGTGGGAGCAGGGAAGCAAAAAGAATCCTGTACTCCAAATATCAAAGATCTGTATCTGATCAGTAATTTCTGCTTCTGATCTTAGAGGTGCAGTCAAGGAGGTGAAAAGTCAGCTATTGTAACTCCTGTCATTGTTGCAAGCCGCTCCCACATTGGCTGAAGTGATTTCCAGGATATGTAAAGAGCTGGTGCCCATTCCCCCCACTTTTTTCTCTTTTTCCCCCCTTTTTCTGGAGATAGACTTTAAAGACTATGGCATTCAAAAGCAATCATATTTATGGAGGCCATTAGAAAGTCATCTTTGGGGCACCTGGGTGGCTCAGTCATTAAGCTTTTGCCTTCAGGGGAGGAGCAAGATGGTGGATGAGTAGGAGACCTGGATTTTGTCCGGTCCCTGGAATTCAGCTGGATAGGGATTAGACTATTCTGAACACCTACAAACTCAACAGGAGACTAAAGAAAAGAATAGCAACAACTCTCTGAACAGAAAAGCGACCACTTTCTGGAAGGTAGGGTGTGTGGAGAAGTGAATCCGAGATGATATTTAGGAGGTTAGACCGTGGGGAAGGGGGCCTCCGTTGGCCGCTTCTGGCAAGTGATAGAGCAGCGGAGCACAAAATTAGAACTTTTGGAAATTGGCTCCGCTGAGGGACGTTGCTCCAGTGGCTACACGGAGGGTGGAACCTGCATGGGACAGTGTGGTCTCCGGACCCTCGGGGTCACAGAAAGACTGGGAGGGCCTGAGTGTGGCAGAGCTCCCAGGTATCGGAGCAGAGAAGCCTGCTGCAGAGAGGGAGCAGAGAAGTGGGCTCTCAGCTTGAGTTTGCCATAAACCATGATCCACGGCACAGTCGGGCCACTGTTCTTCCAGCAGGGACCCAACAAGTGGCAGAGCTGAGGTGACTGCCCTTCCTCCCCCGGGGAGGAGTGGCGCAGGAGCGCACCTCAGGGATCTGCTGGGTTTGGAGACTCCACATGGGTTGGGTGCAAGAGATGGAAACATTCAGTCACAGGCCGGGTGAGCACAGAGTGCGGCTGGAGACTGGGGAGAAGGGAGTGACTGCTTTTCTCTGGGGGCGCACTGAGGAGCGGGGCCCCAAGTTCTCGGCTATTCTGGGGCAGAGATTGGGAGGCCGCCATTTTCACTCTCGTCCTCCAAAGCTGTGCCAAAACCTTTCAGGGAACAAAAGCTCCGGAGAGCAAACCCGAGCAGATTACTTAGCCCAGACTGGCAAGGGCGGGCAATTCCACCTCCGAAAAGACATTTGGGAACCATGGCAACAGGCCCCTCCCCAAGAAGAACAGCCAGACAAGCCTAAGATTACTGATCAATGAGAATGACAGAACTCCAGTGCTAGGGGACTACTGCACATAGAACTCATGGCTTTTTTCCCATGATTCTTTAGTCTTTCAAAGTTAATTTCCTTTTTTTTAATGTCATTTTTTAAATTTTTCTTTTTCCCTTTTTCAACCAACATCTTATCAATCCCTTTTTTAAGAAACATTTTTATTTTTCATTTTTAGAGTCATATTCTATCCCTTCATAGTACTTACCTTTATTTTTGCTATATATATGTTGTTCTCTCTTTAAAATTTTGGGATACAGTTTCTTCTAACAGATCAAAATATACCCTAAATCACTAGTGTATGGCTTTGTTCTAGTCTCCTGCCTGATCACATTCTCTCCCTTTTCTTTTCTTTTTTTTTAAATCCTCTTCTTTCTTTTTTCAAACTTCTTATCTTATCAATTCCTTTTATAAAATCTTTTATAATTTTCATCTTTACAGTCATATTCCATCCCTTCATCGTATCACCCTTATTTTTGTACATATATAAGTTTTTCTTTCTTTAAAATTTTGGGAGGCATTTTCTTCTAACAGACCAACATACACCCAAAATTTAATGTGTGGCACTGATCTATGCACCAGCCTGATCATATTTGATCGTATTCTGTTTTTTTTGTATTGTTCTATTTCTGTTTTTTATCTTTTTCTTTTTCATTTTTCTTTCTTTCCTTTTCTTTTCCCCTGGGTTCAGATCTCTTCTGATTTGTTTAGTGTATATTTTTCTGGGGTCATTGTTACCCTGTTAGCATTCTATTCTCTCATTCATCTACTCTCTGGACAAAATGACAATACGGAAAAAATCACTTCAACAAAAAGAACAAGAGGCAGTACTGACTGCCAGGAACCTAATCAATATGGACATTAGTAAGATGTCAGAACTAGAGTTCAGAATGATGATTTTAAGGATACTAGCTGGGCTTGAAAAAAGTATGGAAGATATAAGAGAAACCCTTTCTGGAGAAATAAAAGAAATAAAATCTAAACAAGTTGAAATCAAAAAGGCTATTAATGAGGTGCAGTAAAAAATGGAGGTGCTAACTGCTAGGATAAATGAGGCAGAAGAGAGAATAAGTGATATAGAAGATCAAATGATCGAAAATAGAGAAGCTGTGAAAAAGAGAAATAAACAACGACTGGATCACGAGGGCAGAATTCGAGACATAAGCAATACCATAAGATGAAACAACATTAGAATAATTGTGATCCCAGAAGAAGAAGAAAGAGAGAGAGGGGCAGAAAGTATATTGGAGCAAATTATAGCAGAGAACTTACCTAATTTGGGGATGGAAACAGGCATCAATTCCAGGAGGCACAGAGAAGTCCTCTCAAAATCAATAAAAATAAGTCAAACACTGACATTTACTAGTAAAACTTACGAGTCTCAGAGACAAAGAGAAATTCCCAAAAGCAGCAAAGGAGAAGAGATCTGTAACCTACACTGGTAGAAACATTAGATTGGCAACAGACCTATCCACAGAGACCTGGGAGGCCAGAAAGGACAGGCATGATCTATTCAGAGCACTAAATGAGAAAAATCTGCAGCCAAGAATACTATATCCAGATAAGCTGTCATTGAAAATAGAAGGAGAGATAAGAAGCTTCCAGGACAAACAAAAACTAAAGGAGTTTGCAAATACAAAACCAGCCCTACAAGAAATACTGAAAGGGGTCCTCTAAGCAAAGAGAGAGTCTAAAAGTAACATAGACCAGAAAGGAACACAGACAATATACAGTAATAGTCACCTTACAGGCAATACAATGGCACTAAATTCATATGTTTCAATAGTTACCCTAAATGTAAATGGGCTAAATGCCCCAATCAAAAGACACAGACTATCAGATTGGATAAAAAAACAAGACCCATCGATATGCTATCTGCTAGAGACTCATTTTAGACCCAAAGACACCCCCAGATTGAAAGTGAGGGGGTGGAAAACCATTTACCATGCCAATGGACACCAAAAGAAAGCTGGGGTGGCAATCCTTATATCAGAAAAATTAAATTTTAAACCAAAGACTATAATAAGAGATGAGGAAATACACTATATCCTACTAAAGGGTCTATCCAATAAGAAGATCTAACAATTGTAAATATCTATGCCCCTAACATGGGAGCAGCCAATTATATAAGCCAATTAATAACAAAAGCAAAGGCACACATCGACAACAGTACAATAATAGTGGGGGACTTTAAGACCTCCCCTCACTGAAATGGACAGATCATCTAAGCAAAAGATCAACAAGGAAATAAAGACTTTTTTTTAAGATTTTATTTATTTACTTGAAAGAGAGAGAATGAGCGATAGAGAGCATGAGAGGGAAGAGGGTCAAAGGGAAGAGGGTCAGAGGGAGAAGCAGAATCCCTGCCGAGCAGGGAGCCTGATGTGGGACTCGATCCTGGGACTCCAGGATCATGACCTGAGATGAAGGCAGTCGCCTAACCAACTGAGCCACCCAGGGGCCCCAGGAAATAAAGACTTTAAATGACACACTGAACCAAATGGACTTCACAGATTTATTCAGAACATTCCATCCCAAAGCAAGAAAATACACATTCTTCTCTAGTGCCCATGGAACAATTTCCAGAATAGATCACATCCTAGGTCACAAATTAGGTCTCAACCAGTACCAAAAGATTGGGATCATTCCCTGCATATTTTTAGACCACAATGCATTGAAACTAGAACTCAATCACAAGAGGAAAGTCGGAAATAACTCAAATGCATAGAGGTTAAAGAGCATTCTACTAAAGAATGAATGGGTCAACCAGGAAATTAAAGAAGAATTTAAAAAATTCATGGAAACCAATGAAAATGAAAACACAACTGTTTAAAATCTTTGGGATGCAGCAAAGGCTGCCCTAAGAGGAAAGTATATAGCAGTACAAGCCTTTCTCAAGAATCAAGAAAGGTCTCAAATAAACAACCTAATCTACACCTAAAGGAGCTGGAGAAAGAACAGCAAATAAATCTTAAACCCAACAGGAGAAGAGAAATAATAAAGATCAGAGCAGAAATCAATGACATAGAAACCAAAGGAACAGTAGAACAGATCCGTGAAACTAGGAGCTGGTTCTTTGAACGAATTAACAAGATTGATAAACCCCTGGCCAGACTTATCAAAAAGAAAAGAGAAATGACCCAAATAAATGAAATCATGAATGAAAGAGGAGAGATCACAACCAACACCAAAGAATTACAAACAATTATTAGAACATATTATGAGCAACTCTATGCCAGCAAATTAGATAATTTGGAGAAACAGATTCATTCCTAGTGATGTATCAACTACCAAAACTGAACCAGGAAGAAATAGAAAACCTGATCAGACCTATAACAACTAAGGAAATGGAAGCAGTCATCAAAAATCTCCCAAGAAACAAAAGCTCAGGGCCAGATGGCTTCCCAGTGGAAATCTACCAAACATTTAAAGAAGAATTAATACCTATTCTTCAGAAACTATTCCAAAAAAAGAAATGGAAGGAAAACTTTGAAACTCCTTTTATGAGGCCACAATTACCTTGATCCCAAAGCCAGACAAAGACCCCATCAAAAAGGAGAATTACAGACCAATATCCCTGATGAACATGGATGCAAAAATTCTCAGGAAAATACTAGCCAATAGGATCCAACATTACATTAAAAGGATTATTCACCACGACTAAATGGGATTTATCCCTGGGCTGCAAGGTTGGTTCAACATCTGCAGATCAATCAATGTGATACAATACATTAATAAAAGAAAGAACAAGAACCATATGATCCTCTCAGTAGATGCAGAAAAATCATTTGACAAAGTACAGCATACTTTCTGGATCAAAACTCTTCAGAGTATACGGATAGAGAGTACATACCTCAATATCATAAAAGCCATCTATGAAAAACCTACAGCGAATATCATTCTCAATGGGAAAAAAACTGAGAGCTTTCCCCCTAAAGTCAGGAACACGGCAGGGATGTCCACTATCACCACTGCTATTCAAAATAGTATTAGAAGTCCTAGGCACAGCAATCAGAAAACAAAAAGAAATCAAACACATCCAAATTGGCAAAGAAGTCAAACTCTCACTCTTTGCAGATCTGATACTTTATGTGGAAAACCCAAAAGACCACCCCAAAACTGCTAGAACTCATACAGGAATTCGGTAAAGTGGCAGGATATAAAATCAATGCACAAAAATCAGTGGCATTCCTATACACCAACAACAAGACAGAAGAAAGAGAAATTACGGAGTCGATCCCATTTACAATTGCACCCAAAACCATAAGATACCTAGGAATAAATCTAACCAAAGAGGCAAGGAATCTGTACTCAGAAAACTATAAAATACTCATGAATGAAATTGAGGAGGACACAAAGAAATGGAAAAACGTTCCATGTTCATGGATTGGAAGAATAAATATTGTGAAGATGTCAATGCTACCTAGAGTAATCTACACTTTCAATGCAATCCCTATCAAAATACCATCCACTTTTTTAAAAGAAATGGAGCAAATAATCTGAAAATTTGTATGGAACCAGAAAAGAACCCGAATAGCCAGAGGAATATTGAAAAAGAAAAGCAAAGCTGGTGGCATCACAATTCCGGACTTCCACCTCTATTACAAAACTGTCATCATCAAGACAATATGGTACTGGCAGAAAAACAGACACAGAGATCAATGGAACAGAATTGAGAGCTCAGAAATAGACCCTCAACTCTATGGTCAACTCATCTTCGACAAAGGAGGGAAGAATGTCCAATGGAAAAAAGACAGTTTCTTCAACAAATGGTGTTGGGAAAATTGGACAGCCACATGCAGAAGAATGAAACTGGACTATTTCCTTACACCACACAGAAAATTGTATTCAAAATGGCTGAAAGACCTAAATGTGAGACAGGAGTCCATCAAAATCCTAGAGGAGAACACAGGCAGCAACCCCTTCGACCTCAACCACAGCAACTTCTTCCTAGAAACATGGCCAAGGGCAAGGGATGCAAGGGCAAAAATGAATTATTGGGACTTCATCAAGATAAAAAGCTTTTGCACAGCAAAGGAAGCAGTCAACAAAACGAAAAGACAACTGACAATGGGAGAAGATATTTGCAAATGACATATCAGATAAAGGGCTAGTACCCAAAATCTAAAAAGAATTTATCAAACTCAACACCCAAAGAACAAATAATCCAATCAAGAAATGGACAGAAGACATGAACAGACATTTTTCCAAAGAAGACATCCCAATGGCCAACAGACACATGAAAAAGTCCTCCACATTGCTTGGCATCAGGGAAATCCAAATCAAAACCTCAATGAGATACCACCTCACACCAGTCAGAATGGCTAAAATTAACAATTCAGAAAATGATAGATGTTGGCGGGGATGCAGAGAAAGGGGAACACTCCTATACTGTTGGTGGGAATGCAACCTGGTGCAGCCACCCCAGAAAACTGTATGGAGGTTCCTCTCAAAGTTGAAAATAGAGCTACCATATGATCCAGCAATTGCACTACTGGGTATTTACCCCAAAGATACAAATGTAGGGATCCCAAGCGATACATGCACCCAGATGTTTATAGCAGCAATGTCCACAATAGCCAAACTGTGGAAAGAGCCAAGATGTCCATCGACAGATGAATGGATAAAGAAGAAGTGGTGTGGATATACAATGGAACATTATGCAGCCATCAAAAGGAATGAAATCTTGCCATTTGCAATGACGTGGATGGATCTAGAGGGTATTATGCTAAGCGAAATAAGTCAATCAGAGAAAGACATATATCCTATGACCTCACTGATATGAAGAATTCTTAATTTCAGGAAACAAACTGAAGTTTGCTGGAGTGGGGGGTGTGGGAGGGATGGGGTGGCTGGGTGATAGACACTGGGGAGGGTATGTGCTATGGTGAGCACTGTGAATTGTGTAAGATTGTTGAATCACAGACCTGTACCTCTGAAACAAATAACACATTACTTGTTAAAAAAAAAAAAGAAACATAAATGATAGCAAAAGGGACGGATGTAGGTGGGGAAATCGGAGTGGGTGATGAACCCTGAGAGACTATGGAGTCTGAGAAACAAACTGAGGGTTCTAGAGGGGAGAAGCATGGTGGGATGGCTTAGCCTGATGATGGGTATTAAAGAAGGCATGTACTGCATGGAGCACTGGGTGTTATATGCAATCAATGAATCATGGAACACTACATCAAAAACTAATGATGTAATGTATGGTGATTAACATAACATAATAAAATAAAATAAGTTAATGAAACGATTTATGAGATTTAATGAAATAGTTTATATCATTACCTTATGTTTTCTTATGATATATTTACATTATACTACTTTATAAATTTATATTATATTATATTATATTAATTATATTTTATTATTATTTTTCTCAAGGTGCTAAGGTAATCTACATGAAAGTAAGCTAAACATAGTACAGCTGTTGTCTATGACAAGATGTCAAGGGAAAATAGCAGTCAATTTGACTCAGGTTTTTATCTTTAATTATTCAGAGCCAATGGATTTTTGGTAAAGTTGGTAAATTAAGAAATAGAGACAATATTATATAATGTAAAGTTAAGTGAAGACCACCAGAAATATAAAAATTACAAATATTGAAGGAGCTGCCACTGGGGAGTAAAATTGGAGGTGCTTTATAATGGGATGGAATATCTGATTTGACACATCTATATGTATTACTTTTTAAAATTTTTTTAAAAAATTTTATTGAATTATAGTTCACATACAATATTATATTAGTTTCAGGTGTACAGCATTGTGATTTGACAGTTGTTAATATTACTCATTGCTCACTCTGATCGTGTAATAACCATCTGTCATCATACAAAGTTATTACATTATTCACTGTATTCGCTATGCTGTAGTTTTCATCTCTGTGACTTATTTATTTTATAATTGGAAGTTTGTACTTTTTAATCCCCTCCACCTATTTCACCACCCCTCTCTCCTCAGCAACCAACAGTTTGTTTTCTGTATTTATGAGCCTGTGTCTATTTTGTTTGTTTTGTTTTTAGATTCCACATATGAATCAAATCATGGTATTTGCCTTTCTCTGTCTGACTTATTTCGCTTAGCATAATACCCTGTAGGTCCATCCACGTTGTCACAAATGGCAAGGTTTTAGTCTTTTTTATAGCTGGGTAATATTCCATTGTGTGTGTGTCGTGTCTGTGTGTGTGTGTGTGCATGTGTCTGTGTGTCTGTGTACATACCACATTTTCTTTATCCATTTATCTATTGATAAATGGATGCTTGGGTCACTTCCATACATTGGCTATTGTAAGTAATGCTGCAATAAACATAGGGATGCATATATCTTTCAAATTATTATTCTTATTTTCTTTGGGTAAATACCCACTACTGGAAATGCTGGATCATAAGATATTTCTATTTTTAATTTTTTAATGAACCTCCCTATTGTTATCCACAGTGTTCACATCAATTTACATTCCCACCAAAAGGGGATGAGGGTTCCCTTTTCCTCCACATCCCCAACACTTCCTATTTCTTGTCTTTTTTTATTGTTTTTTAAATTTAATTCCAATATAGCTAACATACAGTTTTATATTAGTTTCAGGTGTATAATATTGTCATTCAATAATTTTATACATTAGTCAGTGCTCATTATAAATGTACTCTCAATCTCCATCACCTATTTCTTCCAAGTCCTACCCACCTCCTCTCTAGTAACCATCTGTTTGTTCTCTATAGTTCAGAGTCTGTTTTCAGTGTTTCTGTTTTTTCCCTTTGTTTATTTTGTTTCTTAAATTCCACATACGAGGGGCTCCTGGGTGGCTTAGTAGATTAAGTGTCTGCCTTTGGCTCTGGTCACGATCTCAAGGTCCTTGGGCTCTCTACTCAGTGAGGAGCCTGCTTCTCCCTCTCCCTCTGCTTGCTGCTCCCCCTGCTTGTTATCTCTCTCTCTCTCTGTGTCAAATAAATATATAAATAAAATCTTTAAAAAAATTCTACATATGAGTGAAATCATGATATTCATCTTTCTCTGACTGATTTCACTTAGCATAATACTCCCTAGCTCCATCCATGTTATTGCAAATGTCAAGATTTCATTCTTTTTTATTGTTGAGTAATATTCTATTATATACATTTATATCATATCTTCTTTACCCAGTTATCTATCAATGGGCACTTGGACTGCTTCCATAATTTGGCTATTATAAATAATGCTGCTATAAACATATGGGTGCATGTATCCATTTAATCTAATGTTTTGTTATTCTTTGGGTAGAATGACTACTGGGTCATAGGTTAGTTCTATTTTTAATTTTTTGAGGAATTGCCATACTGTTTTTTTTAGTGCCCGCACCAACTTTCATTTCCATCAACAGTGCAAAAGGGAGCCTTTGTCTCCACCTGCTTGCCAACACTTGTTTCTTGTGTTTTTGATTTTAGCCACTCTGACAGGTGTGAGGTGATATCCCATTGAGTTTTGATTTCATTTCCCTAATGATGAGCGATGTTGAGCACATTTTCATTTGTCTATTGGCCATCTGGGTGTCTTCTTTGAAGAAATGTCTGTTCATGTCTTCTGGCCATTTTTTAATTGGGTTATTTGATTTTTGAATGTTGAATTGCACATATTTTGGGTACTAACCCTTTATCATATATGTCATTTGTGAATATCTTCTCCCCTTTGGTAGGTTGCCTTTTAGTTTTGTAGATTGTTTCCTTTGTTGTGCAAAAGCTTTTTATTTTGTTTCAATTCCAATAGTTTATGTTTGTTTTGTTTCCCTTGTTTGAAGAGACATCCATAATTGGAGGAACTTTGAGATGGGCTGAGATATTTGATTTGACATCATCTGTATTTATTACTTTTTATATCAGATATATTTAAAACAAAGCTTCCCCAAACAATAAATAATAGTGTTGAAGTTTTTTGTATAGTTTTACATTTCTTAAATCTTTTGCCCCCTCATATTTCCCCAGCCCTTTCCTTCCAGCAACAAAAATGTGCAATACAAATCTGTCATAGTATCCTTAGTTAGAAATATTATTATCAAAAAAACTTTGAGACATAATTCAAATTTTCAATTATTCTAATTAAAGTAAATACTTAGATTTATTTGAAATGGTTATAATAATATTTCTAGGAAAGAAGAGAATTATTTACCTCAATTACTTTCATAAAGGGTAGTATTTTATTTAAGTACTTGCTAATACTCTCTTCTGAGTAGTTATCTTTTTTGCAAGCACACTTTAACTCAATCGGTTTTAAAAAAAGTGTTATTTTCCAAAAAGGTACTGGAAGATATTCTCAAAGGACTAAGAGTCAACTGAATTTTACTGCACTTCAGTATGGCAAGCTTAATAATAAAAAAATTGCTATTAGAGCTAACATAATCAATTATAAAATACATTAAAACAAAACAAAACAAAATACTGAGAAAGACAAAGTTCTCAAATAAACAATTGTTATTAATTGTGAGATACATCAGTATTTATTTAATAGAATATAACAATTAAGAATGTGAATCTTAGAACATGGTATTAAAAAACACAACATATAGAAAATTCTTTTTCTTCACAGACATTTTATAAGAATTCTCACCTCAAGCTTTGCACAGTGGCAGTATCATAGCCAATGAAGTTTATCTGAAGCATGATTATTGCTAATTGAAAGCTAAAAGAGCTCATCTCAATAGAAATACAAAACAGCCACAAATGCTACCAAAATATATTTTAAATTTCCTTGTCACCACCTTTAAAAAAAATAGAAAGAAATGGTGAAATTAATTTTCACAATATATTTTATTTAGCCCAATGCATCTAAAATATTATCATCTCAAAATGAATTCTATGTAAAAAAAATGAGATATTTTTAACTTCTGAAATGTGATTTGGCACTACCCATGTTTCAAGTGCTTTATAGCCACATGTGGCTAGTAGCTAACCTATTGAACAGCACAAATATAGATTATTTCCATCATCACAGAATGTACCATGGGACAGTGCTGGTATGAAAAGGCAATGGAAATAAGATAGACATTAGTAATAAAATATGAAAAATGGTTCACAAAACACAGGCAACAAACCTAGCCTTGGCTGATAGGGATTATTCCTAGAAGTGACATACCTGCATTCTCTATACATGGTAATATACACAGGAAACCACTGATTAATTTGGGGTTTTGATATTTATGTTCATTGATATAGAAATTTTTCCATCAAATGATTATTAATAATGACAATTTATATATAGGAATCTAATATCCTAAGAAAGTAATATATGAACAAAACATGTCAATCCTTCAAAGATGGTTTCATTCAAAATATGTAGAGAAAATTGGTTCTGATAAATCTCTGGTTTATCCTTAGTATCAGTCTGATACATTGTGTCAAAATTAGTATAATATGTGGGATGTTTCTGGTAGTAAATGTTTGTGAATATAGGTGTGCATGTGTGTGTATTTAAGCTCTAACAAATAGATTCCAGAAACCAGTCATAGAAATAAAAATAAAGTGAGGCTTGCAAATAACCTGATTATTGTGATTCTTATAGAACATAAAACCAAACAACACTGGCTAAACTGGTTTCTACAGTGTATTTATTTATTTATTATTTTTAATTTGTTTAAATTCAATTAACACAGTGTCTTTTTTATTGTTATGTTAATCACCATACATTACATCATTAGTTTTGGATGTTGTGTTTCATAATTCATTGTTTGTGCATAACACCCGTGCTCCACAGAATGTGCCCTTTCTAATACCCATCACCAGGCTAACCCATCCCCCCACGCTCCTCCGCTCTAGAAGCCTCAGTTTGTTTTTCAGAGTCCATCGTCTCTCATGGTTCATCTCCCACTCCGACTTACTCCCATTCTTTCTTCCACTCCTGCTACCTCTTCTTTTTCTTTTTTCATAACATGTTGCATTATTTGTTTCAGAAGTACAGGTCTGTGATTCAACAGTCTTGCACAATTCACAGCGCTCAGCATAGCACATACCCTACCCAATGTCTATCACCCAGCCACCCCATCCCTCCCACCCCCCACCACTCCAGCAACACTCAGTTTGTTTCTTGAGATTAAGAATTCCTCATATCAGTGAGGTCATATCATACGTGTCTTTCTCTGATTGACTTATTTCACTCAGCATAACACCCTCCAGTTCAATCCACGTCATTGCGAATGGCAAGATCTCATTCCTTTTGATGGCTGCATAATATTCCATTGTGCGTATATACCACTTCTTCTTTATCCATTCATCTGTAGACGGACATCTTGGCTCTTTCCACAGTTTGGCTATTGTGGACATTGCTGCTATAAACATGGGGGTGCACGTACCCCTTCGGATCCCTACATTTGTATCTTTGGGGTAAATACCCAGTAGTGCAACTGCTGGATCGTATGGTAGCTCTATTTTCAACTGTTTGAGGAACCTCCATACTGTTTTCCAGAGGGATTGCACCAGCTTGCATTCCCACCAACAGTGTAGGAGGGTTCATCTTTCTCCGCATCCCCGCCAACATCTGTCGTTTCCTGACTTGTTAATTTTACTCATTCTGACTGGTGTGAGGTGGTATCTCAACTGAGGTTTTGATTTGGATGTCCTTGATGCCGAACGATGTTGAGCACTTTTTCATGTGCCTGTTGGCCAATTGGATGTCTTCTTTGGAAAAAATGTATGTTCATGTTTTCTGCCCATTTCTTGATTGGATTATTTGTTTTTTGGGTGTTGAGTTTGATAAGTTTTTTATAGATTTTGGATACTAGCCCTTTAGCTGATATGTCATTGGAAATATTTTTTCCCATTCTTTCGGTTGTCTTTTGGTTCTGTGGACTGTTTCTTTTGCTGTGCAAAAGCTTTTTATCTTGATGAAATCCCAATAGTTCCTTTTTGCCCTGGCTTCCCTTGCCTTTGGCGATGTTTCTAGGAAGAAGTTGCTGCGGCTAAGGTCGAAGAGGTTGCTGCCTGTGTTCTCCTTTAGGATTTTGATGGACTCCTGTCTCACGTTTAGGTCTTTCAACCATTTGGAGTCTATTTTTGTTTGTGGTGTAAGGAAATGGTCCAGTTTCATTCTTCTGCATGTGGTTGTCCAATTTTCCCAACACCATTTGTTGAAGAGACTGTCTTTTTTCCATTGGACATTCTTTCCTGCTTTGTCAAAGATGAGTTGACCATAGAGTTGAGGGTCCATTTCTGGCCTCTCTATTCTGCTCCTTTGATCTATGTGTCCGTTTTTGTGCCAGTACCATACTGTCTTGATGATGACAGCTTTGTAATACAGCTGGAAGTCCGGAATTGTGATGTTGCCAGCTTTGCTTTTCTTTTCCAAGATTCCTCTGGCTATTCGGGGTCTCTTCTGGTTCCATACACATTTTAGGATTATTTGTTCCATTTCTTTGAAAAGAGTGGATGGTATTTTGATGGGGATTGCATTGAATGTGTAGATTGCTCTAGGTAGCATTGACATCTTCACAAAGTTTGTTCTTCCAATCCTTGAGCATGGAACGTTTTTCCATTTTTTTGTGTCTTCTTCAATTTCTTTCATGAGTATTTTATAGTTTTCTGAGTACAGATCCTTTGCCTCTTTGGTTAGATTTATTCCTAGGTATCTAATGGTTTTGGGTGCAATTGTAAATGGGATCGACTCCTGATTTGTCTCCCTTCTGTCTTGTTGTTGGTGTATAGGAATGCCACTGATTTCTGTGCATTGATATTATATCGTGCTAATTTACTGAATTCCTGTACAAGTTCTAGCAGTTTTGGGGTGGAGTCTTTTGGGTTTTGACATACAGTATCATATCATCTGCAAAGAGTGAGAGTTTGACTTCCTCTCTTTGATTTCTCTTCCTGCCTTTGATTTCTTTTTGTTGTCTGATTACTGTGGCTAGGGCTTCTAATATTATGTTGAACAGCAGTGGTGAGAGTGGACATCCCTGCCACGTTCCTGACCTTAGGGGAAAAGCTCTCAGCTTTTCCCCATTGAGAATGATATTCGCTGTAGGTTTTTCATAGATGGCTTTTATGATATTGAGGTATGTACCCTCTATCCCTATACTCTGAAGAGTTTTGATCAAGAAAGAATGCTGTACTTTGTCAAATGCTTTTTTGGCACCTATTGAGAGGATCATATGATTCTTGTTCTTTCTTTTGTTAATGTATTGTATCACGTTGATTGATTTGCAGATGTTGAACCAAACTTGCAGCCCAGGGATAAATCCCACTTGGTCATGGTGAATAATCCTTTTAATGTACTGTTGGATCCTATTGGCTAGGATTTTGGTGAGAATTTTTGCATCCATGTTCATCAAGGATATTGGTCTGTAATTCTCCTTTTTGATGGGGTCTTTGTCTGGTTTGGGGATCAAGGTAATGTTGGCCTCATAAAATAAGTTTGGAAGTTTTCCTTCCATTTCTACTTTTTGGAACAGTTTCAGGAGAATAGGTATTAATTCTTCTTTAAATGTCTAATAGTATTCCCCTGGGAAGCCATCTGGCCCTGGGCTTTTGTTTGTTGGGAGATTTTTGATGACTGCTTCAATTTCCTTAGTGGTTATAGGTCTGTTCAGGCTTTCTATTTCTTCCTGGTTCAATTTTGGGAGTTGATACATCTCTAGGAATGCACCCATTTCTTCCAGGTTTTCTAATTTGCTGGCAGAGTTGCTCATCATATGTTCTTCTAATTGTTTGTATTTCTTTGGTGTTGGTTGTGATCTCTCCTCTTCATTCATGGTTTTGTTGATTTGGGTCATTTCTCTTTTCTTTTTGTAAGTCTGGCTAGGAGTTCATCAATCTTGTTAATTCTTTCAAAGAACCAGCTCCTAGTTTCGTGGATCTGTTGTACTGTGTTTTTCGTTTCTATTTCATTGATTTCTGCTCTGATCTTTATTATTTCCCTTCTCCTGCTGGGTTTAGGCTTTATTGCTGTTCTTTCTCCAGCTCCTTTAGGTGTACAGTTAGGTTGTGTATTTGAGTCCTTTCTTGTTTCTTGAGAAAGGCTTGTATTGCTATATACTTTCCTCTCAGGACTGCCTTTGCTGTATCCCAAAGATTTTGAACAGTCGTGTTTTCATTTTCATTTGTTTCCATGAAATTTTTTACTTCTTATTTAATTCCCTGGTTTACCCATTCATTCTTTAGTACGATGCTCTTTAGCCTCCATGTATTTGAGTTCTTTCCGACTTTCCTCTTGTGATTGAATTCTAGTTTCAAAGGATTGTGGTCTGAAAATAGGCAGGGAATTATCCCAATATTTTGATACCGGTTGAGACCTGATTTGTGACCTAGGATGTGATCTATTCTGGAGAATATTCCATGGGCACTAGAGAAGAATGTGTATTCCATTGCTTTGGGACGGAATGTTCTGAATATGTCTGTGAAGTCCATTTGGTCCAGTGTGTCATTTAAAGTCTTTATTTCATTGTTGATCTTTTGCTTAGATGATCTGTCCATTTCAGTGAGGGGGGTGTTAACGTCCCCACTATTATTGTATTGTTGTCAATGTGTTCCTTTGCTTTTGTTATTAATTGCCTTATATAATTGGCTGCTCCCATGTTAGGGGCATAGAGATTTACAATTGTTAGATCTTCTTGTTGGATAGACCCTTTAAGTAGGATATAGTGTCCTTCTTCATCTCTTATTACAGTCTTTGTTTTAAAATCTAATTCGTGTGATATAAGGATTGCCACCCCACCTTTCTTTTGGTGTCCATTAGCCTGGTAAATTGTTTTCCACCCCCCTCACTTTCAATGTGGGGGTGTCTTTGGGTCTAAAATGAGTCTCTTGCAAACAGCATATTGATGGGTCTTGTTTTTAATCCATTCTGATAGCCTGTGTCTTTTGGTTGGGGCATTTATCCCATTTACATTCAGGGTAACTATTGAAAGGTATGAATTTAGTGCCATTGTATTGCACATAAAGTGACTGTTATTGTGTATTGTCTGTGTGCCTTTCTGATCTATGTTGCTTTTAGGCTCTCCCTTTGCTTAGAGGACCCCTTTCAAGATTTCTTGGAGGGCTGGTTTTGTATTTGCAAATTCCTTTAGTTTTTGTTTTTCCTGGAAGCTTTTTATCTCTCCTTCTATTTTCAGTGACAGCCTAGCTGGATATAGTATTCTTGGCTGCATATCTTTCTCGTTTAGTGCACTGAAGTTTTCATGCCAGTCCTTTCTGGCCTACCAGGTCTCTGCGGATAGGTCTGTTGCCAATCTAGTATTTCTACCATTGTAGGTTACCTATCTCTTCTCCTGAGCTGCTTTCAGGATTTTCTCTTTGTCTCTGAGACTCATAAGTTTTACTATTAGATGTCGGGGTGTTGACCTATTTTTATTGATTTTGAGAGGGGTTCTCTGTGCCTCCTGGATTTTGATGCCTCTTTCCTTCCTCAGATTAGGGAACTTCTCTGCTATTATTTGCTCCAATATACCTTCTGCCCCTCTCTCTCTTTCTTCTTCTTCTGGGATCCCAATTATTCTAATGTTGTTTCGTCTTATCGTATCACTTATCTCTCAAATTCTGCCCTCATGATCCTGTAGTTTTCTCTCTCTCTTTTTCTCAGCCTCTTTATTGTCCTTCATTTGGTCTTCTATATCCCTGATTCTCTCTTCTGCCTCATTTTTCCTAGCAGTTATTGCCCCCATTTTTTATTGCACCTCATTAATAGCCTTTTTGATTTCGACGTTTCTCTAATAAGTTCCATGCTTTTTTCAAGCCCAGCTAGTATCTTTAAAGTCATGATTCTGAACTCTAGGTCCGACATCGTACTAATGTCTGTATTGAGTATTTCCCTGTCTGATGGATCTACCTCTTGTTCTTTTTGCTGAGGTGATTTTTTTCTTCTTGTCATTTTGTCCAGAGGAGAATAGATGAATGAGAGAACAAAATGCTAACAGGTTAACAACGTCCCCAGCAAATATACTTTATACAAATCAGAAAAGCCCTGAAACCAGATGAAAAGAAGGGAAAGAAAGAAATAAGTAAGAGAAAAAAGAAAAACACAAAAAGATAAAAACAAAAAAGAACAATACAAAAAAAAAAAAAAACCAGAATATGATCAGGCTAGGGCATAGATCCGTGCCCCACACTAGATTTTGGGCACATTTTGGTCTGTTAGAAAAAAGTGCTTCCTAAAATTTAAAGGAAGAAAGACATATATGTACAAAATAAGGGTTGATACAATGAAGGGATGGAAAATGACTGTAAAGATGAAAATTATAAAAGATTTTATAAAAGGAATGATAAGTTGTTTGAAAAAAGAAAGAAGAAGATTTAAAAAAAAAAAGGGGGAGAGAATGTGATCAGGCAGGAGACTAGAACAAAGCCATACACTAGTGATTTAGTGTATATTTTGATCTGTTAGAAGAAACTGTATCTGAAAATTTTAAAGAGAGAAAAACTCATATATATATATGCCAAAATAAGGGTAACTACTATGAAGGGATAAAATATGACTCTAAAATGAAAAATAAAAATGTTTTTTTAAAAAAGGGATTGATAAGATATTTGTTGAAAAAGGGAAAAAGAAAAATTAAAAAAAAAACAGTTAAAAAATTAACTTTGAAAAACTAATGAATCATGGTAAAAAAAAGCCATGAATTCTATGTGCAGTATTCCCCTAGCGCTGGAGTTCTCCCGTTCTCCGTGATCAGTAATCTTGGTCTTGGCTTCCTGGCTGTTCGTGCTGATCTTCTGGGGGAGGGGCCTTTTGCCATGGTTCCCAAATGTCTTTGCCGGAGGTGGAATTGCCCCGCCCTTGTCGGTCTGGGCTAAGTAAGCTGCTCGGGTTTGCTCTCAGGAGCTTTTGTTCCCTGCAACTCTCGGTACAGCTTTGGAGGACCAGGGTGAAAATGGTGGCCTCCCTATCTCCACCCAGAGGAGCTGAGAACTCGGGGCCCCGCTCCTCAGTGTGCCCCCAGAGAAAAGCAGTCACTCCCGTGTCCCCGGTCTCCGGCTGCACTCCGTGCTCACCCAGCCTGTGACCAAGTGTTTCTATCTCTGGCACCTGACCCCATGTGGAGTCTCCAAACCCAGCAGATCCGTGCGGTGCACTCCCGTGCCACTCCTCCTTGGGGAGGAAGAGGAGTCTCCCCGCCCTGCCGCTTGTTGGGTCCCTGCTGGAGGAGCAGTGGCCTGACTGGGCCGCGGATCACAGTTTATGGCAACCCCGAGCTGAGAGCCCGCACCTTGGTTCCATCTCTGCAGCCGGCTTCCCCGCTCCAATACCTGGGAGCTCTGCTGCACTCAGGCACCCCCGGTTTTTCTGTGACCCCAAGGGTCCTGAGACCACACTGTCCCTCGAGGGTTCCACCCCCTGCTTAGCCACTGGAGTGACGTCCCTAAGCGGAGCCAACTTCTAAAAGGTCTGAATTTGTGCTCCGCGGCTCTATCACTTGCCAGAAGCAGCCAACAGAGGCCCCCTCCCCTGCCGTCTATCCTCCCGAATATTGCCTCGGATTCACTTCTCCGCACGTCCTGCCTTCCAGTAAGTGGTCGCTTCTCTGTTCAGAGAGTTGTTGCTACTCTCTTCTTCGATCTCCTGTTGAGTTCATAGGTGTTCAGAATGCTTTGATCCCTATTCCGCTGAATTCTTGAGACAAGATGAAATCCAGGTCTCCTACTCCTCTGCCATCTTGCTCCGCCCCCTAACACAGTGTCTTTAAAATGTGCTTGTCTAAGTGGCTTAGATAATTGCTAAATCATTTTTTTCCTGTTCTTTATTAAAGCAATGTTCAATGGAGTCTCCCATATCTCCCTTATATTCCTTCTCTAAGAGAATGATTATTATAACACAAAACAATGAAAAATTTACTGAAATTTTAATCTTCTCATCCAAATTATGCCTCTCTAAATTTCAGAAACAGGCTAAATGTATGTCCATTATCCTTACAGTATCTTGAAACTATAGAAGCAAAATTGTTAAATAACTGTCAAATAGTACTTCTTTCTGGTGGAATGTTCTCCCCCCATCCCATTGGTCTAGACAGGGAGATGGAAAAATATATGAATAGAAAAGAAAGGAATGAGTGAAGAAGATAAGGAGAGAAAAGTGTGTTTGCATGTGTATGCGTGTGCACGCACATATGTGAAACAGACGGGTTGAGAGAGATCAGCATGTGTCTTGAATGGGGCAGCCCTGGGGGTAAAATAAGTGAATCTTGGCTTCCTTGATTCATTTCTTCAGTTCTCAAAGTCTCAGAAGTTCCAACCGGATGGCTGGACTCTTATTATTAGGTTATTCCAGAAAAAGACATTGGAGGAAGAAGGGTTTCATGGCTTTAGACTGTGAGTAAAAAGGATGCTCCTGTCAGTTTTTTATCCAGCACTATTTCTAACTTACTTAACTTGTTACCATAGTCATTAATTTCTCATGTGTAACATGGTTATTTGCCTGGAGAAAAATACAAGGGTACTACATCATTGACTTTCTATCATCTATTATGGATGTAATATTTTCAAATAATTCCAGAAGGCTAGTTAAACATGACCTCCCTCAACTGAAGCAGCAGTGAGTATTTGTCATGACATTTCCCTTCCCATATGGAGTTTCCACAGCATCTCTTTAATAGATTTCATTCTTTTTCCTGTTCCTTTAATTAACTTTTCTCATAGTTTTACATAAAATTAATTGGCAGAGGTTGATGAAGGAAAAGATGAAAACACAGTATAAAGGAAATGAGATGTTGACAGTATTCTTAAACCCTTTTAAAACTTAATTAAAAACATATGCAGAAATATGCATAAAATCTAAATGCACAACTAAGAACTTTTTATATATTAAGCATTCCTATAACCACATTTAAGGTCAAGAAATAAAAATTGTTATATGTTGAATATCCCTATAACCCACTCTCAAGGTGAAGAAATAAAATGTTATGAGTAGCCTGAAAATTCCATCTCAAACACAAACTGCTCCTTTTTTCTAAAGGCAACCAGTATCTTCAATTTAAAGGTAATGACTCCTTCACTTTCCTTGTAGTGTTACTACCTAAGGTACATACCTAAATGAAATAGTTTGATTTTGTCTCTTTTTGAGCATTATGTGGATGGAATTGCACATTATGTATTAATTTAGGTCTGGCTTCCTTTGCTTAATATTATACTTAAGAGATTAATCCATATTACTGTGTATATCTGTATTTCTAAAGTATTTTCAGGATATGAATATACTGAAATTTAAATACCAGTTTTCCTTCTAATGGACATTTGGGTACTTTCCAGGTTAGGGCTTTTATGATCAATGTTGCTATGAATATTCTTGCACATGTCTCTGAGTTCACATATGAATACATTCTTGATGTATATATACCTAGGAGAAGAATTGCTGAGTTTTGCATGACTTTAAATTGCTAGATAATATCAAATTGCTTTCCAAAGCAGTTTTATAAATTTACATTCCCTCAAAGTAATGGTATGAATTTCTCTATATTCACACTAACACCTGGAATTTAATTTTATCCCTTTTTTTGGGTACAATTCATTGGACCTTTAAGTTGCTTTTCCTTGATGACTAAAGAAATTGAACTGCTTTTCAATTGTTGATTACACATTCAAATTTCTTCTTTATTTAAATCTCTTGCATTTGGGGAGGATTTCCTTATATTTTTCTTATTGATTTGTAGTTCTTTATATTTTTGGTTATAAGACTTTAATATATTTCAAATATATTTTCTGACTTTAACTCACTTTTTATGATCAAATTTTATGACTAGGTATTAATTTTGATGAATTTTATGATTAGTAACTTTTTTGTTTAAAATATTGATATACCTTGGAGTCATAAATATATTAATCCATATTAACTTTTAGATCCTTTAGTGTTTTGATTTTTGTATTTTGTCCTATGTCCACAAGGAAATTATTTTTAAGTCCTGTGAGTTGGGGTTCAAATTTCCTTTTTTTCAGATAAGGACACTCAATTGTTTCATTACTTTTACTAAAAAGTTTGTAATTTTTCCCTTCTCAGCAATGTTCCCATTGTGTAAAATTAGATGTCCATATAGTCTCTTTTAGGTATCTGAATTTGATTCCATTAGCTTAACTGTCTGTCTTTGTAACCACAACCAACCACACTCTGCTAAATACTGTAACTTTACATGGAGGAATTTTATCTGTAGAACAAGTCTTGCCACATTGTTCTTCCTCAAGGGAATCTTTTTGTCCTCAATTTTTTTTTAAAGATTTTATTTATTTATTTGAGAGAGAGAGAATGAGAGATAGAGAGCACGAGAAGGAAGAGGGTCAGAGGGAGAAGCAGACTTCCTGCTGAGCAGGGAGCCCGATGTAGGACTCGATCCCGGGACTCCAGGATCATGACCTGAGCCGAAGGCAGTCGCTTAACCAACTGAGCCACCCAGGCGCCCTTGTCCTCAATTTTTATAAATAATCTTCATAAGGTTTTAAAAATCTATTATAATTTGAACTATATATTAATTTCAGTGAAGTTGACATCTTTTAAAAAATGAGACTTCCAAACCTGACCATAACATTGCCCCTCACTAATTTACTTTTAAATTTCTCTAAATAGTATTTCATAGTTTGTCCAAATAGATGGTATGTTACTTTCATTTGATTTATTCCTAGACATTTTATATTTGAAATTTTATTATTACTATTTATTTAATTATTTTTAAAGATTTTATTATTTGAGAGAGAGAGAACAAGCAGGGGGAGCAGCAGAGGAGAAGGGGAAAGCAGGCTCCCTGCTGAGCAAGGAGCTGGATGCAGGGCTAGATCCCAGGACCCTGGGATCATGACCTCAGCCAAAGGTAGACACTTAACTGAGGCACCCAGGTGCCCCTATATTTGAAATTTTAATTAATATTTTTAATATTTAATTTTCAACTTTTTCTTCTTGAAATAGACTAATACAATGCATATTTGTTTATTTTTATCCACTATCTTATAAAGTCATATTAATTTGAAACTTACTATATGTATTCTTCTGAATTTTGTACAAAGTCAGTCATGTTATTTTGCAAAGTGAAATTTTATTTCTTCCTTTTCAATATCTGTAGCTTTCTCCCCTGACTTACTTCACTATCTAGAACCTTCAGCATTATATAGAAAATATAAAACTAAAAAACTGGCAGAATACTGAAGGCTTTATTACCTAAGTACAGACCCAGAATTGTCAGTTTGCAGTTGCTTCAATTTGCATGTTGTTGTGTTTTTCTAATTCACTTGAAATTCCAAGTGAAAGAACAAAGGGGAATATGTGACTGATCCCAGATTGAGGATTTGTGGAAAGGGGCTGATAGATTAAAGACTCTGTGGAGGGAGTATTTGAATGGTTTGCATGGACTGCTGGCTCCATGGGAAAGCAAGTGTTCTCATTCTGAAAACATAGGCTGACTAAAAGAAGGAAAGATATAGAGCAGGTTTTGATGGTGATGAATGTTAGTTCTAAACTGAGAAATTTTGAAAGAGATGGGTTATGTATGGAAAGACTGCTTTAAAAAGAGCACTTCTGAATAATTTATGGTTAAGATAAAATCTTTTGAATTCAAAATTGAGATAGGGAAACTGAAAAGACTCCATTTTTAGGAAGACTCTATCTCAGCTGTTTTTCTGCTGGGCCCCATTTGCTCATGTTCTGTATTTCACCTTGCATTTGAATAAACCAAAGAAGCTATATTCCCACTCCAAGGTGGAAGCAAGAGAGTTAATCATTCTCTGAATTTTGTCCTATGTCCCCAAACACCTGATGACATCCAAGAAGAATTGGATCCCCAACATGTTCTAAGACATTAAAACCTTGGCTGACGCTGGTATTGATACACTCTACCTTTGATGATTTATGAATTAACACCTATTGTTCACCTGTGATGCACCTTGAATGAGACCCTACCCTGGATTCCTGAAGGAATATATACCCTGGACCCCTTTCCAATATAAACCCCTAACCCCAGTGACACAGAGATTCACTTTCCTTTCCTAGTCACCCTGACACTCCATCTACTATACTCTATCACTTATGCTATTCAATAAACTCTGCTTTCATTTCCTCCTGGCTCATGTTTGATTTTTATACTTCTTGAAGCCAAGGGCCCTCTTTCTGGTCTTGCAGGATCCCTTCTGGGTTCTCAGACCGGGCCTGCTTATGTCAGTATGAGTCAAATTCTAGTTCCCTCTGCATGATGAGATAATTGAGACAATAATGATTTTATAATTAACCCTATTACTTAAAGAATAATTTTGCTTCTGGTTAAGAATAGCATTCGGTAGATCAATGTTCCCACTACAAACAACTAGAAAGCCAAATAACATTTAAAACAAAACAAAACAAAATTATTTAAAAATGATAAAGAAATAGTATCAGAAACAGGATTCTAGGGACCAAGATTCCAGAGTAAATCATTCTTGGAAAGATGAACCAGCATTTAGCTACATCTTTTCCCCCTCAGGATTTTTGCTAATGCTGGTTACAAGGTAATGGACTCAGATTCCAGGTAAATAGTATAGATGGAAGTTCACAGAAGTAGGTAAGAGGCAGAAAAATTAAAGCCTAAAGAGTCAAAAAGAGATAGGAACAGAATACAGAGTTGACATCATTCTGGTTGCTATTACTGCAAAAAAACCTTAGCACCTTCAAGCCATTTATTTTGAAACCATTTTGTTTTGCATATGAGTTTACATATTGGGGTTCAAGAAAGCTTCAGCTGGGCAGCACCTGCTTGGAGTAACTAATGTGTTTGTGGTCAGTTTTCAGCTAAGCTACAGTCATCTGGTATTAGACTAGGCATCTAATATGTCTTGATCTCATGTCTGTATGCTCTCTATCACCTGGGAGTGCAGCTGAATTCAGTGGTCAAAGAACCTGTACAAGTCCTTCTCTAGTGTTGCAGTCTTGGGGTAGTCATATTTCTTTCCAGGAGAACCAAATGAAATTACAAGTTGTTGTATAACCTACTGCCTTATTTCTGCCACACACTGTTGAAGCTGTCACAGAGCACCCAGATTCAAGAAGACAGGACAAATACCTCACCTCTCAATAGAATGAGTATCAAACCATTTGCAGAGATGCTATAAACCACCACAAATACTCTACTTAATTTTTCTTTAAGATATTTGCTGAATTGTAAAGTTATGCCAGGTAAGATGCTAATAAAATATGCCTTTGTAAAGAATGAGATTGGCTATCTCCAGTGAGATCCAATGAACAATCCAAGATCTTATTTGGAATTCCTGGAGGACTAAACCTAGGTGCAGCAGGCAAAAAATAAATAAATAAAATAAACAGAGCTTCATCAAAACAGCAATTAAATAGCACATCAAAAGAATCATACACCATGACCAAGTGAGATTTATCTCTTCTATGGAAGGATAGTTCAACATATGCAAATCAACACCTCATGACCAGAATGAAGGATACAAATCATATGAGCACCTCAATAGATGCAGAAAAATATTTGACAAAATTCAACACTATTTCACAATAAAAACTTTCAAAAAATTAAGTATAGAAGTACTATACCTCAACATAATAAAAGTCATATATGAGAATCCCACAGCTAACATCATACTCAACAATGAAAAGCTGAAAGTTTTTCCTCTAAGATCAGCAAAAGAGAAAGGTGTCCAGTCTTGCCACTACTATTCAATATAGTACTAGAAGTCCTCGCCAGAGTAATTAGGCAAGAAAAAGAAATAAAAAAGCGTCCACTTTGGAAAGGAGGAAGTAAAATTATCGTTGTTTGCAAATTACATGATCTTATATACAGGAAACTCTAAAAACTGCAGTAAAATAGTTATAACTAATAAGTAAATTCAGTGATATTGCAGGATTTAAAAAATCAATCTAGAAAAATCAATTGCATTTCTATACACCAACAACAAACTAGGAAGGAAGGAAGGAAGGAAGGAAGGAAGGAAGGAAGGAAGGAAGGAAGGAAGGAAAAAAGGTAGAGATGGGATGAAGGAAGGAAGGGAGGGAGGGAGGAAAGAAAAAAGAAAGAAAGAAAGAAGAAAGAAGAAAAAAGAAAGAAGAAAAGAAAGAAAGAAAGAAAGAAAGAAAGAAAGAAAGAAAGAAAGAAAGAAAGAAAGAAAGAAAAAAAAAGGAAGAAAGGAAAGAGAGGCAATCCTATTTATAATAGCAACTAAAAAAATCCTTAGGAATGTTTTAATCAAGGATGTGAAAGATCTGTTCACTGAACTATAAGACACTGATGAAAGAAATTGAAGAAGATACAAATAAATGGGAAGATATTTCATGTTTATGGGTTGGAATTATTAATATAGTTTAAATGTCCATATTACCCAAAATCATCTACATATTTGATGCTATTTCTATCAAAATTCAAATGACATTTTTTTTACAGATATAGAAAAAAAATCCACACTTGATAATAGTCAAAACAATCCTGAACAATAAGAACAAAGCTGGAGGCATCACACTTCTTGGCTTCAAAATATATTTAGAAATCTACAGTAATCAAAACAGTGTGGTACTTGCATAAAAACAGACATTTCGATCAATGAAACAGAATAAAGAGCCCAGGTATAAATCTACTTATGGTCAACACATTATGGTCAATATAAAAGAATATTATTCAGTCATGAGAAAAAAGGAAATCCTGCCATTTGCAACAGCATGGATAATCCTGGAAAATATGCCTAGTGTAATAAGCCAGACACAGAAAGACAAATACTACATCTCATTTATATGGGAATTTTAAAAAGTCAAACTCTTAGAACTAGAGAATGGTGTTTTCCAGGGGCTGGAGGGTGAGGGGAATAGGGAAATATTGGTCAAAGGGTACAAAGTTTTATTTATGTAAGATGAATAAGAGATAAAAGCTA
Organism: Callorhinus ursinus; assembly: GCF_003265705.2. Classification (NCBI taxonomy): domain Eukaryota; kingdom Metazoa; phylum Chordata; class Mammalia; order Carnivora; family Otariidae; genus Callorhinus; species Callorhinus ursinus. The sequence continues at coordinate 20,005,754 of NW_027397093.1, read as the reverse complement.
CAGCATGGAGACCATAGTTCATAATATTGTATACTTGAATTTGCTAAGAGAGTTGATGTAAGTGTTCTCACACACATAAAAGATGGTAACTATGTGAAGTGATGGATATGTTGATTAGCTTGGTTGTGGTAATTATTTCACAATATATGCATGTATCATATGAGTATATTGTATACTTTAATGTATACAATTTATATTTGTCAATTATACCTCAGTAAGTTGGAGAAAAGCCCAGCACCTCAACTATAGATAAAAAATAATTGTGTTAAAAACCTCTTTATCTGCTTAGCTTCTTGAAGGAAGATAAGGCCTTTAAAATTTTTCATACATAGTGTCCAGAATTCAACAAAATGTAACAGCAGTCAAGTGAAAATATCCTTTTAAAACATAATAATAATAATAATAATAATAATAATGAACATATTCAAGGTGAGGTCCATAATCTTAATAGAAAAAAGTCAAAGAGAATAAATATTATGAAAAGGGTAAATATGTGGGTATATATTAATAAATATTGACTATTCAAATAATAATATTCAAATTCAATAATAATATATTTAAAGCATGAATAGAATTCCTATCAACAATAGCACAAAAGATATAAAATGGTCTAGAGTCCTAATATTGTCAATGGAACAGAAAAGGTGATATATTAAACTGTGAAAAGGTAAGGTTTATTCTGTAATCTCTCCCAGAAATACTAAAAGAATAGTAAAATATAAGCATTCTAAAATTGAACAAAGGAAAAAAGGGAGCATAATGGAATGTTTGCTTAATACAAAGATGCTAAAAAAGGGAGAAAAATGAATATAAAAAAGATCAGTCAAAAAATATAGTAATCAATAGGTATATTTACCTCATAACAGAAAAAAAATCATATACCTGTAATTTCAATACAAGCAGATGAAGAGATTAATAAAATTTTATCCCTATTAATGATTTAAAAACTTAAATCTTACCAGTGACTGTAAAGAAACCTACTTAATCTGATAAAGAGTATAAATTAAAGAGCCTACAGCAGGCATTTTGTATGGTGAATTGTTAAAATGTTTTTCCCTGAGAGGGGAAAGGAGAGAAAAATTCCTGATATCAATACTTCCTCTATTCAACATTGTACAAAGTTCTTAGCCCTTCAATATGGAAGAAAAAAAGTAATTAGAGGGGATTAAATTTGTAGTTATGTGCATATGAAATGATTGGAAGGACATAATAACATTTCTAATAATATAATATAGTATTTAGATTAATAGGTAAATGTGGTTAGGGAACTGGGTAAAAAGTAAATATAAAATCAATTGTCTTTTGTGTATTGATAAAAAATGAGAAATAACGAACTCAAAAAACATAAATAAAATCAAACCAAATGATAAAAGTTGGTTACATCCTCTGAGAATTTTTTTAAAGACTTAGGTAAATGAAAGAACATACCATGTTCCATTGACTGGGAGACTCAATATTGTTAAGATGTCAATTTTCCCCAATTGATCTAGATATTTCAAAGCAATCGTTATTCAAAAACTACTGGAGATAATTTTGAAGAAGAATATAGCTGGAGGACATCACTACCAGATATCAAAAGTTATTACAAATTTGTAATAATTAGGAAAATATAGTATTTTTACAAGGAGAGAGAAATGGATTAATGGAACAGAATAAACTGTCTAGAAACAGACCCATATATTCAGTCACTTTGAGAAACTTGACACAGTAGTACCTTGGAGAAAAAAATAATCTTTTCAATAATCAATGTCCAGTCATCTGGATAATAATATGGGGAAAAATAAATCTTGACCTTTACCATACATCACATACATATAAAAAAATCAATTTCTTATGGATATTAGACCTAAATGGGAAATGTAAAATGAATAAAGCTACTAGGAGAAAGCATAGGATACTATCTTTATAATCTTGAGGTTTATGATTTTATTTTTAAGTTTTTAATCTGTGTGTAGTTGACCCAGAATGTTACCTTAGTTTTGGGTGTATAACATAGTGATTCAGCTTCTTTATATGTTATGCTGTGCTCACCACAAGTATAGCTACCCTCTGGCACCATAGAGTACTGTTAGGATATCATTGACTATATTCCTTATGCTATGCCTTTTATTCCTGTGACTAATTCATCTCATAACCGTGGGAATTCACAATGTCTGGTTAGCTAAGATATGATAAACATAATCCTCCTTGGGAGACACTAGTTGAAAAGCAAAGGAGTGACCAGAAAACTGGGTCTCCTTTGAAGTTTTCTGGGCTGAAAACAGCCAGATCCTAACTGTAGCTCAATGCTATCCCCCAGGGGACAGATGATTAACTTAGGTTAGACATAAATCTTTAATAGTCACCTACCCCTGTGTGCAAGTCACAAACATAGATAGTTCTAATCACACAATGCCCATAAATGTCACTGCCCTTGTTATTGAAACTCTACATTTTTTTTCTAATCTTGATTTTTTCGTAGCATGCATGATAAAAATGGAGGTAGAGTTTGGTTTGGGACCTTTCTCCACTAGAGCATTTGATCCCCAGGCCCTCTTCTTTCTCCTACTTAGGTGTCTGGAGTAATCTTTTCATTTGCCATCTCAGGGTTTGCTGGCTAAACCTGTATCTCCCACACCCTTTCACCCATTTTGCCCATCTCCCATCTTCCCTCTGCAAACCATCATTTTGTTCTCTCTATCCATAGGCCTGATTCTGCTTTTTGTTAATTAGTTTCATCTTTTTTTTTTAAGATTTTATTTATTTGACAAAGAGAGACACAGCGAGAGAGGGAACACAAGCAGGGGGAGTGGGAGAGGGAGAAGCAGGCTTCCCGCGGAGCAGGGAGTCCAATGCTGGGCTCCATCCCAGGACCCTGGGATCATGACCTGAGCCAAAGGCAGACGCTTAATGACTGACCCACCCAGGCGCCCCTCGTTTCATCTTTTAGATGCCACATATGAATTAAATCATATGGTATTTGGTTTTCTCTGACTAAATTATTTCACTTAGCTTAATACCCTCTAAGTTGAACCATGTTGCCACAAATGGCATGATCTCATCCTTTTTTATGGCTACATAAAATCCTATTATATAGTGGCCATTGTAAATAATACTTCAATAAACATAGGGTGCATATATCTTTTTGAATTAGTATTTTCATTTTCTTTGGGCAAATACCCAGTAGTGGAATTAGTGGATTATATGGTATTTCTATTTTTTAATTTTTTAAGGAAACTTCCTACTGATTTCTACAGTGGTTGCACTGGTTTGCATTCCCACCAATGGTACATGAGGGTTCCTTCTCCATATCCTTGTCAGCATTAGTTATTTTTTTTCTCTTTCCTTTTCTTTTCTTTCCTTTCCTTTCCTTTCCTTTTTTCTTTTCTTTCTTCCCCTTCTTTCCTCCTTTCTTTCCTCCTTTCTTTCTTTCTTTCTTTCTTTCTTTCTTTCTTTCTTTCTTTCTTCTTTCTTTCTTTCTTTCTTTCTTTCCTTTCTTTCTTTCTTTCTTTTTCTTTCTTTCTTTTTCTTTCTTTCTTTCTCTCTTTCTTTCTCTCTTTCTTTCATTCTTTCTCTCTTTCTTTCTCTCTCTCTCTCTTTCTTTCTTTCTTTCTTTCTTTCTTTCTTTCTTTCTTTCTTTTTCTTTCTTCTCTTTCATTCTTCTTTCTTTCTTTTCTTTTCTTTCTTCTTTTTTCTTTTTCATTTCAGGTGTAGGATTTAGTGATTCACCACTTACATTCAACAGCCACTGCTTATCACAAGTCCCTCCTTAATACCCAACACCCATCCCCCCACCTACCTCCCCTCCAGCAAGCCTCAGTTTGTTCTCTATAGTTAAGAGTCTATTTGATGGTTTGCCTCTCTCTCTCTCCTGCCATGACCATCTGTTTTGTTTCTTAAATTCCACATACGAGTGAAATCATATTGTATTTGTCTTTCTCTGACTGACTTATTTCCCTTAGCATAATACTCTCTAGCTCCATCAATGTTGTTGCAAATGGCCAGATTTCATTCTTTTTTTTGGCCAAATAATATTCCATTATATATATTATATATATATATATATATATATATATATATGAAATATACACACATATATATATGAAACATATATATAATATGAAACATGCATATATATGTATGTTACATACATATTACATCTTCCTTACCATTCATCAGTTGTTGGACATTTGGGCTCTTTCCATAATTTGGCTATTGTTGACAATGTTGCTATAAACATTGGGGTGCATGTATCCTTTCAAATTTGTGTTTTTTGTATCCTTTGGGTAAATACCTAGTTGTGCCAATGCTGGATTGTAGGGTAGTTCTATTTTTAACTTTTTGAGTAACTTCTATATTGCTTTCCTCAGTGGCTGCACCAGTTTGCATTTCCACCAACAATGTAAGAGGGTTCCCATTTCTCTGCATCTTTGCCAACATCTGTCATTTCCTGTGTTGTTAATTTTAGCCATCTCACAGGTGTGAAGTGATATCTCATTGTAGTTTTGATTTGTATTTCCCTGGTGAGGAGTGATATTGAGCATCTTTTCATGTGTCTGTTGGCTGTCATCTGTATGTCTTTTATGGAGAAATGTCTATTCATATCTTCTGCCCATTTCTTAACTGGATTATTTGGTTTTGGGGTGTTGAGTTTAACAAGTTCTGCATATATTTTGGATACTAACCCTTTATCCGATATGTCATTTGCAAATGTCTTCTCTCATTTTGTAGGTTGTCTCTTTGTTTTGTTAATTGTTTCCTTTTCTGTGCAGAGGCTTTTATTTTGATGTAGTCCCAATGGGTTATGTTTGCTTTTGTTTCCCTTGCCAGAGAGGATGAATCTAGAGGATGTTTCTATGGCTATGTAAAAGAAATTACTGCTTGTGTTCTCGTCTAGGATTTTTATGGTTTCAGGTATCACATTTAGGTCTTTAATCCATTTTGAGTTTCTTTTTGTGTATGGTATAAGAAAGTGGTCCAGTTTCACTCTTTTGCATGTAGCTGTCTAGTTTTACCAGCACCATTTATTGAAGGGACTGTTTTTTCCTCATTGTATATTTGTGTTGTCTTTGTCATGAATTAATTCACCATGTAAGTGTGGGTTTACTTCTGGCTCTCTATTCTGTTTCATTGATCTATGTGTCTATTTTTACACCAGTACCATACAGTTTTGATTACTACAATTTTGTAGTATATCTTGAAATCTGGAATTGCACTACCTCCAGCTTTGTTCTTCTATTTCAAGATTGCTTTGGGTATTTAGGATCTTTTGTGATTCCATATACATTTTAGTATTATTTGTCCTAGTTCTGTGAATAATGCTGTTACTATTTTGATGGGGATTGCATTGAATCTGTAGATTGCTTTGGATAGTATGAATATTTTAAAAATATTAATTCTTCCATGAGCATGGAATATCTTTCCAATTGTTTGTGTTGTCTTCAATTTCTTTCCTCAGAGTGTTATAGTTTTTAGAGTCCATGTCTTTTACCTCCTTGGTTAAATTTTTCATAGGTATTTTATTCTTTTTGGTGCGACTGTAAATTAAATTGTTTTCTTAATATCTTTTTCTGGTACTACATTGTTAGAGTATAGAAACACTCCCAATTTTTGGGCATTAATTTTATATCCTGCAATTTCACTGAATTATTTTATTACTTCTAACAGTTTTTCATTGAGTCTTCAGGGTTTTCTATGTATAGTATCATGTCATCTGCAAATGGTGACAGTTTAACTTTTTCTTATCAAAATGGATGACTTATATTTATTTTTCTTGTCTCATTGTTGTGGCTAGGACTTCTAGGAGGTACAGAATTATTTAGCCAGTGCTAAATATTACAGGAAAATGATCATTTTGGTTACATTAAAATGTAAATTAGATTACATTTATATGAAGAAACTATTGGTGGTATCACCAAAAGGCACCATTAATAAGGTGAAAATCAAGCTATGGTTTTAGGGTAGTTGCTTAGAATTACTGTATCTAACATAGCACTTGGTTGTCTTAAAATTAACAACAACAAAAAAGAGTCTAACAATGTAATATAATAAATGAACAAAGGATACAAGTAGGCATTTCACAATAGAGAATATACGTATTCTCTAGACATAAAAAGGTGCTCAAGCTAACACTAATTGGGGAAAATGAGAAATAACTTTATATTGTGATGACATTTACATGTCCTTCAGAATGGCCAAAATTAATTTGTTTAAAAAATATTTATTTATTTATTTTAGAGAACGAAAGAGAGAAAGTGAGAATGTGCACAAGTGGGGGAAGATGCAGAGGGAGAGGGAGAGAAGCAAATTCCCCACTGAGCATGGGGCCCAACACAGGGCTTGATTTCATGACCCATGAGATCACCACCTGAGCCTAAACCGGGAGTTGGTCCCTTAACCAACTGAATCACCCAGGAGCCCCAAAATTACAATGCTAATATTAATGTTTGGCAAATATATAGTGTAATTTAAATTGTCCTACAATTTTTGTGGGGATGTAAATATGTACAACAGATTTGTAACCATCTTTGGCATTATCAACCATAGCCAATTATGTATGGAGCCAATGACCCAGAAATTCCACTCCTGGGTATGTAATGAACAAATACACACATTTATGTTCACCAAAATGCACTTACAAAAATATTCTTAGAAGCACTATTTATAATAATAAACAATAATAGTAACAAAATAACAAATGTGCATCAGCAGCAGAATGGATAAATAAGCAGTCATATTTGGTGGTGCAGAGGGAAATGTGCATCAGCAGCAGAATGGATAAATAAGCAGTCATATTTTGTGGTGCAGAGGGAAATTTTATAGTGGTGACTGCTGCTTAACTGACTGAGCTAACCAGGTGCCCCCTAATATTGTTAGAGTTTTATTGTGCTGATACTGTATCATTTCTTGATCTAGATGATGCTTACACAGATTTGTTCAGTTTGTGAAAAATCAACAATCTGTTCACTTATGATTTGTGAACTTTTCTCTATATATGCTATATTCCATTAAAATATTTGCTTAGAATATAAGAATCTTGAATTAGCCAATGGAATGAAACCCCTGATTATTTTGCAATAGATTTGATTAGTATCAGTTTTTTTTAAAGATTTTATTTATTTATTTGAGAGAGACAGAATGAGAGATAGAGAGCATGAGAGGGAAGAGGGTCAGAGGGAGAAGCAGACTCCCCGCCAAGCAGGGAGCCTGATGTGGGACTCCATCCCAGGACTCCAGGATCATGACCTGAGCCGAAGGCAGTTGCTTAACCAACTGAGCCACCCAGGTGCCCTGATTAGTATCAGTTTTGACTGATGAGGTAAAATAACCATGAGACTTGTGTGCTGAATGAATTTTCCACTACTCTTTATGATCCATGACCTATGTAGCTTTGAAATTGAGTGAGCTAAGTGAACACTCAGACAGGTTCCCCGTTCCTTCATAAATGTCAGATCTATAGATTGTAGAACATTTTTTTTCTTGCAAGACACTTTTTTTATATGACTTCTAAGCTTCTATTTCCTTCCTCTAAAGTCTTCAACACCTATTCAAAATGTCTTTGCTATTTTTATACACACATTGTCATAATTATGATAGTAATACCAATAAGTAATAATAATCAAAATAATAACAACAATGATAGTAATAATAATTAAAAGTTAATATGATCCAGGTGCTGTTATAAGCAGCTTGTATGTTAATTCCTTTAATCTTCACCCCAGTCCTTTTCGATAGATATGATTGTTTTTCTATTTTAAAGTTCAAGAAACAGAGACACAGAGAGATTAAATAACTTGTCCAAGCTAAAAAAGCTGGTAGACTGCAAAATTGGATTTGAATCCAGGCAGTCAGCTTCTAGACTCCAAACTCCTTAGCATTATGTTATACTGCTATATGGACACTTTGGACCCATTGGGACAGGTTGGAAGTCAGATGCTTATAGACATTAAGATTTAGAGAGTATGGATAATATTTTCCCCATTTTACAGATAAGGAAACTAAATACCAGACTATTTATTTATTTTTTTAAAAAATTTTATTGTTATGTTAATCAGCATACATTACATCATTAGTTCTTGATGTAGTGTTCTATGATTCATTGTTTGTGCATAACACCCAGTGCTCCACGCAGAATGTGCCCTCTTTAATACCCACCACTAGGCTAACCCATCCCCCCACCCTCCTCCCCTCTAGAACCCTCAGTTTGTTTTTCAGAGTCCATCGTCTCTCATGGTTCCTCTCCCCGTCCGACTTACTCCCCTTCATTCTTCCCCTCCTGCTATCTTCTTCTTTTTCTTTTTCTTAACATAGGTTGCATTATTTGTTTCAGAAGTACAGATCTATGATTCAACAGTCTTGCACAATTCACAGCGCTCAGCATAGCACATACCTTACCCAATGTCTATCACCCAGCCACCCCATCCCTCCCACCCCCCACCACTCCAGCAACACTCAGTTTGTTTCCTGAGATTAAGAATTCCTCATATCAGTGAGGTCATATCATACGTGTCTTTCTCTGATTGACTTATTTCACTCAGCATAACACCCTCCAGTTCAATCCACGTCATTGCGAATGGCAAGATCTCATTCTTTTTGATGGCTGCATAATATTCCATTGTGCGTATATACCACTTCTTCTTTATCCATTCATCTGTAGACGGACATCTTGGCTCTTTCCACAGTTTCGCTATTGTGGACATTGCTGCTATAAACATGGGGGTGCACGTACCCCTTCGGATCCCTACATTTGTATCTTTGGGGTAAATACCCAGTAGTGCAATTGCTGGATTGTATGGTAGCTCTATTTCCAACTGTTTGAGGAACCTCCATACTGTTTTCCAGAGGGATTGCACCAGCTTGCATTCCCACCAACAGTGTAGGGGGGTTCCCCTCTCTCTGCATCCCCGCCAACATCTGTCATTTCCCGACTTGTTAATTTTAGCCATTCTGACTGGTGTGAGGTGGTATCTCATTGAGGTTTTGATTTGGATTTCCCTGATGCCAAACGATGTTGAGCACTTTTTCATGTGTCTGTTGGCCATTTGGATGTCTTCTTTGGAAAAATGTCTGTTCATGTCTTCGCCCATTTCTTGATTGGATTATTTGTTCTTTGGGTGTTGAGTTTGATAAGTTCTTTATAGATTTTGGATACTAGTCCTTTATCTGATATGTCATTTGCAAATATTTTCTCCCATTCTGTCGGTTGTATTTTAATACCAGACTATTTAAATAATTTCTGCAGATCATGCATAGAACAAAGAAAAAATCAGGATTGGAACCTGGGCTTTCAGACCAGGTCTAGAGCTCTCTATGAACCACAGTAAAATCTGGAGAAATTATTTCAAACTACTGAGAAAAATTAAGTGAAATTTGAAGCATTCCTCTAAGATCTCATATTGAGGGCATAGAAACATTCTGGACCTGATCTCGTTCCCATGTCCTCCCCAGAATCCCCCATTCTAAAGTAAAAGTTGGGACTTGAAGTTGTTTAGATCATAAAAGTAAGTATAATATCTGCTTGCTTCTCTTCCTATCTGTTGCCATCCCAAATTGATTTTCTTTTTGTCCTGTAACTTTGTGATTTAAATTACAAAGAAATATCTTATAATCTTGAGAAAGGTTAACTGACATATGAAGAAGGCTATAAAAGCAGGGTCACTGCCACACTGCCTTTGTCCATGAGTAAGTAGTTGTCAGCTAGAACAGGACCATTCATCTTGGCCACTCTCCTCTGCTATTTCTCAGGTGATGGTAAGGGCTGAACTTTATCTTCTGTGCTGAGGTAAAAAAAAATACTTGCTCATTACAGCAGTGGGGGAGTCCCCTGGGTGCAGTAAATGTCTTCATACATTTTCCTTGAGTGTAACAGAACATTATTCAGAATGGATGCTCTTGATGCATGTAGCATGACTGACAGTTTTATGTTCATCTTTTTATGGATCCACAAAGTCATATAAATAAATATTCTATTAACTGCCAGGAATCCGTTGGTAGCCATTGGGTGTGGTCCTATGGATCTTTGCAAATTCCCCCACATCTGTATAAGAAAGGTATTTATTTTGGAATCATTCAAGCAAAAGGAAAAGTAACCCTAATATGCTTTTAAAAAATTTGATTTGTTTTCTTTTCCTTTCTCTTCCTTCTCTTCTCCTCTCTTCCTTCTTTTTTACTTTACCAATATTGCAATATCATGCATGAAGCTAAAACACATCTTTTGAATATGAAACAAGGGAGTGAAGATACTTTTACCTACTAAAATAATTATAATGAAACTATTTAAGAAATATAACTAAAGGCAAAAGTTTAACCAATAAGATCTTAAATTAAAATAGAAACAACAAAGCTAACTTTGTAGACTTAAGCATTTTATGGTTTTTACACAATTTATAGATGAAGTTAATTTTCTGAAATGTGGTTCATTAACATTTTTATTGTTTGTCATATTTTTAAAATAATATTGTTATGTACCATTGGATAAAATTAATAGTGCATTAAAATGGTCTAACCTTAAATCAGGGACAGTTTGCTGTAACTAGAATTTTCAATTCTCTAATGATTTTTTTCTCTTCTATGAAGAAAAAAAAACTTTCTATATTAAAATGATGTATGAAGGCAAAAGGAAATTTATGATCTAAACTTGCTGCAAATCATTTGTATTGATCTGTTTTGTTTCCATTCTGCTGAAGCTAATGGAAATCATTTGTCACCTGACTTGTCCCAGCTGATTTGAAAACAAAACAAAACAAAACAAAAACAAAACACTGTACCATTTATCAGGCCAGCTGAAGGTCTGTTACAAGTATGCTTATGTCTGCAATCACCAAGATACATTCAATTTCTAGGGAAGTAGTGAAAATTAGGTTATATTGCTCAGAGGTTTAAAAATAAATTAAATATTGATATGAACATATATATAATATTCTAATAACAAGTAAATAGGGAAAATGTACTGGCTAGTAGAATACATAAAAGTAATATTTTAATAGTTTTGCATTTCAAGAGCTAAAATTAAGATATAATTATGTGATATCAACTATGGTAACATTATATACTTGGAAATAAAAGTTAACCTACCATTAGAGCAATGCATTTAAGGAAATCTTCTTTTCCTGACCCATAAATTCTGAGTTTGACTCTTTCCTTTAAGGAACATTTTTGGTGACTCAAACTTAAACTTTTAATCCTTATGATTTTTGTACATTTACTTACATGAAAAGAAAACTTCAGATGTGTATCTGTTTTTGTATCAGAGATTGATAAATTTGGCCTTGAGAAGCCAATTAGATTTTTATTATTTTCAAATTCTCATAAGATGTGTCATCTCTCCACCTAGCTCTTATCCTTCAGCTCAAGGTGAGAGGAGATTGGTCTCACAAACCTTTTGTGACATTCTTTCAAATTGTTAAAGAGCAGGAGTCATTGTATGAAAGATTATTTAGATTTTGTCATTATGGTATTTCAGGTACCAAATTATATTATAGTAGGACAAATTTACCCATGAATTAAAGTCACATGTAAAGCAGGACTGTAGAGCCCAGGCTAAGAGCAAACAAATTTCCAGAATTACACTGTCACTTTAATACACATTCCTATTTATTTATTTATTTATAAAGATTTTATTTATTTATTTGACAGAGAGAGACACAGGGAGAGAGGGAACAAAGCAGGGGGAGTGGGAGAGGGAGAAGCAGGCTCCCTCTCCCCGATGTGGAGGCTTGATCCCAGGAACCTGGGATCATGACCTGAGCCGAAGGCAGACACTTAACGACTGAGCCACCCAGGTGCCCCTCCTATTTATTTTCTAATGCACTACTTTTTTCCCCTATATCTCCTTATTCCTTCCCTATTACTTGAATAGTATAATTTGAGCACAGAGGTATAGAATAGACATTTATATCTTAAAATTGTTGATGCTGACAGCATAATTCATTCACTCATCCACTCTCTACATTCAATAAATGTTTCTCAAATACTTCTAGGAACTCTGAGAGATTTGAGGATACAGTGGTGCAGAAAAAGGAGACACTGTCTATGTTCTTTAAGAATTTAGATCTGAGCAGATTTGAGAATGTAATTCATTCTAGAGGTTTTTCTTGTCTGATAAATTCATGATATAAGGTAATTTAATAAGAAAAGGTAACAATAAGCTAGCTCAGGTTGGTCTTGAAATTTGGTCCTCTTAGTCATCTAATTTTTTAGTAGCATATTTTGGCCTAAATTCTTGTACAGGTTGATTATGGGTTTTGTTCTGTTTGTTTGTTTTTGTTGTTTTTTTCTAGTATCTAGAAAATTGGGAACCCTTGAGGAGAACGATTTAAAGTTTTCTATCTTTTTTTAAAATCTCTGTTAGATGTTCAACTCCTATTTGTTGAACATATAAGTGAGGGAATGAATGAATTAATTAATTAATGATTTCTCCCCTCATATTTAGCATTTCTTTGCATTTTCAAATTACAAGGGGAAAATCAACAATATTTACAAATTTGTCCAGTTGTGCTAAATAAAGCTTAAAATTTGTATTCATTATTTGATAACATTTTTGGGTACTGAGCTCCTATTTCTCATCACTCTAGTCGAACTTATAAACCTTGGATCAGAACTACCAGTGTCTTAGTCTGAACTTATGCATTTATTCACTCATTTATTCTTTTTTTTAATTTTTATTTTACTTATTTTTGTTTCTTAAAAGATTTGTTTATTTATTTGAGAGAGAGAGAGAGAGAGTGAGTGCAGGGGGTGGAAGAGGGAGGGGCAGAAGGAAAGCGACAGACAGAATCCTCAAGCAGACACCCGGTTGTGAGGCTTGATCCCAGGACCTTGAGATTATGACCAGAGCTGAAATCAAGAGTCTGCTGCTTAATCGATTGAGCCACCCAGGCACCCCTTAAGTTTTTATTTTAAACCTCCATACCCTCCAGCTGCATTAGGTACCTGGAAGGGGGTGGTGGTCGGACAAGACAGGAGATGAGGCCACACAGCTCCTCTTGACTCCGCAGGTGCCAGTCCATCCCACAGGGCACAAGCCCCCATGCTGCCCGCCCACAAGGGAGGCCACTTAGGTGCTGCCACAGACTGCCAACATCAGCGCCATCCTCCCATCCCTTCTTAAAGCCGCAGGGGAGGTTGACCCCCTCTGGCTTCCGCACTCCAATCACACTACTCTCAGTCCCTTCCTGCACCCCTGATCCATGCCCCGCTCACCACAGAGGGCAGTGGGGGGTGTGTGCTGCAGTGGGAAGTGGGACAAGAGTTGGCAGGGTGCATGGGGAGGGATGGCAGGGAAGGAGACTAGCCGGATAAATTTTGTTTTAATTGCAGTTAGATAACATACAATGTTGTATCAGTTTCAGGTGTATAATATCTTTATAATTAAAAGTCTATTTCTTGGTTAGTGTTTCTCTCTCTCTCTCTCTCTTTCCCTTTGTTCTTTTGTTTTTTCGTTCTTAAATTCCACATGTGAATGAAATCATACAGTATTTGTCTTTCTCTGACTGACTTATTTCTCTCAGCATTGTGCTCTCTAGCACCATCCATGTCATGGCAAATGACAAGATTTCATTCTTTTCTTATACCTGAATAATATTCCATTGAACATATATACTACCTCCTATTTATCAGTTCATCTCTCAATGGACACTTCAGCTGTTTCCATATCTTGGCTATTGTAAATAATGCCGCCATAAACATAGGGGTGCATGTGTCCCCTTGAATTGTGTTTTTGTATCATTTGGGTAAATACCCAGTAGTGCAATTACTGTGTCATAGACCTTTTTTTTTCTCCCTATATTTAACTTTTTGAGGAACCCCCATACTGTTTTCCACTGTGGCTGCACCAGTTTGCATTCCCATTAGCAGAGCAAGAGGTTTCCTTTTTCTCCACATCCTCACCGACACCTGTTGTTTCTTGTGTTGTTGATTTTAGCCATTCTGACAGGTTTGAGGTGATATTTCATTGTAGTTTTGATTTGCATTTCCCTAATGATGAGTGATGGTGAGGATTTTTTCACATGTCTGTTGGCCATCCATATATCTACTTTGAAGAAATGTCTATTCATGTCTTCTGCCCATTTTTTAATTGGATTATTTATTGAGTTGTGTAAGTTCTTTATACATTTTAGATACTAACTCTTTATCAGATATATCATTTGTAAATATTCTTTCCCATTCAGTAAGTTGTCTTTTAATTTTATTGATTGTTTCCTTTGCTGGGCAGAAGACTTTTCTTTTGGGGTAGTCCCAATAGTTTATTTTTGATTTTGTTTCCCTTGCTTCAGGAGACATAGCTAGTAAGAAGTTGCTATGGCTGATGTCAAAGAAGTTACTGTGTGTGTTCTCATCTAGGATTTTTATGGTTTCCTGTTTCATATTTGGGTCTTTAATCAGTTTTGAATTTATTTTTTGTGTATGGTATAAACAAGTGGTCCAGTTTCATTCTTTTGCATGTTGCTGTCCAGTTTTCTCAACACCATTTGTTGAAGAGACTGTCTTTTTCCCATTGGATGTTCTTTCCTGCTTTGTTAAATATTAATTGACTATGTAATTGTGGGTTTATTTCTAGGTTTTCTAATCTGTTCTATTGATCTCTGTGTCTATTTTTGTGCCAGTACCATACTGTTTTGAGTAGTACAGCTTTGCAATATAACTTGAAGTCCAGAACTGTGATGCCTCCAGCTTTGCTTTTCTTTTTCAAGATTGCTTTGGCTATTTAGGGTTTTTTGTGGATCCATACAAATTTTAGGAATGTTTGTTCTAGCTCTGTGAAAAATGTCAGTGGTATTTTGATAGGGATTGCATTAAATGTGTAGATTGCTTTGGGTTATAGACATTTTAACAATATTTGTTCTAATCCAAAAGCATGGAACATCTTTCTGTTTGTGTTGTCTTCAATTTCTTTCATCAGTGTTGTATAGTTTTCAGAGTACAGGTCTTTCACCTTTTTGGTTAGGTTTAGTCCTTGGTATTTTATAGTTTTTGGTGCAATTGTAAATGGGATTGATTCCTTGATTTTTCCTTCTGCTGTTTTACTATTGGTGTATAGAAATGCAACAGATTTCTTTACATTAATTTTGTATCCTGTGACTTTACTAAATTCATTTAATAGCTCTAGGCATTTTTTGATGGCATCTTCAGGGTTTTCTATATACAGTATCACATCATCTGCAAATAGTGAAAGTTTTACTTCTTCCTTACCAGTGTGGATGCCTTTTATCTCTTTTTGCTGTGTGATTGTTGTGGCTAGGCCTTCCAGTACTATGATGAATAAAAATGGTGAGAGTGGACATCCTTGTCTTTTTCCTGACCTAGGGGAATAGCTCTTTGCTTTTCCCCACTAACGATGATGTAAGCTATGGGTTTTTCATATATGGCCTTTATTATGTTGAGGTATGTTCCCTATATTTTTTGAGGGCTTTTATCATGAATGGATGTTGTACTTTGTCAAATGCTTTTTCTGTGCCTATTTAAATGATCATATGGTTCTTATCCATTCTCTTATTAATGTGATGTAACATGTTGATTGATTTGTGAATATTGAGCCACCCGTGCAACCCAGGAATAAATCTATTCACTCATTTATTCATTCAACAAACACTGACTGAGCACTTGCTAGTAGTTGAGTACAGTGATGGAGATAAGAAGGAGAATTGTAGAAGGCCTTGCTTTGAGGAACTCAGTGTAGTGGAGGATGCAGTCATGTATAGGGAAAAAATATATTTGCTATGGCATAATGTGTAATCTAATAAAATTATAAAAAAAATTCTTTGAGGGCTCCTGGGGGGCTCAGTTGGTTAAGCGACTGCCTTCAGCTCAGGTCATGATCCTGGAGTCCCAGGATCGAGTCCCGCATCGGGCTTCCTGCTCGGCAGGGAGTCTGCTTCTCCCTCTGACCCTCTTCCCTCTCGTGCTCTCTATCTCTCATTCTCTCTCTCTCAAATAAATAAATAAAATCTTTAAGAAAAAAAAATTCTTTGAGACAAACCATGAGAGACTCTGGACTCTGGGAACAAAATTGAGGGTTACAGAAGGGAGGGCGATGGGGTAACCCAATGATGGGTATTAAGGAGGGCACGTGTGGTGATGAGCACTGGTTGTTATACACAGTTAATCAATCATTGAACACTACATCAAAAACTAATGATGTAATGTATGGTGATTAACATAACATAATAAAATTAAAAAAAACCCTAATGATGTACTATATGCTGGCAACTGATAATAAAGAAAGGGTACCCATCGTAACAAAAAAAATTCTTTGAGTATAGAAAAAAAGGAAGCAAATAATACTCCAGAAAATCGTTGTAGAGGAGAAAGGAAAGACATAGGAAAAAAAGACATAGATGTTTATAGACATAGAAAAATAAGGGATATTCAGGTCAATGTGAAAAATTCAATGTGGGAGAAGAGGTATTTTGTAGTCTGATGTTGAAGGATGTTAAAAAAAATGCCACCTAAGAAATCTCATATTTCTACTCAAGGGAACAGGATCACCAGAAGTTTTGAAAAGGAGGAAAAGTAAAAGCCATTCTTTTGTAATTAGTGAAGAAAAAGGATTATATGCTTAAGTAACAACTTAGAAAATAGAGAAAAAAAACCGCAAAAGCAGAAAATAATGATGACTACCCATTTTAACATCAGCCTAATAACCTATAACAGAAAGGTACTCTGTGCTAACATTTAGAGTATATATTATTGCAAAATAAACTTCTAACATGCAATTTCAACATACCACTCCTTTGGTGTTGTGATACAGAATCATATACATGCTCTTTAATCCATGACTGCAATTGATGATATATTTCTATATTTATCGATATGGAAAGATGTTTTAACATCCATTAATGTTAAATTTGAAGAGTAGATTTTACATGTAAAATGTTAAATGATTAGGGGTGCCTGTGTGGCTTAGTCAGTTGAGTGTCTGACCCTTGGTTTCAGTTGGGCCCAGGATCTCTGGGTCGGAGGATCTAGGCCCACGTCAGTCTCTGCACCCAGCAGGGAGTCTGCTGGAGATTCTCTCTCTCTCTCTCTCTCTCTCTCTGCCTCTGCCCCTACCCCCCACTTATGCGTGTTCTCTCTTTCTTTCTGAAATAAATAAAACTTTAAAAAATAGTTAAATGATTAGAAAATTTAGTCCCATGAAGAAAATACACATATAGTGAAGTTATAGTAAATAAATCTGTGTATTTAAATCATGTAGACATATCAATGATATATAACTAAGAATTAATAAATGTACCCAGATATAAAGACATGACATTGAATGTGGAGTGGGGAGAGATTATTTAGGAAATGCTATGGAGACAACAGGGTACCCATCAGGAAAAAAGATAAAGTTTATACCTATCCATGCCTTAAACAAAAATAACTTCCAGATCAATCAGAGATGTAAACACCAGAACAGAAAAGAAGCTCTGAATTCTAGAAAAATACACAGGAACATTTTATTCTGTGTATAATGACCTTAGAAGTTAAAGGGTTTCCAAATATGACACAAAACTGAGAAGCCAGAAAATAACAAATTGATTAATTTGCCTACATCTTTAAAAAATATTTATTTGGCAATTCACTAAAACCGAACATACAAACAAAACCCCCCCAATCTTGAAAATGCTTGTAAACACAATGCACAAATATAACTAATATCCTCAATATAACATATTCCTTCAAAATATATATATATATTTTTTAAGATTTATTTATTTATTATTTTAGAGAGAGACAGAGCTCAGGGGAAGGGGCAGGGGGGGAGAGAGAGAGAGAGCACCTCACGCAGACTTCTCACTGAGTTCAGAGCCTGATGAGGGGCTTGATCTCACAATGCTGAGATCATGACCTGAGCCAAAATCAAGAGTTGGGACATTTAACCGACTGAGCCACCCAGGCACCCTTATATATTTTTATATACTTAAAATAAATTTTAATAATTATTTTATCTGAACACACTTCTACATAGATCCTGGGAAGCAGAGTTGTAAGGATGAAGTCAATGAAAACTGATTTACCCAAAGTGATTGGTCTCATAATTCTTTCTTTGGAATGGATGAGTTGTATGTATTAGGGTTGTATATATCAGACACAGAAAGATGTAACAAATCTTTTTCAAGAATTCATGTCTGAGAACATGTTTGTTTAGGGTTGTTGAGAAACAATAAAGTATTATTTTGGAAATGCTAACAGTTTAATGGATTTTGAAAAAGCTGTCAATTTAATTTTCTGATTTGCCTGGCAGTCGCTAAAATATCTAGACTCACTATTTAATTGCACACTTAGTTCTTTTTTAAACTTTTTAAATTTTTACTTATTTTTATTATCATGTTATGTTAATCACCATACATTGCATCATTAGTTTTTGATGTAGTGTTCCATGATTCATTGTTTGCATATAACACCCAGTGCTCCATGCAGAATGTGCCCTCTTTAATACCCATCACCAGGCTAACCCATCCCCTCACCCCCCTTCCCTCTAGAACCCTTAGTTTGTTTCTCAGAGTCCATAGTCTCTCATGGTTCGTCTCCCTCTCCAATTCCCCCCCTTCATTCTTTAGAATAGTTCTAAGCTTTTCAAATTTCTAGAGGAAATGCAGTCTTTATAGGTGAAATTAAGGTCTGGAAGTCTTTTATGAAATAGCTTTGTCTTTTTAGTAGCCTCTCCATTTGGCTGCTGGTAAAAATGATTTCATTTCTTTAGTGTGGTCACAGCCATATAAATCAAACTCAGAAGTAAACCAAGAAACTATTTCAATTTGGGGATAATTTTATAATCTGATAGTGATCAGGGTATTTCTTATTTTTTGTTTATGTTTTTCTGTTTGCTTGTTTGTTTTGTGTATAAAATCAGAAACATTATTTTAAAACCACTCAGAATTTATAATTCATTTTACATTAACAACTTTCTCACCTTTTCCTTAGAAAAAAATTAGTTATCTTTTGAATGTTTATCAATTTTGCTCTTCTTAAAGCAAATAATATATTTTTATTTACTTACTATAGCTATTCATTTACTAAGGAGTTGCTTTTCTTTCTGTAGAGCTGGGTACAACTACCATTTTTCATTTTATATACCTGCATTTGGAATGACAGGTTTTTTTTCTTTTGTTTTTGAATGATAATTTTGCTCTATGTAAAGTGCAATATTCTACTTGTCTTGAAAAGATTGGGTTTTTTCAATATATATATATATTTTGTGAAGTAGGAACATTATAAAATGATTAGGTTTTCTTCTAAAAAAAAAAGGAAGGAGTAACTGAGATATGAGGATGAATGATTATAAGACAACATCAGCTTGCGGTAAAAGTACCTAAATAGATTAGGTTCAGCTTCCCTGTCATCTAATAGGATCTTTCCTCTACTCTTTTCTCTCTGAGACTCTAATAGCCTTTTCTTGTTGTTTCTCTCTATGAAACTCTAAGACCCTTTTCTTGTATTTTCAAGCTCATGAAAAGTTATTATTGAAGTATAATATATCTAAAAAATCTATACACTATAGATATATGGTTCAATAAATTATCACAAACGTACACCTTGAATAATCACTCATAAGAAATAGAATGTTACCACTGTTTTAGAAGTTTCCTTTGTGTCCCATTCTTGACATTTCATTTTGCAAGAGTAACTACTATTCTAATCTCTTCAGTATAAATTAGTTTTGTCTGTTTTTTTCTTTATATAAAAAGAATCATACACGTGTACAATTTTTTGGCTGACTTCTCCATGAACATGACAATCACCATATTGTTGTGTATAGTGGTAGATTGTTCACTATAATTTCTGAATAATATACATAATGTGACTACAACAGAATTAATATATTCATTCGCCTGTTAATATTTAATGTTCTACCTTTCCTATCTACTGCTTTAATGTCATGTTTTGCTATCCAGGAATTGCACTACCTTAAGGTAATTTCTATCAAAGCATTACCATCTAGAATTTCTTACTTTTTGCTTGCTGATCTCTCTGAATCACTCCTTCTGCAGAGAGAACATATTTTCTCATTTTGGTGTTTCTTTTTGGCAACCCGATCACAAAGACAATAGCTAAGACAAAGCTAATAGCAAATACCAACCTTTTTGATTTAACACACTCTTCTCTGTTTTAGTCTTCAAGTGCTCAGAAATAGGAATTGTTGAAGCTACATTGAGGTGAGTTCAAACACAACCTACTGTTTTAGGAAAAGCCACTTCCTTGCAGAGCTCCTGTTACTGAGTCGAGGCTATTTTTCTGAATCAAGCACATTTTCTAGATCATGTAAAACTTCCATGCAACATATTCTAACTCCAACTTACCTCCAAACATCTAGTTATTTTACATTTTTACAAGTATAGGATATGAAAGAAAGGCAGTTGGGAAGCACACATTTTCAGAAATATTAAAACAGATATTTCCTCGCTGGAACTGTTGGAAGGATGAAGTAACTGTTTTCTAAAGAGTTGTGAAGGAGACTGATTCTGCCTTAGATGTGTTCAAGAAATTGTTTAAGATATACCTGAGATTTATACCAGGACAGAGACGGACATGCATTGTCTCCAGGGTCCTGGAAATCTTAGAAGCACTTCTATACTCCTATTTATATAAAACTATTTTAATCATTCTTCTTCAAAAGTTGTGCTCCCAATTTCTTACAGATTCTCTAAGGAGTCTCATTATTTCATTTTAAAATACATTATCCATCTAATCATTTTGATGACTCCAAATAAATTATACATTCTTGGAACATTCTTATGTTCTTATTCTTATTGACTCATTTATTTGCCAACTGTATTATTAAATTTGGGCTGAAAACTCAGTTGTAGAAAAAGAAATCAATTCTATTTTTGTAGAAGTAGACAGAACTGGCATGGAAGAAGCTGCTGCTCATGGAAGATTCATTAAGTAATAATTACCCTATGCATATTTGGGACATTACATTTGTTTTGGCTAAGAAAATATTAAGAATTTTTTCTACCTAGTATTTTTTTGGGAAAAAATTTGCTTAAAGAGTCTATTGTTTTCTTTCTGTAAAGTCGTCATAAGAAATCAACTTTATTTTTTTAATTTAATTTTTTATTTTTTTATTATGTTCAGTTAGCCACTGTATGGTACATCATTAATCTTTAATGTAGTGTTCAGTGATTCATTAGTTACGTATAACAGTGCACATCACAACACATGTTCTCCTTTAAATATCTTTGAGAAAAGTATTGGATCTAATGTCTCTTCATACAAGTACATTCTTTCCCCAAGAATTTTATGATCAGAATATCTCCAGTGCTTAGTGGATAACCACATTCAAGGTATTGCTTTTTAATGACATTGCTTATGTCAATTGACAGATAACTGATTGCCAGTGGATATGCATAATGGCACTATTTTTTAAATCCTACAACTTCTTCTTGGCTGTATGAAATCATTTCAATAGTACATGCTTCTGAAAGAATGTAAGGGACATTACAGTGATGATCTGTCAGTTCTTTGGTTCCAAGAGGGGTGCACAACATCTTGTGAATGCCAGTGTCTTTCATCTTGGGATTAGCTTTTCCTTCTGATGCTCTTTCAGAGCACTCATTTAAAAACAAATAAGTTTTATCAGATGAGATTACAAAAAAACCATTTCAAAGTGTTAATTTCAATTTTTTTATCATCCCTGTTTGCTTGTGAATATCTGAATTTCTAGTATTAATAATATTTGTCTGGATATAGTCTATGTTTTAATTCTAAAACTTTGGCTCTGTTACTTTGGGTGGCACTACAGTTGGAAGGGGGAAACACAGTCATGTCAAACAGTAAGCACAAATTTACTAGGCCTCATTTTGTAGGGACAGGAAAGGAAGACAGGAAGATTTCCTGGAGAGTCAATGTTAATTAACTTATTTTATCAATTATCCTGATTTTGACATTGGATTTAGCACTTTTATTCAACTACACATTAACTCAGTATTTGCATTCCAAATATGGATATTTATAAATATAAATCTGTCCTCTGACACAATATAACCAAACTCATTGGTCATTTACTCATTTTCCATAGTTAATGTAAAGAAAGAAAAAAAGTCTGTGAAATAATTAATTGTTAATCACCTATGAAACAATGCTTATTATGACATCTGAGATAAAGTTGTGTCTAGAAGGAATTTCTTGCCCTTAGTTTAAGGTTCAGTGGTGCATGGCAATCAAGGGATATTCATAGAAGTTCTTGGGGATAAAAATTCTCCTTTCTCCTCCTTCTTCCAGCTCCTCCTCCTTCCTTTTTTCTCTGATATTTCGATAAAATCTTCATGATTCTCCTTTTGTAGAGGCATTTGTATATTCATGATTGCAACATCTTTTCTAGTGGGATCTCTCACCTAAAATATAACTCTCCTGAGTTGTTTCTCAAGCTTTGTCCTGAGACTAGACTCTAATGCAGGTTTGCTACATACAGGCATGAAAGCAGTTTTCAGAATAAACTCAGGAAGGATTGTCGCATAGACTAAGGAGGAGTTTGACTATATTATGGCTCTACAGTAATTTCTTGGGCTCTGCTTATAAAAATAGTTTAATTGGTCTATAGTTTTGTGAAATGCTAAGTGAGGTACTCCTTCTTGGAGATTCACAAATCATATTAGTAAATTACAAACTTCAGAAGGTGTATCTGTGATTGAGCTTTTTAGATGCTTTAATTTGGTTAAATCTATGTAACTCAGTTTTTTTTCCAAAATTATTATTATGTTTTATAGGGAACAGCTTTGGATGTATCATGGAAGGCACTGTGGAAAATGTTAGCTTCTGGTTATGACAGTACAGATATCAGTAATTGCTAAAAAGGAATTGAATACTTCTTTTGGGATAGCCATTCTGTTCAGTGCTTCATATGGATTATAAAATTTAATTTTCTTAAAGACCTATAAAATTAGTACTATTGTTATCCCCAGCTTATAGATGGGGAAATAGATGGTTAAAAATATTGCCCAGGATCACTCAGTTAGATAAGAGGCAAGGTCCTTATATGAAACTGAGCAGATCTTAGATGATAGCATATTTAAAAAATTGTATAGTATAAAATTTGCTACTCAGTGTGGTTCAAGGATCACATCTGCAAGGTTGTTAGAAATGCACTAAGAGTGGATGAGCTATAGTTTTTGTCAGTATAATCTGGGCAAAGGTCCTTGGAGATGGTTTTCTTCCCAATATACAGAAAAGTTGCTCTAGGGAGAGCGCTTTAGCTGCAGCACTATTTCTTTTTGCCTTACCTAGAATATGTGCTTGATATCATAAGGCAATAATCAGAAGGAGAAGCCAAGACAGGACAGGAAGGATTATGGGAAGGCAAGATTGAAGGAGTCTAGGATACTAGTGATATTAGGACACAATTCATATCCTGAGTTGTTGACCTACAGCATGCTTATAATATAAGGAAAATAAACTCCCATTTCATTTATTTACCATTATCAAGTTTACATCATTTTTATCCAAAATCATTTATCAGTGCCGTGAGCATTGTGGTTTTGGCTCTCAAGTAGTTTACATTGTAGCTTAGGACATTAGACAAACAGTAATCAGTAACTTTAAAACGAAGTTGAACATGTAAGATGAATTAATTGATTAGTTGTGTAATATAAAGTATGTCAGTCCATATCAGAATATTATCACTAAGTGTTAGAATAATCAGAAAGGGCTTCAGAGGAAAGATGGATTCCTGGCTAGACTTTGTATGATGGATATACTTTGGGCAGGTTATGGAGAGAAGAAATGGCTTTCTGTGATTTGAGAATACAATCTGTAAGGACAAGAATGTGGGAATGGGATTTCCCCCCCCCCCGGTAAAACTGATCCTAGTATTACACTATAAAAGAGTGTGAAATGGGAGGTGAGACGGAACCACATAATGGATAGCTTTTAGATCCAGCCATAGGAATTTAATATCATCTTATTGGACATTTTAGTACTTCCATAAATGAAATGAAGTAATCTGCTATAATGTTGATTTAAATTTTTGTATTAGAGTAATTTTCCACAATAAAATGTTATCGAGTGAAACTTTACTGCAAACAGTATAATAACCATTCTTATTTGGATAGAGCATCATTATTGATTCAAGTAAACTTGATAGTTGTTTACAATGGTAACCATTTTACTATATATATATATATATATATATGTCATTTAGTACCATTTGTTAAATATCTGCTCTATTCACTGTTTTATCTAGGAGGTTAAAGAATAGGAAAAAAGAAAAAAAAGCCACTAAGTCCCTTATAGTATGAAACACACACATAGGATATAACATGTAATGCTATATATAATTCTTTTTAGTTATATACATGATATAGGTGTTCTAACTTTTTAAGAAAGAGAGGGAAGAGAAAAAGCAAAGGATAAAGAGAAAAAAATCTGTCTAATGGTCTTGACATATTTTTAAAGAAACTAAAAGGGATTATATTTGACTAGCTGAATAAATGGACATTGAACAAGCATTAATTGATTCTATCAAATATATATTTTTTAATACATACTGTGTTTCAGGCATTCATTCAGTATTAGGGATAAACATTAAGGGAAAAGCAGATCTTGCTTTCTAAGAATGGACATTATATTAGAATTAATCAAGCCATAAACAAATATCCAGAAGTGATAATAAGTGTTAAGAACAACATTAAATGAGAAACGTGATACAGAGCAGTGTTACAGAAGGGTGTCATTTTTTAAAAGGGTAATAACAATGATACGAAAGAAAAGAAGGGGATGAGCCATTTAGACATTTTGGGAAAAATCTGAGGAATAGCAAAAAATCAAGTATGGTTAGGGGAGCATGGGCATGGGAAGAATTATAAATCTTTAGTTAAGAGAATTAGCCAGGAGTAGAACTTGTACAGTCATTTAGGCAATAATAAGGATTTGCATGGAGCAAAGTGAAGATAAATTGGACAGTTTTGAGGAAATAAGTGACATCAGTTGATCTGTGCCTAAGATGGCCATGGTGGCAACTATGTGTAGAATAAGACGTGTAGGGGGGCAAAGACGGAACTTGGGGGCCAGTTATGACACACAAATACAGATGGGAGTGAGGAAGTGAAAAGTAATCAGATTTTTTATATCTGTCTCAGGAAAAACTGATAGGAATGTGGATGGATTTTGTGTGGATGAACATAGAAAAAAAGATATCAAAAATAGATATTGTGACATTTATTAAATAGCCACTAGAGATGTAGAATAGGCAATTTGGATATATGTCTTGTGTGTAAAGGTGAAGTAACTATTAGAAATATAAAATGAGGTATTCATAGCATAAGACTGTATTAAAATCCAGGAGACTGTATGAGGTCTCTTAGGGAGGGAGGGAAGATAATGAAAAGTGTAGGGCTAAGACCTGAGCCCTGGGACTTTCTAAGATATTGGGTTGGTCAAATTCAGAGAACCATAAAATATTAAGGAAAAGTGCCTGTGAAACATGAGAAGTAGGGAGAATGTTTTCTAAGTACTATCAGAGTCTTAGCAGAAACTGGTTAAATAATGTCATTGGTTCTTGTAAGATGAGCTAGAATTGACAAGCACAGGTGGTGATGTGAAGATGAAAATGACCTTGATAAGGTAGTCCACGCTGTTCAGGTGCACTACTACTTTATCAGGCAATGCTTCATCTCCTAGGCTTCCTTCACCCCAACCGCCATCAGTGAGTCATATAATGTGAAATTACTGCATAGTTAAGTGTTATCACCACCCGACTCACCATCAGTCATGCTGCCCATGTTGTTGTGTGCAATGGAGTGATTCGCTTCCAGCATCTTACCTGAAGAGCTACTTTCAAAGTTACACTGGTACCACTGTTTTAGCCTGAGGTCCACCTCAAAATCTGGAGAATGACATAAGGGTTTACTTTGGGACAGTGATGCCAGGGAACAGGAGTGAATGATCAGTGAGACTGAAGCAAAGCAAGAAGATAAACCCAATTCAAAGATGTATTGTATATCTGCTCACTGCTTTGAAAACAAGCCTTTCTTCCCTCCTTACCAGGAGCATGGGCCCAGGATTATTTATTTCTGAAATAATGGAAGGAGCACTGGTTGATGGTTTTTTGCCGAAGCATTAACTCTCTCAGACTTCTAGGTTATGCTTATGTGACAGCAGAGTATCTCCAGCAGCATCTCCCATTGTGTCTTCAGGGAAATGAATGTTTTAGGATAAATGTAGTCAAAATTTGGATGGAAGTAAAGCAAAGATAATGTGAGTGGGTGGCCAAGAGATCTCTGGTATTTTCTCTGAGAGACTGATGGTTTAAATGAGATATGAATAACATTAAAGAGTTAACTTCCAGGAGTGCAATGGTGCATGAATGTGTGCGCATGCCCCTGCACACATGTATGTGTGTTTGGATTCATGAGTAGAAAATTGGAATGCCGGTAGATGGAAAGGACGTGTGTGAAGACCATGAAACAGGAGGGCCTATGCAGCATGTGAGGACTTGAAGGAAAGCCAGAGTGGTTAGGATACACAAAGAGGGGAAAAAACAAAACTAGAAGAGGCTAGAAATATAGGAAGAGACTAATTCCACAGAGCCTTCTGGGCCATGTTAATGATTTTGGTCTTCGTCTGAAGAACAATGGATTTTACAAAGGAAAAATATATATATATATTTACATTTGCTTTTGGAAGGTAGCTCTTGCTGCAATGTGGGAATATAATAAAGGGGGCTAAGACCAAATGCAGTAAAACACATAAGATATTTTTAGTAATTTCAGCTAGAAATGACGGTAGTTTATATTGCATTTTGTGGCTAAGGAATGAAGGGAAATAAATAGATTCAAGAGATATTTCAGAGCAAAAATGAGAGAACTTGGTTATAGGTGGGATATGTGGAATGAAAAAGAGAGACATTAAAGATATCTCCTAAAAAGATGTACATGCCATTTACTGACTAGGAAGCAGTAGGGGGAGGCTCAGTCCAGGTTGGGATATGTGGTTCATTGGCTTGGCTTTCAATATGTTGAATCTGTTTAACCTTGCAGCATTTGAGTAGAAACATAAAAACACTTTGCATGTGAGAAACTGAAGATTATTTAGCTTTAGATAATTGCTTTCTAAATCATTTTTCAAGCTTTGTATGGTTAATGAACTGCCAGTGGCAATATTTATTTATTTATTTATTTTAAAAAGGACTGCTAACCTTTCTAATTTTTTTTTTGATGGTGCTAACAGATCCTTTAATAGCAGAATGTGGTAATCATGGGATTAATTATTGCTAAAGTAGTTTTAAAAAAGAAAAAAGAAATAAAACTTAAACCTGACACAATCTGACCAAACGTGTCAATGTACAGTTTCAAGGTTATTTTTACAAAATACCTACATTTACACAACAGGCTTCTGGCAGCATTTTCAGACAAAGGTTCTTTTAATTTATCCTGACATGCTATAAATTAATGAATTACACTATTTAAAGAATTACTGTCAGTAAGCTTTTCTTTCTCTTGGGTCAGAGGGAGGCAAGAAAAGAGTGCATTTGAGATTGAGAGGAAGCACAGATTACAGAGGGAAAAGAACAGGGGCTTAGGGAGAGTCAGCAATCACATGAACCTCACCTGGTGGGATGCTCTCCAAGGTTAAGAATCAACCAGCTCAACTCCAATTAACAAGGAACTTAAAGAAAAACTACAAAATCGTAGTTAAACCCTTTAACGCTTTCATTCTTAATCAAACTCAGTCCAGCTGTGTAGTCTGAGGCTGCAGGAGTTACACCACCAAGCCCTGGCAGCTGCAGCACTAGGGACTGTGCCTGCAAGTCACTAAAAAAAGAAAAATGAAAGAATGCCTTTCCCCTTCAGACCACACACACACACACACACAAATTAAATAAGCAAATCTGAGGAAAAGTTATAACACTAAATCTAAAATGATTTGCAAAGGAATAGTATGTAACAAATGGCTTGAAGTAGTCTATTAAAAAATTGGGGAGATTTTGATTTCATAGTGAGTCAGCAAGGCATTTTTGTTGTTAAAAAAATCTCATTTCCTTACAGAAACAGTTTTTAGTTTTTAATGAACTTGTAAACCAAAAAGCTCCCATTTCAAAATAAAAACAAAATCCCAGATCATATAGATGTTTACAGTGATTACATTTATCTAAGCAACATACATACATGTTCAGTTGTAAGATGTTAACTAAATTTCTGTGGCAAATACGCTTTTTTTTTTTTAATACCAAGAACATTATAGAGTTAATGCAGAGTCCTAAGGATAATCTAGTAGTCACTAAGTTTTTCTTAAGTTTTCACTTTAGATGCTGTTATTTCTAGCACAGGTAAGCAGGTGGAGTCTTTCCTTTGCTCAAACACTGGAATCTTTGGTTGCTACCATATCAGCTGGCTTGCAAACAAGAAGCCAACCATTTTAAGAATGTTTTAAGTGAACAACTTGCAAACCCCAGGGATGGATAAACCCTAAGAATGCACAATTGTGAGCATTTACAACTATCACAACTGTGGCTGAAGACTCTTCATGCCGTTCTTCTGAAATGAGATCTCAAAGCAGTAGAGTTCACAATAAAAGATTTTAACAAAAAAAAATTGGCATATGCACAATTTCCCCACCAATTTGTGTGTGTCAACCATTTAGTTAACTTTTCCACTTGAAAAAATGCAATAGAAAACTGGACACCATGTTTCACTATCTCAGTTAATATTCACAATTACAGTGGCTACACCTCGGGACACGGCATCACCAATGCTGCCCAGAGCCAGTTTATACTGAAATTAAGTTCTTTACACCAAGTAAATGGTTGTTCACAACCACTGGCTAGTGTACATATGAACTAAAATTTCTAGATTTGGGGAGAAACAAATGCTGCTCCGATCATCTGCTCTGCTCCTTCAGTTCCTCGATTCATGTTACTCTTGGTTTTGTCAGTTTGCTTGCCTGCGGGGGTTTGGGCCTGCTGACCTGCCCACTTGAAGAGGCTGCCTGCTGTGCTGCTTCCTGCTTTAACATTGTCCAATCAAATGTGTAATCATATTGGTCGTTCAGGGTCCTGAAAAGAATGCGGAATAGCTGCCTCAGATACATGTGTGTAATCCAGGGCTTCCTCAAAGCGCAGCCCACGACAATAGTTTAAGTACATGGCAAATTCTGCAGGAAACCCCTTACATAAAACTTCAACAGGAGTGGACATCTTTTCACTAATCTTTTCATATTTTTGCTTTTTGTTGCAGCCTTTAGTCCCTGCCATGACAGGCTGGTTCTATTAAAATACATCAAAACATAACCCAATGATTCCATGTCATCTCGTCGACTCTGTTCAATCCCAAGATGTGCATTGATGCTAGCATATCAAGCAGTGCCAGTGAGATTTTTATCTTCTCTGTATGGTATGTGTTGCCTTGTCCTGTTGTCTCTGTATTTTTTGGCCAAACCAAAAGCAATAAGGAATAACTTCTTACAGTGACGCCCAATACCCATTAGGAAGTTATCTGGCTTAATGTCTCTGTGTATAAAATTCTTTGTATGCACATATTCAATTCTACTGATCATCTGGTCCGCTAACATAAGTACAGTTTTCATTGTGAACCTTCTTGAACAGACACTGAAGAGGTCTTCGAGGCTGCGTCCGAGAAGATCCATGACTAGTGCACTGTAGTCTTTTTGCTGACCATACCACCGGATGTGGGGGATGCCCACCACCTTGAAGAATCTAGAGAGTCTGCTCTCGTACAGCAACAGGGGATGCCTGGCCTTCTGACATTCTAGCTGCACTGCCACTTCCTCGCCGTTGGTAATGTTGATCGCCAGGTAAATGTCCCCGAAGGAGCCAGACCCGATCTTCCGTACCAGTTTATATTTCCTCCGACAATGAATTGGGCCTTGGAGCAGCTGCTGCTCGCCATCCCAAGAGATGAAGATGGAGGCTGGGGCCAAGCCCCGACGCCTCTGAGGGGAGGACGGTGGCCTCTGGGGCTCGTTGGAGGAACAAGGCTGCGGGGGAGGGCGGCAGGAAATGAAAAGCGTTGGCTCTTTCAAGGCATTGCGGGGCCCAGAATCGGCCGAGGGGAACCTGATCACCGCCGCTGCATCAGGCTTCTTTTCGCCAGGCCGCAGTTCGTGAGTGGGTTCTCTCGGTTAGGAGGCTGGGCCACTTGTTTTGGGGCGGCCGCCGCTGGCTCGCTTTCGCGGCGACGTCGCGGGCTGGAGAAGGGGTGCGGTGGTTTAGGGCTGCGATACTGCCGCCACCACCGCCGCGGGCTCCCGCCCGGAAGGACCCCTGTCACGGCGCCGGCGCCGACGCCGCCATCTTGTTGCTCCGGCTCCAGCCTCCACAAAATGCCCTAACCTTTCTAAGGGTAACAGGCCAAAATACACCTGTAGCAGATGCTGCGGGTACCCCTCACATTCCTTTCCCACCCTTGAACGGGTAGTGAATATTGGCCCTTTATCATGTATAGCTCCACTCCTCTGATAATTGGCCAGACCATACTCCCCCCACCTCACCTGTGAAACACCTTACCGAGCTCCTGGCTGAGGCGAGTCTTCATTAGAAGGGTGTCTTTTTTGAACTTTTTGCACCATCTTGTCCTGCTTTTCTTACTTGTTCACAGAACAGGAATCCCCACCTCAAGTTCTGATTCTAGGGAATTAGACCTAAGATACTTTAAAGTAGGTTTTTTTTTTTTCCCTGAAAAAGATTTAAGCAAATTCAAACCCCTTTATTTATTTATTTATTAACTAAGTTCTTCCTAACAGAACCCTGTCGTTCAACTTTAGGCAAAAAACAAATTGACCTTCCATTCAGGTTAAAATCCAGTTCTTAATTTCCCTGGCAAGTGTCCAGTTTGTGTCTCATATATACCTTGTATAAAGCTTCTTAATCAATGTGAAAAACAATGAACTGATGGGCACCCATCAGAGAAAACAACTATTACATGACAACTAGTCATTATGGTCGAATTTTCTAGTTGACTTCCTTTATTTAGAAACATGCCAGTTATCAATCCTGCCATACCAGAAAATTACAAAACCTGTCCTCTGGAATATTATTTAAAGAATACAGTACTTGTGTGAAGCATGTTACATGAAAAATGAGTTTTATATAAAACTCATTTTAAAAATAAAAAATGAGTTTAAATAATTTTAAAAAGTACAAAGTTTACAGATATAACCAGATATGTTTGTGACAGGACTTCTCATAGGTATTAACATATTAATATAAATTATGAAAATTTAGAGGAGCAGACAGTATGTGCAGACTCCCAACATTATTTAAGTAAGAAACATTTGTATCTATCACAGAGCATCTTAGTGACAGCAAGTAATCTTGGGAAACCATTCTAGAACTTCCTAACTAGAACTCTCTAATGTTCTATTTACTAACAACACCAAAAATTTATATATCGAGTCTAACACCTCACTGCTCCCAGTGCCTTCAGGGTTTATAATTAAATGTCATTTTTTCAGTGTTTATCAGTGTTGATATAAGTTATATCATTTAGAAAGTGCTTTTATTTCTGCTGCAAACTCTGTTGAAAATATCATCTCTTACATTACTCATATCTTCTTATATCAAGACGCGTGCCAAGTGCAACGTGAAATTGTTCTTACGAGCTCATTTTAGGTGTTTCATAACATTGCAGTATTGAATTATTTTTGCCCTTTTGTGATGTCCTCTTGGCCTGTTTCATACCACTAATTTTAAAGGAGTGGTAATAAAAGAGTATAAACCTTAAAAAAAGTAACTATTTCTTAAATATGTAAGTTGAACAATGAAACGATACAATAGAAAGATCTGGTCATTTTATTGGGTGCTGCAGAATATTACATAAACAAAACCATTTTTTATTTTTTAGTCTGAGCAATATGAAGAACATTTTTACTGAGATCCAACTGTTGTTTAGCTTCCTTACCTTTGAGGGGAAACAAATCCGAGATGAGTTTCCATTAGACAAATGGTTATTATAATGCAAAATATGGTTTGCTACGACTGCGGGGACATGATTCATTGTGTTTTCCTAGTTTGAATTCACAGGGGAATGTTGAACATCTCTGAATATAAACATGGAAAACTTCCATAACATCTGCTACTAATTTCTGCCAGCTGAAAAGTGATAATGATGATGAATATTTTTGTTGATGGTGTGGCTACATTGGTCTAACTAAATTAACTTGCAGACTATGGTGTCTAATTGGAAACACATGATTTGTAATATCACCTAGTTGGCTTTATGTGTAGTTACATTTTAAATTGTTCCAATATGTTTAAACTTTATGATTTGTACTTTTTAAAGTTAATAAAACACTGCAAATGGGAAGTATGTTAGAGTGTCTTATGCAAACAGTCACATTCATTTATTAATTCACCACCATATATTATAAAGCACAATTTGACTGATAGATGCACATTTATGGCATGAAGCAGCAGCTATTGAAGATGGGAAAAAAAGATTGAAAATCATTCAACTAACACACCTTAAAATGCTGTTCTACAATTCACTATTTTATTAGGAACAGATCAACATATCTTGAGAGTAGGTGTGCATAAGTAAAGTCTTAAAGGGGCTAAAATTAAAAGCCTTCATAAAATAAATTGAATATATTTAAATATGTAATTTTTATTTATAGGATTTCTATAACACAATAAACTCAGTAGCTTACTGTGTCTAGTCTGATAAGTGAACCTTTACTTTGGAATTTAATGTAACAAACACTGTAACAATTTATGCTTGGTTTTGAACCAGTAAACTGCAGAAAAGAAGGGTTACCTCCTCGCGTACCTTTGTATTTGAGAAAACTGGCCAAACTTTTATCATTTTTTAACTAGAATAAATTGGATGATGGTGTGTTTGCCTAATGGGTTTCTGCAAATCCTCACGACTGGAATATTGATCCATTTTAATGGTTCATTATGTACTTGCCTGGTAAAAGGCTTTGATTCAAATCCTTATGATTTATTATTTAACCAACATGTGATTCTTATTAAATCTCACTTAACTGAATATTTGGGTTTATTTTACAGTTTGGCTGACAAACTGTAAAGAGACAGGCACTATTATCCACAACAAATGCTTTATGTCTAATTTTGCAAAATTAATATAAATGAAGAGTTTTTCACGACAGAGTGACAGATGGAAAATGGTAAACCTTGAAAGATGATGATTCTGCTTTTTAACAAACTTCTTTCAAAGGCTCCATGAGTCCTCCTCGTTAGTATAGTGGTGAGTATCCCCACCTGTCAAAGGCTCCATGAAAGCTCAGAATAAAATTCCTTAGCTAATTATTGAAGTGGGAGCAAAACGATTTTCTATTATCTCTGGTTTATTTTGAATATGAAACCTGCATAGTTCTTTTTTTACTATTTGTCAATAGAAAAGTAACA
Source organism: Callorhinus ursinus (assembly GCF_003265705.2). Classification (NCBI taxonomy): domain Eukaryota; kingdom Metazoa; phylum Chordata; class Mammalia; order Carnivora; family Otariidae; genus Callorhinus; species Callorhinus ursinus. The sequence continues at coordinate 19,972,471 of NW_027397093.1, read as the reverse complement.
TAAAAAGATGACAATATTATGTACACTTGAAGAGAGTCCTTCTGCTGGTGATGCTTTAATGATGTACTATATGTTGGCCAATTGAATTTAAATTAAAATAAATAAACAAATGTAAATAGAAAAAAAGAAACAATATAGTCTGTGATCTGTTGCTCTGCAAGTTTGTAAGTGGTGAGAGCTGTTTCTGCATCATCTCCAATTAATTCCCAGCACACACCCTTTGTGTTGTTTGAGGGAATCTTTGGATACTTCCAAATACAAATTGCTGGTGATACCTTGATGACTTTCCTCATGCCATGTATTACCGCATCAGTACTTCTCAGCTTTATGTGTTCAGTACTTTCTTTCTGACATGCTCTGGAACTGAGTAATTTCACGAGCAGGTATGTGTTACGTAGCTTCATTAATTTTTCACTATTTTCTTCTGATCACCCTCCCTTAGTCTCTTTGTACTTATTTGTTTAGTTATACGCTGTTATTTCATACTTATTCATAGGTTAAGTATGAAATTACAGACAATTTTTGTCTGTAATTGAGATTCTGGTTGCTATCTCCCAACTTTTCTCTATTCTTTGCCCACATATTTGCAAATAACTCCTATAATAAAACCTCTCCGAATAACTCTAATTTCATTATGCCATTTTTGTGTGTTTGTGTGCTGAGATTGATCTTTACCCTCTCCTGCATAATTTAGAGCATCAGTACTCAAAGTGTGGTCTATGGACCTGGGTCTTCAAATTGGTCACTAACTAATCTATAAAAGCAGAAGTAAAAAAGGAGCAGTATTTAGAAACTTTTATAGCAATTTCTCATTGTCACGACACTCAAACATGTTATTCTTCTAATAATTCTTTTTTCATTGTATCAATCCATGATAATTAAAAAATTATAAAAAATAAAGTGAAACTGCTTCTCCTATAGGTAATTTGAGAAGTATGAACGTTGTGAGTTCACCATTATTGAAGCGACCAGTGAATTCTGTAACATCTTATGTTGCAATGGGGTTGCTCACCTCCCTGGGACAAGCATGTCAAGAGCACAAGTGTAGTGGAGACATGCCAAGAAAGCAAACTGGTGCTACATCACAAGCATACAGTTGATTAAAACAGGCTTTTAGAAAGCCAGGGTTTGGTCATTTGTATAGTACTTTTAAAGAAATAAGACAGAGAAAGGAGAAAGCCCTGAATAGAAATCCAAGCTCGCTAAAATAAGTATTCATTTTATAACTTCAGTTTTGAAACTTTTCCACATCTATCCATAAGTACTAATTTTATTTTACTTATTTAATTTTAATTTTTTTATTTTTTAAAGGTTTTATTTATTCATTTGGCAGAGAGAGAGGGAGAAGGAACACAAGCCAGGGGAGTGACAGGCAGAGAGGCAGAGGGAGAAGCAGGGAGCTTGATGTGGGGCCCAGTCCCAGGACCCTGGGATCATGACCTGAGCAGAAGGCAGACGCTTAACTAACTGAGCCACCCAGGTACCCCTCCACCCCTTTTTAAAAGATTTTATTTTATAAGTACTAATTTTAAAATGCTTTATTCAACAAATGTTTATTGATTCAGTAAAATATTCAAGACACTATGCTAAACCATGGTACTCTAGTAGTAAGTATGATGACAGAGTTTGTGTGTGAACTTGACTGGCCATGGGGTACACAGATTAAACACTCTATCTGGGTGTGTCTGTGAGGTGTTTCCAGATGAGATTATCATTTGGATTGATGAATTTAGTCAAGAATATTGCCTTTCCCGGGGCGCCTGGGTGGCTCAGTTGGTTGGGCAACTGTCTCCGGCTCGGGTCATGATCCTGGAGTCCCGGGATCGAGTCCTGCATCGGGCTCCCTGCTCAGCGGGGAGTCTGCTTCTCCCTCTGACCCTCCCCCCTCTCATGTGCTCGCTCTCTCTCTCATTCTCTCTCTCAAATAAATAAATAAAATCTTTAAAAAAAAAAAAGAATATTGCCTTTCCCAATGAGGGCATCAGTGAATTCACTGAAGGCTTGAGCAGAAGCAGGGGGAAGGAAAAATTTGCCCCATTTTGCTTCCTACCTGCCTGGTTGAGTGGGGACATGTCATGTCATCTTCTCTGGCCTTTAGACTGAGATTTAAACCATTGGCGCCCCTGGTTTTCATGCCTTTGGACTCAGACTGAATTACGTGACTGGTTTTCCTGGGTCTCTAGCTTGCAGAGGGAATATAGAGAAAATTCTCAACCTCCATAATCATGTGAAACCCTGTCTAATACAATAAGGTAAAATCATATTCTTTTCCAGTAGTTTTAATGGTTGACCGCAAAGTGAGTGATAATTTAACAAGTCTTTATTTTGTAGGGTATGTGTATAAGTATCAGGAAAGAGAAAGGGAGGGGGAAGAGAGAGAGCAAGTACTCTAGCAGTCAGATCCTAGAAAGAGATATTTTTCTGTACTAATATTATAGCAAGATAATTCAAAATCTTCAAAATATCCAAATGATATTTTTCCTCCTCACCAGGATTTTTCTCCACTTAATATTTGGTTATAGGAAAAAAAAAGATGCAGTAATAAACTATTGCCAATAACTTACCCCTGAACATATGTGTGCATTTCTAGATCTTTCCATGTAGTATATAGTAAGGATGGAATTCCTGGGTCATAGGTCTTTTTGTGTGTTTGTCTTTAAGAGGTAATCCCAGCAGTGGAGGAGAGTAGTACTTGCTCAAACCTTGAGTTTTCTCTTTCCTTTTAGTCAATCTGGTGAGAGGTGTAGAAGCATATCATTGAAGTTTTACTTTTTCTCTGGTAACTAACGATGGTGGACACCTTTTTATACCTTATTGGTCATTTAGGTATCTTTTTTGGTTATGTGTCTCTCTAAAATTTTGTTCATTTTTCTAGGTTATCTTATTGATCAGTAATATTTCTTGGAGTATTCCCGATACACTTTCTTTGTCTAATATCAGTATTACAAAGAACTTCTAATATAATTATTACAAAGAAGTTGGCTTGCGTTTTAACTTTGTTAATTGTGTCTTTTGATGAAAATATTTTTAATTTGGATTGAGACTGCCTTATCAACTTTTTCTTTATAGTTGCTACATTTGAGTCCCATTTAAATAATCATTGCCTATCCCATAGTCATTAATACATTTTCAGATATTTTTACCAGGAAGCTTTATTGCTTTGTATTGTACACATTGCTCACATTCCATCTCGCATTGGTTTTTATATGAGGTTTGAGGCAGGTGATTAAGTTAATTTGGATAATATTGGTATTTATTATATCATTAACCTGTTCACATTACAAATCCTTTTTTCTTTAAAGATTAGTTCAGTTTGTCTGGTTTGGTACCTGTCTTTTATTGTTTTGTTCTCTTATTTTATAGTTCATAATTGCATATGTTTAAAAGTGATAATTATAATTTACTTGTCAGTTCAATCTGTAGTGGAGTAAGAGCAGTAGTAAGATATGGTACATGATTTAAGTTTTGATTTCTTGGTGATGTCTTTTCAGGGTGGTTTTTACCTACTTAGCAGCTATTGGAGACACTCCTGATTCTGCTGTTCCATTTCCACACTAATTGCTTAACCTCTGGGTTAATGACAGTTTTAGTTATTGCTTAGCACAAATGCAGGAGAGAGAGAGGTCAACCAGTTTGTTTTTTCCAAATGGGCCCTCTGCCACTTTTTGTGTGAATTGGGCTAGGCTTCTAGCTTGCTTAAATGCTAAGAAGTTTATCCTCAATGCATTTTATCTTCAATGCATTTGTTCCATTCTACTTTCAGTTTTTTTAAATATCTGAATATCTGATCCTATTTCCTTTCTAGCTTTGGCTATTTTTTAATGATACTGTTTTATGTTTTCCTTTGCTGCTTTAAATGTATTTGTTTTCTTTACATTTAATTTGTAATTTCATGAAATTTTAGGTGGTAGTTACCATGGCAATGTTGCTTCATCTCTACTTATCCCAATCTTCTGTGATAATTTATCCTTGCATTTTTTTTAATCCTTGCATTTTTATGTTCCTTGTTTGAATGCACACATATGTATAAGCATATGCATATACAACACACACATTTTTCTGAATATATACATATGTATTGTGTGTATGTACATTTATACACACAGGCATACATGTGGGTATAAATAGATATGTTTTTAAATTGACATTTAGAAAACTATGTATCATAGGTTAATTTATTTTGTGGACAAATTTTTCAAATAAAATGTTTTTCAAATAGACTACTTAATTTTGAACGCTCTAAGTGTTTTGAAATAGTAATAGCTGACTGAGTGAATATTTGCCATTCCATCACTAATTGGGTGAGCAAATTCTTAAATCAACACAAACTGAAATTGATTTAGGGTCAGAAAAAATGTGAAGAGCAGTACATTGGCTAATCTATATATACCCATTCTGCAGTCCTTCACTATTTCTAGTATATGTGCTGCCGAAGCGAGCACTGTCCTTCACTATTTCTAATAAATGACATAATTGATACGAACATGGTATTAACGAGACCGATGTTAGCTTAGATATAATTAATTCATAATATATAATGCCTGTTATAGGTGTAGGTTGTCTCTGCTACTTTGGCTAATTATTTTTAAAAATGGTGTGGCAAAGACTGGCTGCTATTAGGACTGCTGAAGCTATTTCCTTAGTGTGAGATATAATTATTCAAAACATTCTCAGCAGGTCAGTAGTGTCATCGTTCACCTAACCAGTTATTTTTAGGACAATTCACACCATTATAACAGTGACAATTAAAAAAAATCTCTTTTCAAATAGCATAATTCAAAGTAATGATGTGCTGCATGCTAAAATCGTCACGATTTATATATCCAGTGATGTGCAACTGAGAGTCAGAAGATACGTTATTTTTAATTTGTCTAGTTTGTTACTAGTGCAATTAACAGGGAAGCAACTGATTGAATATTGAATATGCAAGCAGTTTTATTAAAAACTGTAATTTAAGTGTCTATTAAGCAATAGAATCTTTTCTACCTCTCTGTTCTTATTTATCATTCATCACATTTCTCATAATGTGATGAATTTTTAAATTGACTATATAGAGCATAATGCTACTGTTAAAATAAATATATTTACTATTAATATCTAATGACATAATATGTTTAGTTGAAATAAACAAGTAGACTTGAAGGCAGTATTCTAATGTGACAAATACAATATGGTTATGGAAAAGCAATGGTGTTATAGAGTTCATATATAATATTCTTTTTAGTGTACTATACTTTTAGGATCTAAAGGACAGTTTGAATGAGATATATATCTGACACAAATGTATTAACTGTATTTCATCTGTGCATTAAATGAATTCTAGAGCATCTGGTAAATTTAATTACAAATCAAATCATTTAATATAGTAGCATAATTATGGAGGCCTGTAACTGGTGAAGGGAAGCAAAGAGATCGTATGTATTGAATTAAAGTACTGACCAAAATGATCAATGGAATAATGTTCCAATATTTTTATGAAATAAAGGCCTTATTCATTCTTTCTCTCTCCCTCTTCCTCCTCCCCTCTTCTCTTTCTCTGTCTCCTATCTTCCACTTGCTGTCTGGATACAAATGATCAACAGAAGCCACTAAATGGAAAGCGTCTGTGTCACTGAGTGACTGAATACAGCAGAGGTCCTTAACCACCACCGACAAGTTTAGGTTCATTGTCATCAGCAGTGGACTTGTCTTAACTCATGCAATTTGAGTTCACCTTATACATTAAGCACGGATCCTTTTGAAACATCCCCAATTAATTCTTATTCAGTTTTTGTTCTTGGATAGGGAATTTACAAGTTTTATTTATATCTTACCAGCATCTGATACACTTTGTTATTACTGGCTTTTGAAATAATTTTATCTTCTGAATTTCAGGGTTTTCAGACTTCTTTGCTGATATCCCCCCCTTTCTTAAATATTAGAGTACTCTAGGGATAGTCCCTAGCTTTCCTTTTGGTCTCTATTTCAGCCCTGGATGATTTGTTTCTGGCCTGTGCTTTTAACCTACATTTCCAATCCCTATGTCTTGTTCCCTTCTGTGTCCAATTCTTAACATCTCCACTTGATTCTTAGGACATTATAAACTTAACATAATGAAATGGAATTCTTTATTTCTCCCTAAAAAATATTTCTGTCTTCTGCTCTTCAGTTTATGACATTAGCAGTCGTCCAGTTATTTAGTACAAAACTCAAGGCATTAGCTTTGAGTTCTCTCTTTCCTTCATTTCCTACTTTTTTTTTTTAAAGATTTTATTTATTTATTTGAGAGAAAGAGAATGGGAGAGAGAGAAAGCACATGAGCGGGGGGGTGGGTCAGAGGGAGAAGCAGACTCTCTGCCGAGCAGGGAGCCTGATGCAGGACTCGATCCAGGGACTCCAGGATCATGACCTGAGCCGAAGGCAGTCGCTTAACCAACTGAGCCACCCAGGCACCCTCATTTCCTACTTCTGATCCATTTGGATCTTTCTCTAAAACATATCCTGTCACTTCTCACCCTCTCCACAACTGCTTGTTATAACATCATCTCTTATCTGGATTTAAGAATTCTATGCAGGGACATTGCATTCTCTGATTTATAATTTCGAAAGGCAATAATTTTCTCACTAGTCTTTCTTTTCTGCTCTGGACTCTTTTAGACAATAACAAGTATGACCTTTTAAAGCAAAAATCAAATTACATAAATCACATACTTAAAAATCTCCAGGTTATTCTCACTATGTTTTTGTAAAATCTAAATTCATACCATGGCATCGGTCTTCATCTTATAACATTAACACACAGATGGTTACAAAGCTATAAAACAATGTCAGAACCAGTAGATGAAATCATTAAGTTTTAATATGCCTTCAAAATCTAAAATAATGGCTCAGAATTTGTGAACTAGATGGAATTTAGCAAAAAAAAATCTGAGTTAAATAATGAACGAACTAATAGTTCTGTTTTCTAGATTGCTATAGCCTATAAATTTGATAAATATTTTTTCTGCATTCACAGTGATGAAGTTTTTTACTTCCATGTTAGTTTTTATTTCATTATGCTTTATAATCAGCTTATCATTTCTCTCTGGATTATGGCAATAATCTCCTACCTGTGTTCCTTGCTTCCACTCTTGGTTTATAATCCTTTTTCTGCACAGAAGCCACAGTGACCATTCAAAATTATAAATCAGATCATGTCACTTCCTTGCTTGGAACTGTAAAGGTCTTTTCATTGCCATTGAGGAAAGACAAAATAAAACAAATAACACATCTCTACTGTAGCTTAAAGACACTACTTGATTTGATTTCTGGTTACTTTGCTGACATCTTTTCACATCAGTCCCTTTTGTTCTTGTTCAGTAGACTCCATCTGTATCATCCTCAATGTTCGTGGGCCATGCCAGGCTCTCTTCTGGGTTATATTTTTATGAGGCTTTTCTTACTGCTTAAAAAACATTTCCTCATATATCCATACAGCTAACTTCTTTTTTCATTCTTGCTGCTGTTCAGATAGGACCTTTACAAGAAGCTTTTCTCAGCACCCCATAAAAAAATGATCCTCTATCCAGTCAGTCTTCATTACATTATCTGTGTAAATTATCAGAATCTGAAATCACTGTATCTACACTCGTTTACTTGCTCATTTTATCCATTTGGATTAATTTACTGGAATTTTAGTTCTTAATCATTGTGGTGCCTCTTAGCTCCTGGTAGAAGACCTCAAATATAGTAATCAATCAATACATACATGTTGGCTGGTTGCTTGGTTGATGTCTAACTTTACTCTTGATTAAAATCTCCATGGAGTCAAGGAATTAGTTTGACTCATCTTATTCTCACACAGGACACTCAACAGAGCTATCTAGATAGAGCATACATTTAGTAAATACTTTGTTACACTATACACAAATCAATAGTAGAAAAAAAAATCAACACCAAGGGCCACATTGAGATTAATTCACTAAATCATACTCCTCTAGTGCTGAATCTATTGTGAAATCCCCTTATTATTTTTAATCAGGCCATATAGTTCTCCAAACATGAGCAGTTTTCAAAGTTCTTACTCAAATAGTTCTTATGTCTGTGGCAAAATATTTCTAAACCGAGGTAGCATATTAGAATCATCTGAAGAACTGTAAAATATACTAATATTTAGACCCTACTCCAGACCTGTGATGTACAAATACTTGAAGTTGGGGCATGGGCACTGGTAGTTAAAAAAAAACAAAAACTCTAAGTATATTGAATATAATCAGAATTGTAAACCACTGGCTGTAGCCAGTTGTTTTATTTTTCTTTTATCATGGATTCAATGTGTATTAATGATTACATCTTCTCTAAGTGTTCAATAAAAGTGTTTGAATATTATTTATTTTATTAACTCTGAATCTACATGTTTACTCACCTCTGTGTCTATTTTTTTCTTCCCTTTCCTAATAGAATCCTTAATGCCTGCAAAAAAGATTTTCCCAAGCTTTTATTATAAAATTCTTATGAATAGGAAATCTTATTGTTAGGAATACTACATTGCATCAAAATAGCAAGTCGAATATCTGTTTTTTTATTATCTGCATTTATAAAATTACAAGGCATATTTGCAATTGATTTACTAAGACTAATCTTTCAAATCTGTGAAAAGAAAAAAGTGTCTAGCTTGTGTAGATGGTTCACCAAGATGGGCTTTCTGGATGCCTCTCGTAGAAATAAATAAAATAGTGGAAATATAAATATATATTAAGTATACATACTAATTTTACATTTTACAGTATATCTTATCTGTGATTATATATCAGTTGCATCTCTGCAGCTTACTTAAAATGTAAAGCCTAGGGTTTACCCAAGGTCTACTACTGAGTCAGGACATCTAGAAGTGGGCCTAGGCATATTTACTATGTTTAAACTTCTATTATGGAGAATTTTGAATATACTTAAAAGTAGTGAAACTGGAAAATGTATCCTAATATACTCATTACCTATCTCCCAGCAATCACCAGACCATTGTCCATTTTGCTTTATCTATAACCTCACTCCTTTCCCCCTTCTTGGAAGATTTTGAAGCAACCCCAAACATCACATTGTTTCTTCCACAAATATTTTGATAGGTATCTCTAAAAAATACGTTATCATACCTAAAACAAATAAAAAATAATTAATATACTAAATGTTAAAATTTCCAGTGATCTCTCTCCCTGACACTTTTTATAAAGTTTGTATAAGTCAGGGTTAAAGTAAGAAATGTCTATAGTATTTTTATGTTTCTTTTAATATATGTCTCCCTCCATTTTTTTCTTTCAATTTATCTGTTGATGAATAGACTGATTGTCCCATAGAGTTTCCACTCTCTTGATTTTGCTGATTCTTTATGGGGTGAAAAAATATGTTTTTGTTTTCTTCATATATGAAGAACATGGGAGATGTTGTATTCTTTCACTAGGAGTAATAAAATGACTGCTATTATTTCTTTTTTTTCTAATGTTAGTATGTGTTGACAAATGATTTTCTAGGCAAGTATAATTAGAAAACTGATTCTACTGTATGGTTCTAATTAAGAAATATTGCAAGGAAGATGTAAAATGTCTTAAGTAGTGGAGATGGCATAACAACAAAGGTAAGAGGTTAGTTGAGTATGTTTTATGTCTGGCATACCATTGGTAATTTTAAAAAAAAGTAAGAAGGGGAGAAAAAGAGAGAAAGAGATTCCTGTGTGTGTTAAAAGAGTAGGAGGATCAATTTTTTTATTTGGTACTTGAAATTTTATTTCAGTTCAAACACCTTAACATTTGAATTTTATACTTATAAACTTTCACTGACATGAAGGATATAAGTCAATATTTTCCAAACTTGTCTGATCATTAGAAAGATATATATGCCTTGACTAAAAGATTCCTGGGATACCCTGTAGTAATAGTTACTCATAATATCTGGGGAAAGGGACTGGAAATCTACATTTGAAACAATTTTCTCAGAGGATTTTTATGAAGAGGTAAAATTAAAAAACAATGGGATATACTTTTTTTTAAAGCCCAGCATTTATTGACTAATGAAAAAAGACAATGTGCTTGCTTTAGGTTTTATAATGACTATTTCTACTCCTATATCATTGCAAAATATTTTTAAAAATATTTGGGGGCTCCTGGGCAGCTCAGCCAGTTAGATGTCAGTCTCTTGATCTCAGCTCAGGTCTTGATATCAGGGTGGTGAGATTGAGCCATGCTTTGGGCTCCATGCTGGGTGTGGAGCCTACTTAAAAAAAAATATGTATAGTAGGAGATGATTATTGAAACCATGTTTATAATGAGGAAGATACATTTTAGAGAGGTGAATTGATTCCTTCAATGGAGGCATTCATTCTCAAATCCAGTTCCTCTGGATACAGCAAATTCAATAACTGAAACTATAGCAAGCTTTCCTACATTTAGTTTGCCCTAGGTATTAATACCAATTCTTCTGAAATCCAATTCTGTAATGCACTGATTTTATAATTATATCTATAACTAATTAAAATGTTAAGGTAGGGGCACCTGGGTGGCTCAGTCGTTAAGCGTCTGCCTTCAGTTCAGGTCATGATCCCAGGGTCCTGGAATCGAGCCCGCATTAGCGGGGAGCCCGCTTCTCCCACTCCCACTCCACCTGCTTGTGTTCTCTCTCTCACTGTCTCTCTCTGTCAAATAAATAAAATCTTTAAAAAAATGTTAAGGTAATTATTAACAATTAGAGTGACTTTCATGATGGAGAAATGTTTACTACCAAGCACTCCTCTCATAATATTCCTTATTCCAGTTAAATGGTAGATGTGTATCAGTCTTCAAGCAGCTGATATCATACATTTATAACCACATTGCCTCACTATGGCTGGTATTTAGATGTAGTGTCTTGTCAGATGTGAAGGATTCATTTTATATTTTTCCAAGAAAATTAATATTTCAAGTGAATTGCCTTAAAATGATAGTAAAAGAAATATATGTGAGATAACATTATCTGTTTTGAGAGCCAACTTAATTTTTAGTAGAACATGGTAGTTCCTGATTTCAGGAAATAGAGCAGTTTATTTCTTGGAAAGGCATAACCATGGTGTGATTGTTTTGACATGAAGAGCTTACTTTGATCGCGTCTAGATTGAGAGCTACAGATGGTTCTCTTAATTAAAAGAGACTGGGCCTTAAAGAAGAACAGTCTACGCTTTTCATTCTCATGAAATTAAATATTGAAGGTCTCACTAATTACCAATGCCATTTTTAGTCCTCTTTAAAAGTAGAATAAAGTTTAGTGATTTCCCAAATTCCAAAAATGCAAACCAAATTAATGGAAACTGATAGTGAGATTACTTATAATTCTAGCTTGCCCTTTAAATTTCTAGGTAGTTTGTTGATGAAACCAGATGCATATATGTTCCAAAAAACTTTTCATTAATGTTTAGTACTGATTATTATGACAATGTCATAATACTTATGGAAATATAATCAAATGGATTTTATATCTAGAATGAGAGTGATTTGAGTTGGTCTTAAGGAAATACAGAGCAGGAGAATAAGTTATGATTGAAGTGTTAAATATAGAAGTTATCAAAATTAAGTTAAGGGCAATTATATTGTTTGCTTTTAAAAATTTTACTTTCATTTCTTATTTCCTGTGTTTTATTTTTGCTAACAAGCTGTACTACCATCATATTTGTTATTGAAACTAAAAAAAAAAATTGCATATTCAATTCTTAAATGAGATTATTAAAATTCTCTTGGAAAAATGACTTCTGATAAGTAGATTTATCATACTTTTCACTGCACATTTTTTAAAAAGGATACTATGTTAAATAATCAGAAATTATTTCTGTACTACTGGGAAGTTATTTATTTGTTAATGTTTAGTGAGGACTTGAAAAATATTGCCATGCCATTTACTAAATAGTCTATCCTTTCTCCCTTTCTTATTATGCTATATTAAATTATGCCAGGGGTCAGCAAAATACAACCCACCATGTGTTTTTGTAAATAAAGTATTATTGGAACACAGCAGTGCTTATTTGTTTATAGAGAGCGTACGGATGCTTTTGTACAAGGCAGAATTAGGTAGTTTTGAAAAAGACTATATGTTTGTAAAGACTAAAATATTTACTACTTTCCCTTTGCTGACACCTGAATAATATGTATGGAGCAAAAGAAAGCAGGCAGTAGAAAGGGAGTGGGGGAAGAATAAATAGGTATGATATTGAGGTCAGAAAATACATGCACATGCCCATATTTGTATGAATCATTTCTCATCATCTATTCTGTTTCTTTCATCTAGAATATGTTTTGAAATGTATATGGCAAGTCTTATTTGCTTATTTATAACATGGTTACATGTTACATTAGCATGGTTAATATTTTACATGGTTACATATTACATTATTCATATATTATATTCTGAATTATTAATTTGTATTCTTTCTAAAATTTTCTTTCCTATTTATTCTCTCATTTGTTCCTCCATCAGTGTTAATTTTACTTCAGATAACACAATGCAAAATCAAAGGCTAAAGAAACCATGGCCTTACAAATTATGGAAGCAATCCAAATGTCCATCAGTAAATGAATTTATAAAGATGTGGTGCATATGTACAATAGAATGTTGCTCAGCCATAAAAAAAGAATAAAATCTTGTTATTTGCAACAACATGGATGGATCTAGAGGGTATAGCGCTAAGGGAAATAAGTTGGTCAGAGAAAGACAAATACCATATGATTTCACTCATATGTTAAATTTAAGAAACAAAATAAATGAACAAATTAAAAAGGGGGCAAACCAAAAAACCAGGCTCTTAACAGAACTGATGGTTACCAGAGAGGAGGTGGATGGGGGGCTGGGCAAAACAGGTGAAGGGGATTAGGAGTACACTCTTCTTGATGAGCACTGAGCAATGTATAGATTTGTTGTATCGGGGCACGTGGGTGGTTCAGTCCTTTAAGTGTCTGCCTTCGGCTCATGTCATGATCCTGGGGTCCTGGGATTGAGCCCTGTGTCAGCCACCCTGCTCACTGGGGAGTCTGCTTCTTCTTCTCCTTCTGCCCCTCCCCTCCACTTGTGTTCTCACTATCTCTCTGTCTCTCTCAAATGAATAAATAAAAATATCTTTTTAAAAAAGGATGGTTAAATCACTATATTGTACACCTGAAACTAATAGAACACTGCATGTTAACTGTACTGGAAATAAAATTAAATATATATATATATATATATATATATATATATATATATATATACCAGGAAAAAAGAAAACATGGCTTTAGGTTGAGGTAGAAATATTTGCAGAACTAGTTTCTCCATTCCTCAAACCAGAGAACAGAAGATTGAAGTGAGGAAGAAGATATAAAGAGGAAAATTGTTCATTTAGGAGAGGGAAGAAAAGCCCCCAGTACAGAGAGAGGAATCTCAACTTCTAGCTCTTCTAATATGTTACATCCACAGGAAAGACTAATTTAGTCTGTGAGTTTGGTTCAACTGACTGACTGTCCTGGACGCTTGTATATAGGGAAGCCTACTGAACAGGGCATGTAGAACCTAGACCCCTTGAATGAAGATGTAGACATTGAGAGAAAATCCCTTTCCCAATCAGGAATCCTGAACAGAAACTTCAAGCGTATTTCCCAATATGCTAGTATACCCCTGGGCACATTGAAAGAATAACAAATATTTTGATTATATCTTTATGTAATTTAAAGTATATTTAAACTTTATTTGATATTTGTATTTGTACAATAATTTAATTAAGTATAATTAAATTGTGTTTAGTTATAATAAAATTATAATTTTAAATTTATAATAATTAAATTTAAAATGATTTAAAAATACTTAGCCCATACTTCATGAAAACTTATATGAAACCTTCAAACATTTATTTAAGACTGTGAATATAAAAGCTTCTCTACAGAAAAGTATATCATGTTGTTATTTATCATTTTCTCTCAGGATTCTCAAAATTCATGTGCATCATAATCATCTGTGGAGCTTGTCATCCTCCCCAGAGAGTCTTAGTCAATAGTTCTGATTTTAGGGGGTAAGTAAATAATATCCCTTTCTTTCCTCATAAGTTCAAACATGTAGGAGATACATGTAAGAGTTAAACAGATGGGGATGAAAATATTTTTAGCTGATAGTAGTATTGAAAATGCAGCTTTTGTTTTATAGCTAAGTGAGTTTACTCATACTCCATTCCTGAATTGGACAGTCAATCCTAGGCAGTCACTGCAGTGTGGACAATCCCAGGGCTCCCCTGGAGATGGAGCCTCTCATCCTGATTCATACTTCTTACAAACAGGCGGGCTTCAAAGACTGGTGAGCTAATTGGGACCAGTCCCTCCTCCCAAACCAACGAATCATATAAATCTTATTTCCTCCCAAGAAGAAGAATAAATAAGATGTAAGGAGAAACCAGTAATGTTACCTTTTTTCTTGTATACTTCCATGTGCAAAGATTAGGGTGTAGGAGGAGAAAACACCTCCATTGCCACAATATTCTTTGGTGTGTTTTATACTTACTCTGAAATTTGAATCAGAAGTCTCTGATATAAAAAAAAAGCCTGCCCATACCGGCTTGTATATTCAGATTTACCTATAAAAATATTGATTTATATTCCTGTGATTAATGAAAGATTTGACCTTGACAATTAATATTAATTATTGGCCTCAAGCAACGTGCATTTTTGTTTAACCTGAATGAGTGAAACTATTATGGGTTGTTTTTATAATGAGTGCTTTGTTTGTTTATAATCTCTAAATTCCTTCAAACAGAAAATATTAAGCATCATATTTTTAATTTTTTAAAATTTTAAATTTTATTTTTAATTTATTTTAATTTAATTTATTTTTTATTTTTTTAAAGCATTATATTTTTTTAATAAGAAGAGAAAACAGGAAAAAATCAGGGCAAAAAATTATTTTTAGAAAGGAATTTATTATTATCAAATAAACAGAACTTCCAAAAGTACATTATGGGTTCATTTGAATTCCCCTAGATGTAGACACTGAAACAAGGAATCTAGTGCAAATAGCTTATTAAGGAAGTGAGAAAAGGAAGGAAAGGGAAGATAGCCAATAAGGGATGCCAACATCTGTTGTGGGCTACTGGAACTTTCTCACTAGAAAGATGCTCTAGGAGGCAGTATAGGACATGCAACTTGCAGTTATCCACGCAACAGCCAGGTGCTTATGGTGAGATAAGTGTGCACCAACACCTATCAGCTGTGGGAAAAAGCACTCCTGGAGCCTATTTATCTCCTAGAACATCTGGCCTGCCACAGGGGCAACAAAGCTGGCCCCTGCAGCAGCAGAAAACCCTCAGGCAACAGAATGCAGATGCTGGAAATGGAAAATCAAGCTGATTTTTCTGACCTGGTAAGATGCCAGAATTTTAAAAGAAAACTTCCTGTTTCACTATGGTGTGTTTGCTGTATAGTTTGTGAAAATATGCCTTATCAGAACAAGGTAAATCCTTTCTATTTTTAGTTTTGTGTTATTACAAGAGGATGTTGAATTTTATCAACCACTGCATTTGTATCTGCTGAAAAAATATGATTTTTTTCTTTAACCTTTTGATAGGGCAAATTATAATGACTGATTTTTGAGTATTAAACGAAACACATAGTCCTTGAATAAATTGAACATGCTGTCCATTTATTATTCATTCAATATCTTCTTGATGTTAGGATTTTTGCTTCAATATCCACTAAGAGAGAGACTAGTAATTTTCTGTTCGTTTTATACTCTATTTGGCATAAAGGTTATGATGGATTCATGATACAAGTAAATCGTTCTTCCCAATTTGTCAATTCTTTGAAAAACTTTCTGTAAGATTAACTGTAATTCTTTCTTAAATAATTGGTATAATTCTCCAGTAAAGCATTTGGAAAACTGAAATATGTATTCAGTATTCAAAATAATGTACAATACTCAGGAGTTCTTTCTTCTCATATCATATGTAATAGGTTGTATTTTTCTAGGGAGTCTTCCATTTAATCTGAAGTTTCTAAACATATTGGCATATTTTTATAATTTTATTTTTTTTGTATTATCTGTAGAATCTGTTAAAATGCCCTATTTCTTCTTGACGTTGATATTCACCATTTAAGACTTTTCTTATGTTTGATTCATCAGTCTTACTAGAAACTAATCAATTTGATTAGATTTTTCAAAAATAATTTGTTTTTTAATTCTCTTTATTGCATGCTTCTATTTTATATTATTAATTTCTGATCTATATCATTTTCACTCCTTGTATTTTCTTTGGAGTTTATTTGCTGTTCTTTTTCTAAGTTTTAATATGGACGTTCTTTACATAATACTTTATTTTGTTATATATAAACTTTAGGCTATATTATTTCCTCTGGTACTGCTTTGACTGCTTCTCATACATTTTTTAAAGTTTTAAAATATGATTTTTAAAAAAGTCTTAAATATATATAAAGGAGGGAAAATAGCAAAATTACACCATACCCCCATGTATGGAAATTCCAGCATAAATTACTATCAGTGATTGTGACCAATCTTCTTGTTTTACATCTATCCTCTTTCCTCCATCATTTAATATTTTAGGAAGATTTATTTTTATTTTTATGCTATGTCTATGCTATATTTTTTTGTCTATGCTATATTATATATTATATATGTTAGCAATCCTATTCTATAGTTGTTATGAACTACATGTTTATATCTCCCCCAAATTTATGTGTTGAAACCCTCACCCCCAATGCGATGATAATTTAAAGGTGGGACCTTTAAGAGGTAATTCAGTTTAGATGAGGTTATGATGGGGTAGCCCCTATGATAGAATTAGTGTCTTTATCAGAAGAGAAAGCAAAGCCAGAGCTTGCTCTCCCCACCCTGTAATCACACAATGAGAAGACAGGCATCTGCAAACCAGAGAGAGGGCTCCTATCAGGACATGAACTTACTGTACTCTGATCTCAAACTTCTCGGCCTTGGCCTCCAGGATCATTAAAATAGATTTCTGTGGTTTAAGCTACCCAGTCTATGGTAACAAATAAAATTGGTTACACATTACATTTTGTGTCTAGCTGGCTTCTCTTGTTCTTCCAGAGTCTTCCATATGCATCTTTATCATATGAGAGCTATGTGATCTTTGAAAAGTTATTTTCCAAGTGTCACTTTTCTTATTTATATACTAAAAATGAGAACAGTAACTATTTTATATACAGATGTTAGGAGTAGAGATCATGTGTTTAAAGGGTTAAATGAGATAATGCATGGGAAAAAAGCTAGCATAGCACTTGATAAATAGAAGTATTTGGTAAATGATATTGCTGAGCTTTTTGTGTTGCTACTCTTTTGTTACAGCTGGAATTCAAAAGAACATTTAAAATTAGTCCTCTGTAATTAAAAATTACCAGGTAAGTACTACCTAGAGCAACATTAAACCATGTTTTTTGCTGTTAAACCAGAAGTTACATTATAGTTCCTGACATGTACACAGAATGTAAATTTCTAAGGATTTTTGTTACTGCCTACTATAACCTGTATCCTACCTTTTAGATATTGACTAATGCTATTATTCCCAGAATAAACTTAAACAAACAGGACCCACATTAATTAATTTTCCACAAGGAGAATTTAGATACTATGAAGGCTATTGAATAATTCGTCTTTGTAAGGAAACTTGGTCTGTAAAGTTTAAACAATTTTTTTCTGTTAGTTATTTATTTGTATGTTTCAATTATGAACAGTATTTATGTTTTGAGTAAAGGCAATTTTGAATGAATAGCATATGATGAATAAAAAAACAAGATAATAGTCAAGTAAAGAAAATAAATGGTAAAACTGAGAATTTAAGTATCTCTGGAAAAAAAGAAATAACTTCAGATTAACTAAATTGCTTATTTTTGAGTGATTCAAAATATAATCTATTTGAAATTTATGTATTTGAAATTGTGCTGAATTTATCAGAGTTTATTATCAAGGTACGCTGTCAATGATAACATTATTTTTCATTATTTTTTTCACTCTCCTGAAAATTTTGATTATGATATTTTAAAAAGTGTGTCACTGCTGGACGCTTCACTGATGGAAGTTGAAGTTTCCTGCCTTATTTACATATTGAAGTAACTCAAAGACAATGTAGAAAGTAGAGAAAATGAGCAAATGCTAAATAACTTCTTACTTCTGCTTCTTTATCGATACTTTTTTTCAGAGAATTTCTCTGCATCTGATGATGATTCATTCAGCTTTCTCCAGTGTGTTTCATTGTTATTTTATTATTAAGTAGAGAAAAATGTATATTAAGGGAAAAGTTTACTTGAATTTTGGGGGATCTTTGGTTATCCTAGTTTTAAAATGTCACAGATAATTGTCTCTTTTTCTGTGAACCAATTGTTAGAAAGAGCTCTAAAATTCTGCACCCAATGCCAAGATGGAGGGGGATGGTGTTCCACACCATCAACAATTCAATTTAATTCAATTTTGACACTATTCTGACCTGGAGGTAGTGTCAGTTTCTACAGGTTAGGGTTTTAGTCCAACAAGACTGTCCTCTATCTCCCACTTCTGAGACTAGTGGCAAGTTCACATTGTCACTTGTGTTTTTGACTGACTATATATTGGAGATTCCAATGACCTCCTCCTTTTTCAATTCAATTAATTTGCTACAGTGGCTCATGGAACTCAAAGAAACATTTTAGTTACTAGATTACTAGTTATTATAAAAAGATATAACTAAGAAACAATCAGATGGAAGAGATTTATAGGGCAAGGTATGAGGAAAAGGCGCAAAACTTCCATGCCCTCCCCTGATGCCACTCTCCCAGCACCTCCATGTGTTAAACAACCATGTTAACAGAATCCATCCTTTGGGTTTTTATGGAGGCTTTATTATTTGGCATAATTTATTAAATCATTGGCTATTGGCAACTGAACTCAATCTCTAGCCCTTCTCCCCAACCCAGAGGTTGAGGGGTGGGGCTGAAAGTTCCAATCCTCCAATCACATGTTTGGCTCCACTGGCAATCAGCCCCCATCCTAAGGTGCTTTCCAAAAGTCACCTCAATTGCATCATAAAAACACCTTTATCACTCTCCTTACTTAGAAAATTCCAAGGTTTTTGGGAGTTCTGTGTCAGAAAAGGAGTTGTAGACCAAATATATACTTCTTATTATAAATCACAATCTTACAAGCTATTTGTATATCTATGAACTCTCACAGACACATGAAGTTCAAAATGATGACTTGTTAATATATTCATTGTTTATTTTTTGGTTAATCACAGAAAGTGCTAGAGGATTATATAAATTTTGTCTTACTGCTATGTCACAATGAAGTGTCACAAAGGCTATTATTTATGAATAAAACCATGGATGAATAAGAGAAAATGGATAGATGAGAAAATTTGCACATCAGATGTTATAAAATGAATACTCGATTTAGCTCAGGTGGCTCAGTAAAATTTCCTTTCTCTTACTATCACGTTACTCTACAATGGGATTTTTCAATCAGCACTATTGACAGTTTGAGCTGAATAATTCTTTGTTGGGTGATGGTGGCCTTTCCTGTGCATTGTAGAATATTCAGAAGCATCCTTGACCTCTACCCACAAGATGCCAGTAGTGGCAACAAAAAATGTCTCCAAATATTGCTAAATTCTCCTGGGATGCAAAATTGCCTTGCTTGAGAACCATGGTTCTAAAAAGGAAGCCAAAAATGATTCAATAGGGATTTGAATTTCTGCAGTTTACCACTAACACCTAGAAGCTTGCCCATACTAAGTTACATCATTGTATGTATGAGGTAGCATTCTTTCATTGCGTTCTTGGTCATTTGATGCCCATAATGAGTTTGTTCCCAGTGAGGTCAACAAATATACTGAAAGATAAGATATAGAAATATCAAATGATCACTTTCAGAGGTGTGGACTGACTCATTATGTAAATGCTTCTCAAAGTCTCTGTGGTGAAGGACCTTTTTCTTTTTCTTCTATTGGTCTTTATGTTTGTTTTTATGCCAGTATCATAATGTTTTGATTATTAGAGCTTCATAATGCTTGAAGTCAGGAAGTATGATCCTCCAGCTCTGTTCTTTCTCAAGATCATTTTGGTTATTTGAGATTTTTGTGATTCTAGATAAATTTTAGGATTTTTTTCTATTTCCATTTCTTTTTTTTTAATTTTATTATGTTATGTTAGTCACCATACAATGCATCATTAGTTTTTCATGTGGATCACCACATCTATTTCTATTTCTATGACATTGGAATTTTGAAAGGAATTGCATTAAATCTGTAAGTCATTTTGGGTTGTATGGATATTTTAACTATATTAATTCTTCCAATCCATGGATGAGATTATCATTCCATTGATTGTGCTTTCTTTAATTTCTTTCATTAATGTCTTATAGTTACCTCTTTGGTTAAATTTATTCCTTTTTTTGTTGTTTTGATGCTATTGTAAATGAGATTTTCTTAATTTCTTTTTCAGATAGTTCATTATTAGTGTAAAAAATGCGGCTGATTCTTGTATGTTGATTGTGTATCCTGCAACTTCACTGAAAGTGTTTAGTAATTCTAAGAGTAGGCATTTAAACATAGGTATCATCTCTCTAAACTTCCATGTTAGAATTGCTTTCACTGCATTCCATAAGTTTCAGTCAATTGTGTTTCCATTTTGTTGGATGAACAAAACATTTTTGTTCATCAAAACACATCTCCAGGTGTTTTTTTTAATTTCTCTTTCGATTTCTTCTTTGATACATTGTTGTTTTAGGACTGTTTTGTTTATTCCCACATTATTTGTGAACATTCCAGCTTTCTTCCTGTTAATCATTTGTAGTTTCACAACGCTGTGGTCACAAAAGGTATGTGATATGATTTCAATCTATTTAAAATTAAGAATTTACACCCTACCTTCCTTTTTGTCAGGGAATGAGAAAGAATACACTGTCAAATTGGTGGAATGATGTTAGAAAGCTGGCAGAATAGGAGTTCTGTACTATCATCCTCTCACAGAACAGCAATTTTGGCAGTTGCTATGTATGACAATATCCAGGTTGGAGTCTGGGAGGTTTTTGTTTTTTTTTAAGTTTTTATATATTTGTCAGAGACAGCGAGAGTGAGAGAGCACAAGCAGGGGGAGCGGCAGGCAGAAGGAGAAGCAGGCTCCCCGCTGAGCAAGGAACCCAATGCAAGACTCGATCCCAGGACCCTGGGATCACGACCTGAGCCGAAGGCAGACGTTTAATGACTGAGCCACGCAGGCGTCCTGGGAGTTTGGGAGTTTAGGGAAGAAATTCCAGTATTCTGTTGAGGCAAATAAAATCCAAGAATAAATACACTGAAAAGGGTGAGAGTAACTGTTTTACTTTACCCACCTTAAAGGTTGTATGGTGCCAGGAGAGACCCCAGGGCCTGCAATTTATCTCATGGGGGAAAGTGAGGTAGTGGGAGTATCCATCCAGCTTCCTCTGCTATGCAGTATGTTGGCAAAATATCCACTTCTTTCCTGTCTCACCCAGATTACTAAGGTGGTCTGTAAGTTTGAGGATTTGGGAACGGCTGGGAAAATGGCAGCCAAGTCTTAGACCCTATTAAAAGGATACTATTAGTCACTTCTCAGTCCTTCCTACTAACCAATTCATGGACTCCAGCAGAAAGCTGCCCACAAGCCAATGGAAAAGTCTCACCTGTGGATCCTTTCAACTGGTCCCTAGGAATCCCAACTGCTTTCTATGCTTCAAATCTCCCCTGTGTCCCCTGTGGCCAGCTCTCAGTATGCTCCCACAGATAGTGAGAACAAGCCTTAGCAGTCAGTTAGTGGGCAAGGACAGAAAGCTAGCCTGATTATGCAGGACTGAGAGAAGGCTCACACACTTAAACATTTCAGGGCACTTCTCTTGGGAAAACAAACAGGAGGCTCTCAGCACCTGAGCTGGCTTTGTGGGATCAAGTGAAGTAATAAAATCTTAAGAATTCCCTCCCAGAAGAGAAAAAGTAATATGGAGTGGATGTATCTATTGAAAAGATTTGAGAGAACCTCAAAATCCTTAGCCAGATGGACAGGTAAAGGTATCTATTTCTCATAGCCAGTCAATAAAGACTGGAGGAGCTAGCTGCTTCTTCAAATGATGAGACAGTCATTCAAAAGTTCAAGGAAACTGAAAAATCAAGGAAACATGGCAGATCAAAGGAATACAGTAATTTCCCAGTAACTGACCCTAAAGAAATAGAGCTCTATGTCTGCTTGACAAAGAATTCAAAATAATTGTCCTAAGGAAGCTCAATGACCTACAAAAGAACATATATGAACAACCAAATATAATCAGAGACTTAATATATAAACAAAAAATGAGAGATTCAGTAGAGACATAGAAATCATTTTTAAAAATTAAGCATATTCTACAGGTGAAGAATACAATAAATGAAATGACAAAAAATGCAATAAACAGCATCAATAGCATACTTGATCAAGAAGAATCTCAACTTGAAGACAAGTCTTTTGAAATTATACAATCAAAGGAGAAAAGAAGAAAGTCAAAAACCCTATGTGAATTATGAGACATCATCAACTGAAACAAAATTCACATTATGGAAGTCCCAGAAGGAGAAGAAAGATGGACATAGGCAGAAAGCTTCTTTAAAGAAGTAACAGCTGAAAATTTCTCAAATCTGGGCAGAGATATAAACATGAAGCTCATAGGTTAGATTTAATCCAAAGAGGACTTCACTGAGACACATTTTAATAAAACTGTCAAAAATCAAAAACAAATAATTTTAAAGCAGCAAGAGAGAAGAAACCTATTTAATTCAAAGTTAACTCCATAAGGCTGTAAGTCGATTTCTCAGCAGAAACCTTGCAGGCCAGGAGAGAGTAAGATGATATATTCAAAGTGCTAAAAGGAAGAAAAACAAATCCTGTCACCAAGAATATTTTAATCGGCAAAGCTGTTCTTCAGAAATGAAGAACAGATCAAGGTTTCCTCAAACAAAAGCTGAAGGAATTCATCACCACTAGACATTTTATATAAGAAGTGCTGAAAGAATTCCACAAGCTCAAATGAAAGGATGTGAACTACTAACAACAGGAAAACATATCAAAGCATGAAGCTCAGTGGTAAAGGTAAGTATATAGCCAAATTCAGAGTATCTTAATACCGTAATGGTGGCATGTAAATCACTTAACTTTAGTATATAGATTAAGAAACAAGTGTTTAAAATGACTAGCTAAAATAATTACTTAATAGATACACAATATAAAAATGTAAAATGTGATGTCAAAAACATGAAATATGAGGAGGGGGTGTAAAAGGATAGTTTTTGTATGCAATAGAAGTTAAGTTGTTGGGCGCCTGGGTGGCTCAGTTGGTTAAGCGACTGCCTTTGGCTCAAGTCGTGATCCTGGAGTCCTGGGATCGAGTCCCGCATTGGGCTCCCTGCTCAGCAGGGAGTCTGCTTCTCCCTCTGACCCTCTTCCCTCTTGTGCTACCTCTCATTCTCTCTCTCTCAAATAAATAAAATCTTAAAAAAACAGAAGTTAAGTTGTTATCAGCTTAGAATAGATTGTTATAAGATAGGTGTTTTATGTAATTTTTTTTGTAACCACAAAGCAAAATAGTAAATACACAAAAACTAGAGAAGGAATCAAAGCATACCACTATGGAAAATCATCAACTCACAAAGGAAGACAAGACAAGAAAGGAACAAGGAAACTACAAAACAGCCAGAACAATTAACAAAATGCTGAAAGTATATCCTTACCTATCAATAGTTACTTTAAATGTAAAGAGATTAATTCTCCAATCAAAAGACATAAAGTAACTGAATGGAAAAAATAATAAGATTTAACTATATGCTGCCTACAAGAGGCTCACTTCAGTTTTATGGACGCACAAAGGCAAAAGTGAAGGATAAAAAAGGTATTTTATGCAAATGAAGATCAAAAGACATTTGGATTTCCTTTATGCCGAGCGATGTTGAGCACTTTTTCATGTGTCTGTTGGCCATTGGATGTCTTCTTTGGAAAAATGTCTCTTCAGGAAAACCCAAATCAAAACCTCAATGAGATACTACCTCACACCAGTCAGAATGGTTAAAATTAACAAGTCAGGAAATGACAGATGTTGGTGAGGATGCAGAGAAAGGGGAACCCTCCTACACTGTTGGTGAGAATGCAAGCTGGTGCAGCCACTCTGGAAAACAATATGGAGGTTCCTCAAAAAGTTGAAAATAGAGTTACCATATGACCCAGCAATTGCACTACTGGGTATTTACAAATGTAGTGATCCAAAGGGGTATGTGCACCCTGATGTTTATAGCAGCAATGTCTACAATAGCCAAACTGTGGAAAGAGCCAAGATGTCCATCGACAGATGAATGGATAAAGAAGATGTGGTATATGTATATATATTTTATATATTTTCATTATATAATTTCATTCCTTTTGTTGGCTGCATAATATTCCATTATATATATATACATATAATGGAGGTTATGTGTATAACCTCACATATATACCATATAACAACACATATATACACATATATGTGTATATATATATATATATATATATACATATAATGGAATATTATGCAGCCAACAAAAGGAATGAAATCTTGCCATTTGCAACAACGTGGATGAACTGGAGGGTATTATTAAGTCATTCAGAGAAAGACATGTATCATATGACCTCACCGATATGAGGAATTCTTAATCTCAGGAAACAAACAGGGTTGCTGGAGTGGTGGGGGTTGGGAGGGATGGGGTGACTGGATGATAGACTGGTGATAGATAGATAGATTGGGGAGGGTATGTGCTATGGTGAGCACTGTGAATTGTGTAAGACTGTTGAATCACAGACCTGTACCTCTGAAACAAATAACACATTATATGTTAAAAAAAAAAAAGAAGATAGCAGGAAGGGAAAAATGAAGGGGGGGAAATTGGAAGGGGAGACGAACCATGAGAGACTATGGACTTTGAGAAACAAACTGAGGGTTCTAGAGGGGAGGGGGATGGGGGATGGGTTAGCCTGGTGATGGGTATTGAAGAGGGCACGAACTGAATGGAGCACTGGGTGTTATACACAAACAGTGAATCATGAAACACTACATCAAAAACTAGTGATGTAATGTATGCTGATTAACATAACATAAAAAAATCAAAAGACAGCAGGGATAGCTATGCTTATGTCAGACAAAATAGAATTTAAATAAAAAACTGTAACAAAAAAAGATCATTATATAATGATAAATGTGCCAATTTATCAAAAGAATAATAATTATAAATTTATTTATATTTATAGCATCTAAATATACTAAGCAAATATTAACAGATCTGAAGGCAGAAATACCTGCAGTCTTCAACACCCCACTTTCAACAATGGATAGATCATCCAGACAAAAAATCAAAAAGGAAATAAGGGACTTGAACTGTACCTTTGACCTAAGGGACCTAACACACATGTTGACTATTCCATCGGACAGCAACAGAATATACATTCTTCTCAAATGCACAGGGAACATTCTTCATAATAGATTATGTTAGGTCATTAAGCAAGAATCTTAACACAAACATTAAACAATATATTTATATTATCTCTACAAAGTGCTGTCATTTTGGTGTACCTTTTATAGGTAAGAAATTGTGTTGCAGAAATTTAAGAAATTTTGCCAAAATCATTAGAAGTGTTAATTTATAAAGTCAGAATGTTGAATCAGGTCTGAAACCACATATTTAATAACTTGTATATTGTCTCTATGAAGACAGGTTGTTTTGTGTGTTTCACAACTAAGCGATTCTCAAGTGTCTAAAATAGTGCTTTGGTACCTCATAGGTGAGGAAAGAAGGAAGATGGGGATAGGTAGAGAAGAAGGGAAGGAAGGAAGGAACATTATACTACATATTTTTAGTGGCATTTTTACTTCATTCCCAATGTTGTGTAGTAGAAGTGTTCTGTTACAGAACTTACTATACTAAGTGTTGAAATCCTTGAATAATCATTTCATGTCCTGGGTCTCCATGACCCATGATTCCTCCTATTTTCTCCTCAATGACATCCCACAGGGTCGTATTCTTGTAGTTATGCAATTAAAAAAAAGTATTTTGGTGACTAGTGAGAGATTATTGTGATGTTTCTATTGTCAATAGTGGAATATTTTTAGTGGATATTTTCCAGTTCTGTCCTCTGTGCAAGCAAATCATATTTAGATACTTAAAAGAGCTTGTTTTTATTTGCTATTGCCAGATGTTTTCTATTTCAGTGATGAGTCTTTTTTCCATGCATATTACAAATCACATTGATTTTGAGCCATAATAGAGATGAAAATGAATATGTAAAACAAATAAAATATGCATCATCTCTATATTGCACATCCTTTTTATTCTGATTATACATTTAGCACATATCCATTGTGAAAAATGTGGAGAAGTAAGGACAATAAAAATAACTGTTCTCATCATTCTACAATATTTTATTTTGGCATATCTTGCTAAATGCCATGAATAAATTATTATAGAGTAAACATATAGAATAGCTTCTTATTCCAAAGAATATTAACTCTACGAGGTAGTAGATGACAAATGCTATGATTGTCCTGAACCCCCTTGGACTACCACAGACTTCTGGTCTTTAGATATTGTTGTGTATGTATAAAATTGTTGAAATTTTCTTATCTCAACTTTAAAGATCAAACGGGGGAATATTTATTTGGGTACATCGACTTTTAAAAAGTGGCTTTGTAGGTCTCAAACAAAAGTTAACAAGAGTTACTGTCAGTCCTACTCTGCTGATTCCCCCGAAGACACTGGCCATGGCTCCCATTGTGATTTAGCATTAACTGTAAAATTAGTGTAATAGTACACCAGAACGTGGTTGTGCGGATTAGTGTAATAGTACACCAGAGCGTGTGTAATAGTACACGAGAGCGTGATTGTGCGGATTAGTGTAATAGTACACCAGAGCGTGGTTGTGCGGATTAGTGTAATAGTACACCAGACGTGGTTGTGCGGATTAGTGTAATAGTACACCAGAGCGTGGTTGTGAGGATTAGTGTAATAGTACACCAGAACGTGGTTGTGAGGATTCGAGTGATTTCTACATAAAGTGCTAAGGAAAATATGTTGTATTTTTTTTAAATGAAAACTAAGAACTTAAGTAGTATTCATTACAAGTCTCCAAAAAGAAACATTACCTCAATTGGTATAAATGACTTATGATTCAATTAATGTTGAGTTGCTATATATACAAATGCACAATGATCAGACCATATATAACAATAAAGCTCCGACCTACATCTTCTGCAACAACTAGCCTGGGAATCTGAGCGAGAATTTCTAAGCAACCAGCCTAGGAAGCTCAAACAACTAGTCTGCAGCCATTGGCCTAGAATTTTCAGAACTTGGCCAGCTTCCCCACTTCTAACTCAAGACTAACCTGAGAAAAGCAAATATATTCTCCAAATTAATCACCTAAGAGACCCCATTTCTAGTTAGATCACCTCCAGCTTCTTCATGCCAACAAAATCCAGTCAAAGCATACCTGATGTGATAGTTTATTGATGATAGATAATGATTGATGATGATAGTTTCCTTTCTCATTTGGCTGGTTTTTACTTATTTATTTCAAGAATGCTGAAAAAAACAACATAAAAACATTAAAATTCTATCAGCTACTTTATCATAGTGATGGTGTCAACCACATATGATTCATATAAACAATGAACAGCAAATTAGGAGAAGATTCTCATATCATATTTTACAAAGAACACTAGTGGCTATTCCTAATATGATTGGAGCTGGATTGATGCATTATGTATTATGTTTAATACATAATACTTGGGGGCACCTGAGTGGCTTAGTTGGTTAAGTGTCCACTCTTGATTTTGGCTCAGGTCATGATCTAAGTGTTTGTAAGATCAAGTCATTGGGCTCCATGCTCTGGGCAGAATCTGCTTGAGATTTTCTCTCTCCTTCTCCTTCTGTCCCTCTCCCTGCTTTCTCTCTCTCTCTCTATAAAATAAATAAAAGTAAATAAATAAAATCTTTAAAAAATACATAACACTTGACCATCCATTATTACATATAGAAAAAGTAAGTTTCATTATTTATTATTATTTTATTTTATTTTAATTCCAGTATATTTAACATACTATGTTATATTAGTTTTAGGTGTACAATATAGTGATTCAACAATTCTATATATTACTCAGTGCTCATCATGATAAGAGTACTTTGAATTCCCTTCACCTATTTTACCCATCTTCACTCACCTCTCCTCTTGTTTCTTCTCTCTAGTTAAGAGTCTGTTTTTTGATTTGCCTCTTGTTTCTCCTTAGATCATTTGTTTTGTTTTTTAAATTCCACCTAAGAGTGAAATCATATGGTATTTGTCTTTCTCTGACTGACTTATTTTGCTTATCATTATATTCTCTAGCTCCACCCATGTTGTTGCAAGTGGCAAGATTTCATTATTTGTTATGGCTGAGTAATATTCCATTGTGTAGATATGCCACCCCTTCTTTATCCATTCATCCACCAATGGACACTTGGGCTGTTTACATAATTTGGCTATTATAGATAATGTTCCAATAAACATAGGGATACATATATCCTTTTGAATTAGTGCTTTGGTATTCTTTGGGTAAGTACCCAGTAGTGAAGATTACTGTATTGTAGGGTAGTTCTATTTTTAATTTTTGAGGAAACTTCATACTGTTTTCCACAGTGGCTGTACCAGTTTGCGTTCCCACCAAGAGTGCATGAGGATTACTTTTCTCCACATTTTTGCTAATATTTGTTGTTTCTTGTATTTTTTTTTATTTTAGCCATTCTGACAGGTGTCAATGAGTAAGTTTCATTTTTAAGAAAATCTCTAGAAAGAGAATGGCCTTCAACATTGGGACCATGAACTTGAAAATATTGTCATCTAGACCTTAACAGTAGAGATGCTTTCTTCTAAAAGGAAGTAAATGAATGCAGTTAAACAAGTATTCAATAATTGAGGTAAATATATTTTAAAAGGGAAAAACAAACTGCAGATATCTTACTGTAGAAATATATTTAAAACATATTTTTCCTGACTATGAAATTAAGTATGATATCATGAAAAAAAGTTTTTGTTTTGATTCTTATGCAATGTTAAATAAAACTGATATAAATTTGAGGCCACACCATTATATGGTTCTTAAATCTAGATTTTTAATTTAATTGTAAGGTGTTTACACTTTACTCTTCAGTGGCTGGAAGTACCTACAGTGTTTGAGGAATAAGGTGATTGTTTCATGAAAATTGCGCTGAAATTATTGCAAAATATGAATGTGAAGATGCATGCTAAGACAGTCCTTGATAATAGTACATAATTTTTGGCTGACTCAATTGTTTTCTAGTATTACCTGATTTACCAAAGTGCCTAGGTTTCACTGACTTTAGTTAGCTACCTCAGGGTGACAGGTTATGGTGTTACTGATTCATTCTATGATGAAAACGTTGACATTTTGATTGTGTTATAATATTGTCTCTCTGTAAACATTCTCATGGGAAAAAGTGGAATTTTGTCTCTGATTTGTAGAATATTCTGCATCGTTGGTATTTCTTCCATGGGGTTTTAGAAATAAGTTCACAATGTGAGTCCTGAAATACAGCCATTGGCTCCTCTCCTTATTGGCCTCTCTTGCATCCTTATGGGGGAGTTAGTCAGAAACATGCACATGCAGCCTTCAGTGTTCTATCAAGTTTAGGGGATATTAGTTGCTGATTTAAGGTAAATTTCAGACTGAATAGGAAACTTGCCTCTAGACTGCCTACGGATTCACAGAAACAACATCAATTCTGTTTGACAAATATATCATTTAGTAAACAGCTACTCTGATCTCCTAAGTTGTGCAAAGAATGACCATAATATTCTAAAAATTTGTCCTTAGAAGAATCTATTTCAGTGAAAGTGCCATTCTGAAAAATGGCTGCCAATAATACTAGAGAAACTCCACCTTTGTGTGGAATGTGTGCATTACTTCTTTTAGAAAGAAATGAAGTGTAGTGGGTGTTGAATGTGTAATATGAGGTTTCCAGGAAATGGAAATTCAACATGAACTTTGTCTGCAGGCTGCATAGGAATAACTACCCGGAATGTATATTGCAGGCTTCAGATTCTCAAAAGCTCATGGAAGAAGAGTGGGTGTAGTTACTAGTGGGGGGTAAATTTTTATTCTAAGGAATCTAGTAATTGATAATATGTTTAAATACCAGTGAAAGTTTAAACACATGAAGTTTATGTATTTACCAAATAAGTAAACTGTTTTTGTTGTCTGACTCTGATAATTAAAAAGCCTATTGGGGCACCTGGGTGGCTCATTAGGTTAAGGGTCTGCCTTTGGCTTAGGTCATGATCTCTTGGGGTCCAGGGATCAAGCCCCTTGCCAGCTCCCTGCTCAGTGGGGAGTCTGCTTCTCTCTCTTCCTCTCCCTCCACCCCTCCCCCCCGCTTGTGCACACTCTATCAAATAAATACATAAATAAAATCTTTTTTAAAAGCCTATTTATTAAAGAAATATTTATATATGGGGCCTTTCTCTCTCTCTCTGTTTTGTCTCTCTGTCACCGTCTCTATGTCTCTCTATATGTATGTGCTTTGTCTCTAATTTCTTTCTTTTTTTGTGGGAGGCAGAAAACAAAAAGATTTAAAGACTATCAACTCAGAAATTGTCACTAGTTTAAATATTTCCTTTCCTTTACATCCTTTTCTCTTTGTTTCTGCATAAGTATACATAAATGGAGAGAATTCTGTAGTACAGTTTATCTTTATCACTTCACCTATCATCAACATTTAAGGATGTTATGCTATCTGTCCAGCACTATTCTAAGCATTTTGCATGTGCTAACTCATAAGCAAAATAATCATTGACAGTAGGGCTATTATTATCTTGTTCCAACAATGAAGAAACTAAATGTACAGATGCTTAAATAACAAAGATAGAAGTGGTAAAATGTAATTCAAACCAGGGAGTCTGATTCCAGAACATAAACTCTTGACTGATATATTTTGCTTTTCAATTCTGTGCTCTGTATTTTTCTGCATAATAAAATATACTTTGCTATTAGCTACTGGTAATGGTTGCCTAATATTTTATGACGTGTGATATTATTTCTACATGTGAGTGGAGGTAAATTTAACATTACTTCCTATTAATTTGCATAAGGCTTTTGAATTTCTCTTTCTTGATAGGAAAAAATGGTGGAATTAAAAATTTTTTTCTTTCACAATGTATTTGCATTTTTAGAAATGGTCACTGGGAGTGGGTTTTTTTCTTTTTTCATTATTAAGTTCACCTTACAAATTAAAAAAAAAATTCTACTGTAAATGTTCCTTGATGAACTAAGGACATATTGCCTTCAAGTTTTTGTTGCCCTTTCATTGTAGAAGGCAGCTATCAACTTGGAATGGCCTTATCTGTGAGGAGAAGTGCAGATTCCAAAACTGCAGTTGCTTTAATGGCAAATCTCAAGTGAATCTGCTATTGAAGTCACTGCCTTTGCACATAAAGTATACGAGATATTTCTGAGATGAGAAAATGATGTTTTCTTACCTTGAGAATATTTTCACTTTGTTGTTTTCATATTCAATACTCATAAGTTGTGCTTAGCAAAAAATAAAAAAAATAAATTTAAAAAAGTCACACTCATATTTCACTAGCTTAAAATGTTTACTTCAATTATTTCATCAACTATAAGATCTTACATTCATACTAACAATTTCCATTTTTGATCACAATTCTCATTTAGATGATCTCAGTTTGCTTAAATAGACACTTTGAAACTTTCATTTCACAAACTGTTTTTTTTTTCCTTTGCTATGGCAAAAATCCATCAGGTGTTTCCATAAGAAAGAAATATACATGCCTAAATATGATGTATACTTATTTGTCTGCTTGTGTCTTTATATATACATACTGCTATAGACTGCATGTTTGTGTCTTCCCCAAAATTTATGTTGAAAACTAACCCTCAATGTGATTGTTTTAGGAAGTGAGGCATTTGGGAGGCGATTAGGTCATGAGGGTGGAGCACTCAAGAATGAGATGAGTACATTTATAAAAGAGTCTGCAGAGTTCCCTTGCCCCTTACACCTTGTGAAGGTATAGTGAGAAGACATTGTCTATGAATCAGAAGCAGACTCTCACCAGATACCAAATCTTGGATTTTCCAGGCTTCAGAACTGTGAGAAATAAATGTTTGTTGTTTGAGCCACCCAGTCTATTGCATTCTGTTAAAGTAAGCCCAGACAGACTAAGCAAATATCAATATCCACTTATGTCCATATCTATATCTGTAATTCTATATTCTATTTATATTTGTACAGATAGGTAGATAGATCAACTGATCGATGGCTAGATAGCTGGTAATTCAATAAATCAGAAATCAGTAGGATTTTTTATTATAATACAGCTAGACCAAAGAACAAATTTATAGCACTGTAATGACGTTTTCCATAGCATAGATCATTTGATATATATACATTTTGCCTTTTTAAAACAGAGACTATTGTATTGGAAAAAGAAAGTGATTTAGACAACTAGACTTAATAATCAGAATCCATTCCACTGACACATAAGAGAAATTCAACTCAAATTGATTTACATAAATAATGGAATATATTGGCTATATATTAAAGACTTATTTATTTATTTTAGAGAAAGAGAGAGAGAATGTGCGAGTGAAAGTGGGGGGAGGGACAGACGGAGAGGGAGAGGGAGGGAGAGAATCTTCAAGAGATTCCGCACTGAGCAGGGAGCTGGATGCAGGCCCCAATCCCACCACTCTGAGATCATGACCTTAACTGAAACCTAGAGTTGGTCGCTTAACTGACTGAGCCACCCAGGCACCCCCTTGGCTTATATAAATGAAAAATCCAAGGGTAGGTTTGATTCCGGGAGTGGCCAGATTATCATTATTACCTTATGTTGTAAGGATTAAACCCATTCCCATCTCCCCACCTGCATCTCTTTTCTATGCCTTCATTTAGGTTAGCTTCACTGTCAAACAGCAATTCTCCAAACTTAGTGGCCCCTGACAGGTCCTTACAGGCTTTATAGCTAGTGATTATACTAAAAAGAGAGATTTCCCTTCCAAGAACTTTCAGTAAATGCTGGGATTGAGTCTCATTCATTCTCTGGAGTCATTTTCAATTCCCTGAAACAGATAAATGGAATTCACTCATTGGCTAGGCCCAAGTTACTGGAGCTGACATGGGGTTGCCCCCATGGATGGAGATAAGGAAAGAGTATTTTCAAAGAAAAATTGATTTGAAGAAAGTAGAACAAAAACCTTGCAAGCAAAATTAGGTACACTTGGCATAACATATAAAAACGATAAATAGCTTTCTGGTAGAAGAATATCTTGAGCATGAGATTTGACTGAAATTTAGAACAAACTTGTGTGTTGAAAATGGTAGAATCTGTAAAACTATTATTTAGAAATAGCAAGCAGATTAATATCTACCAACATGTTCTACAGTTTGAGACCAAAGGGATCATTTAGTGGGATTATGATTAGGAAGGAAAAAATTCGAGGACCTTGATAGGCTCTGAAGGAAATAATGCTCAGGTTGATAATATACCTAGTTTTCCATATTAAAGCACATCTCTACAAGGCTACTTTTAGAATGTTTTGTTTCATTTATATCTCAAGATGAAATTGGTTTATCATTTTCCTGCCTAAATTTATGCTTACTAATGCATATGACTGTGTGTAGTCTTTGCTAGATGCTTTTTATACAAGATAAAGGAGATTTTTAATGAAAGACTAGAGGAAGTTTTATGGCAAATGGTGATGCTTTGGGGTCTTTAAGACAAAGTGTACCCCAGTGGGTAAGAGGAACTCCCTCAATTTTGCATGTAACTCAGAACTGATGAAGAACCTCAATGTCTGGTGGATCTTAGAGCAATAATCCAGAGCACATCACTTGTGGACCAGACGATGAACATCATCATCATCAGGGAAACATGAGGAAACTTCACTGGCCTCAGAGAAAAGCAGAATATAGAAGAAGCTGCTTGGTGATTGCATTGACAATTAGGTTTATGAATACAGGCAGGTCCTCTGAAAGACTTATGAGAAGACTGGATTATGTTTCAGTAAATGAAAGATCATATGGCCAAAAATGAAAGTGAGAATAAGAACATGGGAGAATCAACATGATGTTACTTCATTGATTAGAACTCGCTGGGGTGTTTGGTAATATTTATAATAATGTATAATATCGATTTTAAAAAGGTATTTGTTGGTATCTTGGCCATATACAATCAAGTTTTCCTATAAATACAATTCCAAAAACAATCATTTTCAAATTATGATTGTATTTCACTGTTGTATAAAGATAGTAAGATCTAGAAGTATCTGTTTAGTTTTTTGAGTATGGAGCTTCCTCAAAAAACTCAAAATAGGGGCACCTGAGTGGCTCAGTCGTTAAGCGTCTGCCTTCGGCTCAGGTCATGATCCCAGGGTCCTGGGATCGAGCCCCACATTGGGCTCCTTGCTTGGCGGGAAGCCTGCTTCTCCCTCTGCCACTCTCCCTGCTTGTGTTCCTTCTCTCACTGTGTCTCTCTCTGTCAAAGAAAAAACTAAAAATAGGACTACCCTACAAGCCAGCATGAGCACTACTAGGTATTTACTCAAAGGATAAAAATAAATAATGATTTGAAAGGGAACATTCATTCTAATGTTTATAGCAGCAATAGTCAAATAATAGAAAGAGCCCAAATGTCCATCAATTGATGAATGGATAAAGAAGATATGGTGTATAGATATTCAAGGGAATATTACTTAGCCATTAAACATAATTAAATCTTGCCATTTGCAATGATGTGGAGGGAGCGAGAAAGTATAATGCTAAGGGAAATAAGTCAGTCAGGGAAAAACAAATACCATATGATTTCACTTATATATGGAATTTAAGAACCTAAACAGATGAACATAGGGGAAGGAAGAAAAAAAAAGTGAGAGAGAGGGAGGCGAATCAAAGAGACTCTTAACTATAGAGAACAAATAGGGTTATTGGAGGAGAGGTGGGTGAGTGGATGGGCTAAATGGGTGATGGGTATTAAGGAGGGCATTTGTGAAGAGCATGCAGTGTTATATGTCTATGATGAATCACTAAATTCTACTACTGAAATCAATATTACAATATTGTTAACTAACTAGAATTTAAATAAAGACTTGGAACATAAAAAACCCTAAAGAACCTAGTAAAGGAAACTTAAAAAAAAAAAAAGGAATCACCTCAGCAAAAAGAACAAGAGGTAGTACCGTCTGCCAGGGACCTACTCAATATGGAAATTAGTACGATGACAGACCTAGAGTTCAGAATCATGATTTTAAAGATACTAGCTGGGCTGGGAAAAAGCATGGAAGTTGTTAGAGAAACCATTCCTGGAGAAATAAAAGAACTAAAATCTAACCAGATCGAAATCAAAAAGGCTCTTAATGAAGTGCAATAAAAAATGGGGGCACTAACTGCTAGGATAAATGAGGCAGAGAGAGAATCAGTGATATAGGAAGACCAAATGATGGAAAATAAAGAGGCTGAGAAAAAGAGAGAAACAACTACTGGATCATGAGGGCAGAATTCGAGAGATAAGCGATACGATAAGATGAAACGACATTAGGATAACTGGGATGCCAGAAGAAGAAAGAGAGAGAGGGGCAGAAGGTATATTGGAGCAAATTATAGCAGAGAACTTCCCTAATGTAGGGAAGGAAACAGGCATCAAAATCCAGGAAACACGGAGAACCCCTCTCAAAATCAATAAAAATAGGTCAACACCCCGACATCTAATAGTAAAACTTATGAGTCTCAGAGACAAAGAGAAAATCTTGAAAGCAGCTCAGGAGAAGAGATAAGTAACCTACAATGGTAGAAACATTAGATTGGCAGCAGACCTATCCACAGAGACCTGGCAGGCGAGAAAGGACTGGCATGATATCTTCAGAGCACTAAATGAGAAAAATCTGCAGCCAAGAATACTATATCCAGCTAGGCTGTCATTGAAAATTGAAGGAGAGATAAAAAGCTTCCAGGACCAACAAAAACTAAAGGAATTAGCAAACACGGAACAAGCCCTATAAGGAATATTGAAAGGGGTCCTCTAAGCAAAGAGAGAACCTAAAAGCAACATAGACCAGAAAGGAAGACAGACAATATACAGTAACAGTCACCTTACAGGCAATAAAATAGCATTAAACTCATATCTTTCAATAGTTATCCTGAATGTAAATGGGCTAAATGCCCCAATCAAAAGACACAGCCTATCAGAATGGATTAAAAAACAAGACCCATCAATAGGCTGTCTGCAAGAGACTCATTTTAGAGCCAAAGACACCCCCAGATTGAAAGTGAGGGGGTGGAAAACCATTTACCATGCTAATGGACACCAAAAGAAAGCTGGGGTGGCAATCCTTATATCAGACAAATTAGATTTTAAAAAACACTGTAATAAGAGATGAGGAAGGACACTATATCCTACTTAAAGGGTCTATCCAACAAGAAGATCTAACAATTATAAATATCTATGCCCCTAACATGGGAGCAGCCTATTATGTAAGGCAATTAATAACAAAAGCAAAGAAACACATTGACAACAATACAATAATAGTGGAGAACTTTAACACCCCCCCTCACTGAAATGGACAGATCATCTAAGCAAAAGATCAACAAGGAAATAAAGACTTTAAATGACACACTGGACCAAATGGACTTCACAGACATATTCAGAACATTCCATCCCAAAGCAACGGAATACATATTCTTCTCTAAGTGCCCATGGAACATTCTCCAGAATAGATCACAACCTAGGTCACAAATCCGGTCTCAACCGGTACCAAAAGATTGGGATTATTCCCTGCATATTTTCATACCACAGTGCTTTGAAACTAGAACTCAATCACAAGAGGAAAGTCGGAAAGAACTCAAATACATGGAGGATAAAGAGCATCCTACGAAGAATGAATGGATCAACAAGGAAATTAAAGAAGAATTAAAAAAATTCATGGAAACCAATGAAAATGAAAACACAACTGTTCAAAATCTTTGGGATGCAGCCAAGGGAGTCCTAAGCAGAAAGGATATAGCAATACAAGCCTTTTCAAGAAACAAGAAAGGTCTCAAATACACAACCTAACCCTACACCTAAAGGAGCTGGAGAAAAAACAGCAAATAAAGCCTAAACGCAGCAGGAGAAGAGAAATAATAAAGATCAGAGCAGAAATCAATGAAATAAAAACCAAAAGAACAGTAGAACAGATCCACGAAACTAGGAGCTGGTTCTCTGAAAGAATTAACAAGATTGATGAACCCCTGGCCAGCCTTATCAAAGAGAAAAGAGAAGTGACCCAAATAAACAAAATCATGAATGAAAGAGGGGAGATCACAACCAACACCAAAGACATACAAACAATTATAAGAACATATTATGAGCAACTATATGCCAGCAAATTAGATAACCGGGAAGAAACAGATGCATTCCGGGAGATGTATCAACTATGAAAACTGAACCAGGAAGAAATAGAAAACCTGAACAGACCTATAACCACTAAGGAAATTGAAGCAGTCACCCAAAAATCCTCCAACAAACAAAAGCCCAGGGCCAGATGGCTTCCAGGGGAATTCTACCAAACATTTAAAGCAGAATGAATACCTATTCTCCAGAAAATGTTCCAAAAAATAGAAATGGAAGGAAAACTTCCAAGCTCATTTTATGAGGCCGCCATTACCTTGATCCCCAAACCAGACAAAGACCCCATCAAAAGGAGAATTACAGATCAATATCCTTGATAAACATGGATGCAAAAATTCTCACCAAAATACTAGCCAATAGGATCCAACAGTACATTAAAAGGATTATTCACCATGACCAAGTGGGATTTATCCCTGGGCTGCAAGGTTGGTTCAACATCCACAAATCAAACAACGTGATACAATATATTAACAAAAGAAAGAACAGGAATCATATGATCCTCTCAATAGATGCAGAAAAAGCATTTTACAAAGTACAGCATCCCTTCTTGATCAAAACTCTTCAGAGTATAGGGATAGAGGGTACAGACCTCAATATCATAAAAGCCATCTATGAAAAACCTACAGTGAATATCATTCTCAATGGGGAAAAGCTGAGAGCTTTCCCCCTAAAGTCAGGAACGCGGCAGGTATGTCCACTCTCACTACTGCTATTCACATAGTAATAGAAATCCTAGCCACAGCAATCAGACAACAAAAAGAAATCAAAGCATCCAAATCGGCAAAGAGGAAGTCAAACTCTCACTCTTTGCAGATGATATGATACTTTATGTGGAAAACCCAAAAGACTCCACCCCAAAACTGCTAGAACTCATCCAGGAATTCAGTCAAGTGGCAGGATATAAAATCAATGCACAGAAATCAGTGGCATTCCTATACACGAACAACAAGACAGAAGAGAGACAAATCAAGGAGTCGATCCCTTTTTACAATTGCACCCAAAACCATAAGATATCTATGAATAAATCTAAATAATGAGGCAAAGGATCTGCACTCAGAAAACTATAAAATACTCAAGAAAGCAATTGAGGAAAACACAAAGAAATGGAAAAACGTTCCATGCTCATCGATTGGGAGAACCAACATTGTGAAGATGTCCATGCTACCTAGAGCAATCTACACATTCAATGCAATCCCCATCAAAATACCATCCACTCTTTTCAAAGAAATGGAACAAATAATCCTAAAATTTCTCTGGAACCAGAAGAGACCCCGAATAGCCAGAGGAATGTTGAAAAGAAAAGCAAAGCTGGTGGCATCACAATTCTGGACTTCCAGCTCTATTACAAAGCTGTCATCATCAAGACAGTATGGTACTGGCACAAAAACGGACACATAGATCAATGGAACAGAATAGAGAGCCCAGAAATGGACCCTCAACTCTATGGTCAACTAATCTTTGACAAAGCAGGAAAGAATGTCCAATGGCAAAAAGACAGTCTCTTCAACAAATGGTGTTGGGAAAATTGGACAGCCACATGCAGATCAATGAAACTGGACCATTTCCTTACACCACACACAAAAATAGACTCCAAATGGTTGAAAGACCTAAACGTGAGACAGGAGTCCATCCAAATCCTAAAGGAGAACACAGGTAGCAACCTTTTCGACCTTAGCCGCCCCAACTTCTTCCTAGAAACATCACCAAAGGCAAGGGAAGCCAGGGCAAAAATGAACTCTTGGGATTTCATCAAGATTAAAGGCTTTTGCACAGCAAAAGAAGCAGTCCACAAAACGAAAAGACAACCTACAGAATGGGAGAAGATATTTGCAAATGACATATCAGATAAAAGGCTAGTATCCAAAATCTATAAAGAACTTATCCAACTCAACACCCAAAGAACAAATAATCCAATCAAGAAATGGGCAGAAGACATGAACAGACATTTTTCCAAAGAAGACATCCAAATGGCCAACAGACGCATGAAAAAGTGCTCAACATCCCTCAGCATCAGGGAAATCCAAATCTAAACCTCCACGAGATAGCACTTCACACCAGTCAGAATGGCTAAAATTAACAAGTCAGGAAATGACAGATGTTGGCGGGGATGCGGAGAAAGAGGAACCCTCTTACACTGTTGGTGGGAATGTAAGCTGGTGCAAACCCTCTGGAAAACAGTGTGGAGGTTTCTCAAACAGTTGAAAATAGAGCTACCATACGATCCAGCAATTGCACTACTGGGTATTTACCCCAAAGATACAAATG